>NC_080088.1:115939471-116242892 GCF_950005125.1 Chionomys nivalis
CCCCAGCCTCCAGTACTCTTTGGTTTCTCTGGAACTTTCTCACTTCCTTAAGTGATTAAACAAATCCCCTTTGCCCGATGACCCTCATCTGTCTGCCTGTGTCCCAGGTTGGCTCTCCCTTGAGGTAATCTCCTTGAGGACAAGACCTTAACATGTTCATGGTGGTTTCTTTGCTGCCTGGCATGAAACCTGGCACCTAGCAGATATTCAACAAGTATTTACAGAAGGAATGGCTAGCATTACAGGGCCAAGAGAAAGTCCTCACTTGCACGTTTCTGTTAGACTTAAAAAACAGTAGAAACCAGGTTGGCCAAAACAGTCACAGGTTACCAGACTGACACACACTGAGTGAAGTTTCAATTATTTGTTTTTTAAAATCAGGAATTGGCAGAATGCATTCTTATGGAGAAACTAACATGGGGTGGGGCTGCAGCCACCTAGAGGGAGTAATTAACATGCAACTAATTAATGAGAATTTCTGGAATAGCTGGGCTTTTTGATCTGTGTTGTTGGTGGTGGTGGTTGTTTTGGTCTTTGAGACAGGGTCTTGCTATGTCACCAAGGCTGACTTTGAACTACTGTGTAGCCCAGGCTAGCCTTAACTTATACTACTCCTTCCTAAGCCTCCTATGTGGATGCCACACAGACCCATTTAGTTATTATTACTGTGGGAGGTGTATACACAGCACACACGTGGGGGTCAGACGATCACTTCAGGGTTGATTCTCTCCTTCCACTGTGTTAAGGAATTTCCACCTCTCTGTGCTTTCCAGGCCTCTGGACAATTCCCATCTCCACTTCCTGTCTCATCCTAGTAAAATTAGGGTTACAGATGTGCACTGAAAACTCCAACTATTTTGTGGGTTTCCAGGCTAGAACTCTCATAGTCAGGCTCGTGCATCAAGCCGTTTGCTGCCCCTAACAACTATTTTATGTGTGTGTATGTTTGCTTGTTTGCATATATTTAATTAATTAACACGTGTGGGCATTTTATCTGAGTGCGTATCTGTATATGCAGTAGCCTGGGCGGTCAGAAGAGGGATCTGGACCCGACTAAAACTGGGGTTACAGACAGTTGTGAGCTGCCTTGTGGGTGCTGGGAATTGAACCTGGAGGAGCAGCTAGTGCGCTTAAGCACTGAAACATCTCTCCAGCCCTGCCATTTGTTGGTTTTTGACAGTAAAATACTCTCGTTGTAGAGCTTTGAGCTCCAGTGGAGAATAGGGTCCTGTGCTGTACCCCTAAGTATCTGGAGGGTGGGATAGAGCACTACAAAGAATAAGTGTGTGTCTTCAGTGCACTGATGCTCCCTGAAAGCAGGGCTCACATCTCCTGTGTCTCTTGTGACTTACAATCACAAAATCTGGGGATGTGGGGATTCTGTACTTCTGTACAGTGAGTACTGCGGTCAGCACCGTCACTCAGCATATGCACTAGGTGTGGTGGGGGGCACACACATCAAGGCAGTAAGTGGGGTTTCTGTCTAAGTAGACCCTTTCTGAAAATAAGTGATGTGTGTGTGTGGGGGGGGTGTCCCATTGGAAACAGGAAAGTCACAACGCTGGGATCAGTTTTGTGTGTCATCCCTCCAGTCTGAATGGGACCAGAAAATGAGGCCATCCAAAACGAAAGGACATGCGAACTGCTGAAAGAACGAGAGACCCAGTGGTTTGTGGACTCAGTGACTCGTAGGGAAGACATGCAGCAGAGATGCCAGGTCCCAGTGATCTGGGCTCATTTGTAAGCGTCATGTGTTGAGGATTTTTATAGATGTCCTTCTCCTCCCGCAAAGGGAACTTGAGTTTGAGAACTAGTCTCCAAGGACATGATATTGAATGAACTTAACTCTGGCATGGATGGAGTTCAGATTATTTTTTTGGGGGGGGGGCAAACAATCAAAACAGCCTACACCAAGCATTTGCATGAATGTCTGAAGGAGCATTTCCCTCAGTGTTGTTCGTCCCCAACGTCGTGTTTCCCTCCCAGGCGACAAGTGCTTACACTGGATAAGAAGAAGATCCATCTTCAGCTTTCATGCCGTGATCAGAAAGTGAGGCCACAGACCTTCGCTGGTCCCCCACCTCCCTCATCCGTCATCAAGGCTGGATGGCAGCGCCAGGTCTTGGGGCCTAGTGGGGAGGAGTTGGCCAGTGCACAGGAAAGCTGGAGACGAGTGAGCTCACTGTGGACGATGTGACAGGGTGGGGTTAGCGAAGGCTTTTACGATTAAAGCCAGATGCAGGAGCCACTAGGCTGTTTGACTTGCTTGCTTGCATTTACTCACTAATCCCAAATCAGCCCAACGTGCCTACTACATGAGAAACACTGATCCATTTTATTATCTGACTCTGCAGTGCTGGGGATCAAACCCAGGGCCTCCTGCAAGTCAGACGAGAACTCTACTGCCAAGCCGTATCCTAGGCACTACTAGAACAACTCTTCTAAGGAATACTTTAGAGTAACCACATGACTGTAGGTTTAGACTTAGTTTTGATAGTCTCAGTTAACTAGTCATCGATCAATATTATAGCATGACTTTAATTTTAAAAACTAAGTTATGAGCCGGGCGGTGGTGGCGCACGCCTTTAATCCCAGCACTTGGGAGGTAGAGGCAGGCGGATCTCTGTGAGTTCAAGACCAACCTGGTCTACAAGAGCTAGTTCCAGGACAGGCTCCAATACCACAGAGAAACCCTGTCTCGAAAAACCAAAAAAAAAAAAAAACAAAAAAAAACTAAGTTATGAGCCGGGCGGTGGTGGCGCACACCTTTAATCCCAGAACTTGGGAGGCAGAGAGAGGCAGATCTCTGTGAGTTTGAGGCCAGCCTGGTCTGCAAGAGCTAGTTCCAGGACAGGCTCCAAAGCTACAGAGAAACCCTGTCTCAAAAAGCTAAAAAAATAAAAAAAATAATTAAAAACTAAGTTATGATTACTTTATACATTTTGAAAGTTTCATTTTTAATTTCTATCCATGTGTATGTAAATGTGTCTACATGTATGTATACAGTTTCCTTCGGAAGCCGAAAGAATGTGTGGAATCTTCCACTGAAGCTGAAGTATGGACAGCTTGTGATGGGCCATGTGGATGCTGAGAACTGAACTCATGCTATGGTGGGGCACGCCTTTAATCCTAGCCCTGGGGAGGCTGAGGCAGGTGGAACTCTGTGAGTTCAAGGCCAACCTGGTCTGAGTAGCAAGTCCCAGGACAGCCAGGGCTACTACATAGTGAGAACCTTGTTGGGGGGGGGGGGGGCGCCAGGGAGGGAGAAGGAGAGGGAGGAGTGGAAATGAGGAGGCCAAATGGAAACAGAAATGTCTGTACCTTGTTATGGGACTAGAGTATGACACCTTTGCCTCCAGGATAAGACCGTTTTAGCAGCCGTTGGAATAGTAGAGATTGTAAGCAAAGCCAATACGCTGCCTACACTGCTGGTGAAACCTAAGGATACGGGTTTTCTAACCCTCTCCTCGTACAGTGAGAACTCTCCATGATTATAAAGGCGAATAGAACAGAGCAGTTGTTGTTGTTCATGCAAAGTAACTAATTTCAAATGTCTCAAATGGTTTGAGATCGGAGTACAGAAGCCTTCATCCATTCTGCTTGGGGGCCACATGTGAGGATCCATCCAAAGTGGTCACAGATCTTGGTACTTAAAGTGGTGGCGGTCCTGGAGCAAATTCCCCGTGGATCCCCAGGGACTGCCACAAGACAGACAAGTAGCCAGTGACCTTCCTCTAGGGCCACCACCACCAAAGTTTGTTTATTTCTAGAAGCTTGATGTGTTTTCTGTGAGTTCTTCCTGTGGGAATTTGAGGCCACATGAAATCATCATCTCTATTATTCTGTCCTTTAATCCCCCCCCCCCCCAGTGTCATGATAGAGGCCTGGGTCCCTCTCACACTACACTGGCACTCGTCCACCAAGCAAACTATACCCCTACACTCACACAGCTTTTCTCAAAAATGGGCATCCTGTTTGCTCTACTCTGAAAACATGCTCTTGTTTGTTTGTTTGTTTTTGTTTTGTTTTTCAAAACAAGGTTTTTCTCTGTAGCCCCGTCTGTCTTGGAACTCTCTCTGTGGCCAGACTGGCCTTGAACTCGCAGAGATCCTGGCTCTGCCTCCCGAGTGCTGGGCTTACAGGTGTGTGCCACCCATCTTCAGAAACATGCTTTTTATATGTAATACATTTGTGAGAAGGTCCTCACGTACATACCTTGTTTGTTGTGAGGCAGAGTCTTCCACTAACCCAAGCTGATTCAGAACTCACTACATGGCTCAGGCTGGCCTCGTACTTGTGGCAATCCTCTTGTCTCTAAGAGTCATTCATTCATTCATTCATTCATTTACTTTTGTTTTTTTCCAGACAAGGTTTCTCTGTGTAGCCCTGGCTGTCCTGGAACTCACTCTGTAGAGCAGGCTGGCCTCAGACTCAGAGATTCATCTGCCTCTGTCTCCTCCGGAGTCCTGGGATTAAAGGCAGGTGCCACCACAGTTGACGTGATAATTGTTTTTTAACCTCTGAACTGTTGGACCAATATTTTAGAGATCAGTGCTATTTCATGGCTACATTGTCTGCTTTCCCTTGCTATGTAGCAGCTCCTCTACACGCATCTCCCCAGCTCACCTGCCGTAGCACGGGAACCCAGACGTAGGAACCTCTAGACAAAGAGGCATCTCCATTTTATTTTATTCTTACTATTCTGTAGATTGAACACAGGTTGTCACACACGCTGGGCAGTGTTCTGTCACTCACCTGTATCCCCAGCCTCTTCAGCTGTGCATTTCACAGTGAGGTCTCACTCACTAAGTTGCCCAGACTGGTCTTAAACCTCTGACCTTCCCCCCGCATTCTCCAGATTGGCAGGCCTCAATCCATTTTATAACAGACAGTGCCCATTGATGAGGTCCTGCATTCGTGCCCACAGCCACACTCACCTCCTGGGTCTTCGTTTCCTGGCCTGTTACTGTGGTTGACAGGCTCACGGGTCTTCTCCAGCTCTCTGTGTTCCGTACGCTGGGTTCATCATTCCCTTGTCCTCTTGTGCAACTCTCTGCACTTTTTGGCTTAAATACTCCATCTTTGGAGGCTGCCTAGCTTGTAATATCAGGCAGACGTTAACTACCTATAGCGTTCTGTCTTTTGATTCTTTCTGCCAAAGTGACATTAATATCTGTAATAAAAATTTTGAAAATTTTTTATCAAAAGTATCTACTTCTCTATATCAGTAAGCAGTTGTCACACACACACCCCCAGGGCTCTGGCGCGAAGGGGCTGTCTCCTGCCTTCTGTCCCACCCACTCCCCAGTTCTTACTTCCCATGGCAGCTACTTTCCAGGTTTTTATACGTTTTCTCTATTTGTCCTTTCCTCCATATTTGTAATAGCACATTCATACTGTGACGTAGATATTTCAGTCTTAGATGACAGCAGGATTTGGCCCTCGTACATACATCACTTGTCTCCTCCCACCTCCCAGACCCGGCGGCATCGTCATTCGAGTTAGCTCAACAGACAGACTTCCGTGATGATGCTGTGTGTGAATCAGAGTTGTGACTTCCGGGAGACTGGTTAAATTCGCCTTATCCATATGACAGCCCATCTCCCCCAGAGTAAATAACGGCTTCATGTCTTCTATTAACTGTGTGATTCATTCTCACAGTCTCTCCCAGAACCATAAATACCTCCTCAGTATGTTTAGATCTGCTGGCCAGCCTCTGTCTCGTCTATGTGAAGCCTCCCTACCAGTCACAGCGAGATGCCACTTCACACGCAAACTCACATGGTGTGCCATGTCTCAAGTGAGACCCGGACTTACATGTGTCGGCTCTTCTGTAAACTGCTTCTAGAACCCGGTAGACTTAAGATCAGTACATACATTATTCTCAAGCTCACAGCAGCCTCAAGTCATCCTCCTGCCTCAGCCTCCCAAGTAGCACACACTGAGGAATCTGAACAACTGTCTTTTGAACCACACTGCTGTTCTTTTGCCTCCATGAGATCTATTATTCTGATTGTTTCTTCTCTTACATCATGCTGAAAATTTACATCTAATGCAGCAAAATTAATAAGTGTACAGGTGTCTAAGTCCTGAGTCACATTCAGAATCTAAGATCATAAAAGCATCCAGTCATCTTTGTACTAGTTAACTGGTTTGAATTGCTCTCCATAAAACTCAGGTTTGCTCTGGCAAAAGGAATGAGGCAAAGGTTTTTGCTCCATCTGACCTTGAGCTGCCAGTCACCTGCTGCCATGTCATTTTTAAGGTGGCCAGTTCATCCTCTTAAGGTGATATGAAACGTAGCCTGCGTCTTATTTATTATTTATTTATGCACAAGGCCTCACTGGCCTCAGAGACTCACCTGCCTCTGCTTTCATGAGTTCTGGGATTGAAGGTTTGTACCATCATGCCAATCTCTTTTTTTAAATCTTAAAAAAATGTCATTACATTTTACTTTTTGCACACGAGTGTACACACCCATGTGGGGTGGGAGTTTGAGTGAGGGGACGGCTCAGTTTTCTCTGTCTGTCATGTGGGTTCCAGGGGTGGAACTCAGGTCATCAGACTTACTGGTAAGTTCTTTGCCTGTGCAGCCATCTCTCCGGGCCTACAGTTTCTTTTCAAATCTGCCCTCTGCCCTTGCAAGTCAAAATCAAATTTAAGAAACAAAACAAAAACAGAAACAGAAAAAGCATCTTGTGGAAGCCGCAGTGTGGCCGTTGAGTCACACGGTCCACCCTGTAGTCCGTTCATCTTTTCTTGTGTTCATTGCCACAAGTCCTTGGCCTGGCTCGAGTCCTCTGGCTTCTGCTACACCATCCATAATTTCTATTAATAGCTGAGAGGATGTGTTCTTGTTTTTTCTCCTGAATATTCCTAGCTCTGTGTTTATGCCTCTTATGTTTGTACTTTCAGACTAAACTGGAAAACTGTAGCCCACAAATCAAATCCATCTCTCCTGCCACCTCCTTTTAAAGAAGCTGGAGGCTAAAATTAATTTATGTATTTTAACTGTTAGGGTAAGTCAGAATAAGCATACTTTTATCTTGAAACGGGTCTCACTGTGTAACCCTGCATGGCCTGGAACTTACTCTGTAGACCAGGCTGGCCTCTGTCTCAAAGTGCTGGGATTAAAGGTGTGCATCACCATTGCCCTGGAGGTCTTTGCTTTATATAATTTTTCTTTGTAATTAAAATAAATAAATAAATAAAATGTTGGTTATGAAACATAGTGGAGATGTGATGTAAAGTCTTCCTGTGACCATCCTGGTCTGGTGAATGGAATGACCAGGAAGGTAGGGACTGTGAACTTAGCAGAGCCATAGGAACACAAGCGGAGAGGCTTTCCTGGGTTCCGGTTGTCATTTAAAAACTACCTTGTTGGCTTGCTGTAGCATTTTAACTTTAGTTATAGGTTGAAGGCTAAATCACTCATTTTCTCTTTAAAATTGTTGTTTTTTAATTAGACTAATACAGCAGTGTACAACATAGAAAGTAGACAAACCCAGTGAAATAAATCACTGTCCAGCTGGGCAAGGCGGCATGCCGGTTACACTGTCTACCGGCTGCTTTCATAGGACCCTTCCTGCCCGTTATACTGTCTACCGGCTGCTTTCATAGGACACCCTTCCTGCAGATCTGCTTGACTGTATCAGGCACACAGTGATCACGGGTCCTGTCCTGATGGACTTCTGGGCCGTCTCTAAACGCGTGCACCCACAAACCGTGCTCTAATTCTCCTTGTAAGTAGCCGCGTTCATTTTCGATTCATCGGCTCCGACTCCAGCCCAGCAGCCCCCTTTCTTCCTGAGCTCTGCGCAGTGGGAAGGCCTCTCTGTAGACATGTCTTTCACAGTTACAAAGCAGCGCGCTAGCTGGAAGTTCTTTCCTGGGTTATCGTTTCTTTAATACCAAGATGGACCGTTTCTCAATGAGCCGAGGGGAGGACGGGCTCAGCTAGCCTGTACTCATCAGTCATAACTATTGCCCAGCCTTCTGCTGATAAAGTATTAGTCATTTCCAAAGGAGATAAACTTATTTGCTCTGGGCTTCCAACAAATTGCAGGAAGATGAGTTGATAAAAAGATTTCGAGGATTGAGAATTGGTAGTGAACCGCTTCCTGCTGGGTGGGGGTGGGGACAAAGTAAATGACTTATGGGCTAGACAGAAAGATAGATGTTAGCCAAAGGGTGGAAAATCTCATGGGTACCCTGGTGGCTACCTGACTATTTGTGTGCTGGTGCATCAGCTTTAAGAAATGTTGGTGAGTGTTTAAGTTATGTAAATATATTTTTAAAGAGTGTAATGGGGCCAGCAAGATTGCTCAGTGGGTAAAAGGGCTTGCCGCCAAGCCCTGATGACCCTAGTTTGATCCCAGAAACACACATGGTAGAGAGAGAGAAAATGGATTCTACAAAGTTGTCTTCTGAAATATTAAATGTATAAAATAAAAATAAATGAAAGCAACAGTAAATCATAAATCTCTGTAAAATCACTACATTTTCCTATACCTGTAATCCCATATTCTGAACAGTTAGGCTTGCTGTTGCTGTGATGAAACCCCACGGCCCAAAGCAATGTAATTCAGCTCACACTTCCACACTGCAGTCCATCACTGAAGGAAGTCAGGGCAGGAATTCAAGCAGGGCAGGGACCTGGAGGAAGGAGCCTATGCAGAGACCATGGAGGGTGATGCTTACTGGCCTGCTCCCATGGCTTGCTCAGCCTGCTTTCTTATACCATCGAGGACTACCTGCCAAGGGATGGTATTGCCCACAGTGGGCTAGGCCTCCCACACATCAATCATCAGTCAAGGAAATTTACCACAGGCCAGCCACAGGCCAATCTGGTGGGGCATTTTCTCAACTGAGGTTCCCTAAATGACTAGCTTGTGGCAAGTTGACATAAAGCTAGCCAGCACAACCGTGGGGGATTTTATTAGTATACAAATTAGAACATTCAGTATTTAACTTCCTATGTCTCCGTTGTGGAGGTTTGTCCTAAATCACTGCAGGCACCTCTCTGCTGTCCCCAGAACTGTGTCATCATGCCAGGCCGAATATCTGTGCTCAGTAAACCTTGGACTCCTTTCCTTTTTCCTGCCCAGCACCCACAGTCCCAGATCCAACATCAGTGATGTCTCTCAGAACTGAGTTTTGAAAAAAATGCAGTATTCGATGGTTGGTGCCTCCCTTGGCTTCTGCTAAGTGTGTTCCTTTGCGCCCAGGCCACCCCCGCCCTTCAAGGCACCCCCGCCCTTCAGAAGTGGCTCGACTGCAGTCCCATTCCCGCACTTGTTCATACACCCTTCACAAGCAACGTGTAGTTGCCAAGTTGTGCTAAATTCTACTCGAGTTCAGTTCGTCCCGAATGCAGATCTCCAACCTGCTTTCTCCTGTCTGTTTTTGATATGGATATTGATCAATTTAAATGAGTTTACATAAGCCGAAGCTTGGCTCTAGGTCCGATGACCACACCCC
Organism: Chionomys nivalis; assembly: GCF_950005125.1. Taxonomy (NCBI): domain Eukaryota; kingdom Metazoa; phylum Chordata; class Mammalia; order Rodentia; family Cricetidae; genus Chionomys; species Chionomys nivalis. The sequence goes on from NC_080088.1 coordinate 115,948,952, forward strand.
CATCCTCCTCTCTGTGGAGGGATGTCCACCATATCTTCTGTGTTTACTGTTACAATCCCTCAGTCCACAGTCCACGTGCTGCATGCACACCCTCAACCTCACTAACTCCTGCCTGCGGCTTGCTTGCACAGTGGCGGCAGGAGGGACCTTGTACTTATTTCTGAGTGGAACTCCAGTCTTGATAATGATAATGACAGTCTGGCTATCATTGTCTTGGTCTCCTGTGGTATACTGTGGATGAAGTGTGTGCGAAAAAAACATACCTTTTATTTATTTATTTATTTATTTATTTATTTATTTTTTTTTTTTTTTTTTTTTTTTGAGGCAACATCTCACTGTGCACCCCTAACTGGTCTGAAGTTCTAAGATAAGCAGGCTGGCCTCTAATTCAGCAATCTGCTTGCCCGGCTTCCAGGGTGCTGGGATGAAAGCCATGTGCCAGCACAATGGCTTGAGCCACCACCACCACCCCCAACACACACACCAAAACGCTGTTTTACAGGGTTTCTCAGTGTAACCGAGAACTAGCTGTCCTGGAACTCACTCTGTAGACCAGGCTGGCCTCGAACTCTCTGAGGTCACTTGCCTCTGCCTCCTGGGATTAAAGGCATGTGCCACCACCACCCAGCAGAGCCACACTTTTAAAAATGAAATAAGAGGCCGGGCGGTGGTGGCGCACGCCTTTAATCCCAGCACTCGGGAGGCAGAGGCAGGCGGATCTCTGTGAGTTCAAGGCCAGCCTGGTCTACAAGAGCTAGTTCCAGGACAGGAACCAAAAAAAAAGAAAAAGAAAAGAAAAGAAATAAAGATAATAAATAATTAATGCCACCTAAATCTTAGATAATATGTAAGTTCAGTGCCACTCAAAGTCGTCTCAGTTACGCATAGTTTTTAAAGTGTATCTTAGCTGCTGTGTTTCTTTTTTTTTCCTCTTTTTTTATTGATATTTATTGAGCTCTACATTTTTATCTGCTCCCCTCTCTGCCTCTTCCCTAACCCCTTTAGTCCTCCCCCAAGGTCCCCATGCTTCCAATTTTTCAGGAGATCTTGTCTTTTTCTACTTCCCATGTAGATTAGATCTATGTAAGTCTCTCTTAGTGTCCTCATTGTTGATTAAGTTCTCTGGGATTGTGGTTTGTAGGCTGGCTTTCTTTGCTTTATGTTTAAAAACCACCTATGAGGTTCCAGGACAGGCTCCAAAACCACAGAGAAACCCTGTCTCGAAAAACCAAAAAAAGAAAAAGAAAAAAAAAAAAAACACCTATGAGTGAGTACATGTGATAATTGTCTTTCTGTGTCTGGGTTACCTTGCTCAAAATAATGTTTTCTAGCTCCATCCATTTTCCTGCAAAATTCGAGATGTCGCTATTTTTTTCTACTGTGTAGTACTCCATTGTGTAAATGTACCACCTTTTCCTTATCCATTCTTCAATCAAGGGACATTTAGGTTTTTTCCAGGTTCTGGCTGTGACAAACAAAGCTTCTGTGAACAGAGTTGAACACATGTCCTGTGGCACGATTGAACATCCTTTGGATATATACCCAAAAGTGGTATTACTGGGTCTTGAGGAAGGTTGTTTCCTAATTTTCTGAGAAATGGCCACAGTGACATCCAAAGGGGTTGTACCAGCTTGCACTCCCACAAGCAATGCAGAAGTGTTCCCTTTCCCCCACAACCTCTCCAGCATAAGTTGTCATCAGTGTTTTTGATCTTGGCCATTTTAGATTCCTCTGTTGAGAATTCTGTGTTTAGGTCTGTATTCCATTTTTTTTTTTTATTGGATTATGTGTTCTTTTGGTGACCAATTTCTTGAGTTCTTTGTATATTTTGGAGATCAGATCTCTGTCTGATGTGGGGTTGGTGAAGATCTTTTCCCATTCTGTAGGCTGTCCTTTTGTCTTGTTGACCGTGTCCTTTGCTTTACAGAGCTGCTGTGTTTCTATCGCAGGTTCTATCTGTACATCTCGAGACTGATGTTTTGTTTTCTGCAGTGCTGGGGACCGAATCCAGAGTCTCATGTTGCTAGGAGTCCTAGTTTACTTCCTGTTACTGTGATTTAACACCATGACCAAAAGCAACTTAGGGGAGTAAAACACTGAGTTCAGCTTAGGTCCCTGCTCAGCATCCAAGCAAGGCAAGGCAGGGAGCTTAGGAAGCCTGCTTACTGGCCTGTCCCCTCTGGCTTGCTCAGCTTTCTTGTATGACCCAAGCCCACTTTGTAGGGATGGTTCCACCTAGAGTGGGCTGTGTCTTCCTACATCAGTTAGCAATCATGTAATACAAACAAGCTCCTTGACCTCCCAGGAGACTCTAGGTTTAGTCAAGTCAAGTTGGCAGATGCTGCCTGTGCCCTGAGATGAGGGCTGCACCAGTGGCCTGCAGGCTGAAAGGGTATTTTAAAACGCAAAATAAGGAATTTAATTTGCATTTGAGTCAGTAAGCCCGTTGTACAACAACCTAGATTTCCTACAAGACATGGATTTAGGAATGAAGCTTGTTCAGAGTGACAAGTACAGAACGTGTGTGTGTGTGTGTATTTCTGTGTGTGTCTGTGTCTATATGCATGTGCGTGCATGCACGTAAGCATGTGTCTAGATGTTAGAAACTCAAATGTCACAGCTGGGAGATTTGCATAGTGTAGCCTTGGAAGAGCCTAGAACTTCCTCCTTAGCCTGGTTTTGGATTCAGCCCAAGCTGATTCATTGGAGGAGCAAGGCGCAGCAATAGGAAGGTCTGACAGACACTCTGAAAGGGCAGGGATGACTTGGAGGGCAGCTGTGGTGATACCCCACGGCTGAGTCACCGAAGCAGAGCCACAGCTCTCCTAAGCGTGATCTTCTCCTGAGAAGTCCCTCTGGGACTCTTCCAGCTAAAAGTTTTGGTTTTCATTTCCCTAAATCTCAGCCCCAGGTAACAGTGACTGGACTGTGGAGTCATCCTTGTCCTGTAAACTCGGCTGAGGAAGCGTTCACTTCAGCTCAATAAGGCCTGGCAGTGAGGCCCTGTGGAACAGCCTCCCCTTAGTTTCTAGTTTTAATGAATGCAGATGCCTCCCCATTCCCTCTTAATTTACAGACAGGAGACTGCAGAGGTGGCTGAGTGGTTAAGAGCACAGGCTACACATAGCAAAGGACCCGGGTCCCATTCCCACCACCACCATCTGTAACTCTAGTCCCGGGAGAGCTGGCTCCCCCTCTGTGGGCACCAGACATGCCGCAGACATACAGGCAAAGTACCCATGCACATAAAATAACTAAATCTAAAAATAAGTTTAATTTGTATCTATGAGTTTTGTTTTATGGCTTGTTTTTCAGTTACTTATCATTCATCTGTCTACTTATTTCTCTGGTGAAAATGGGCCGGGGGGATGCTGTGGCACGCACGTGGAGGTTAGAGGACCTTCACCAGCTGCACCAGCTCTCAAACCCTGTCTGAGTTCCAAAGCTCCTCTCTTCTGTAGGACTCCTGGGCAGCCTGGACTGCCTTGAGCTCACTAGGTAGTAAAGATGACCTTGACCTCCCAGACCTCCTGCCTCCTCCTCCTAAGGCTGGGGTCACAGGTGTGTGCCACCACACCCAGTGTATTTGGTGCTGGGGAGTGAACCCAGGGCTTCCAGAATGTTAAAGCAAAAACTCTACCAACTGAGTCTCAGCCCAGACCCCTGAGGTCATTTTTTTCTTATAAGATTGTATTGTCTTCTCTCTTTTCAACTCAACTGGTTCCTCTCTTTTCAGTATTTCCCTTCTTTCAGGACGGCGTCCCTCCGCATCCCTTCCCAGTTTCAATTTCCCTGCAGATTTAATACAGGACTAGCAGGGCCGGGCCTCAGCAGGTCACCCTCTGTGGCTGGAATTCACCTCTCTGGATTAGCAGCAAGCGCGCTTTTCTCCCTGTAGCCTCAGCGTCCTCAGGCTGGCTTGTTGTGTGAGGCGGTGATACTACAAGCCCCCGGCGGAGACTGGTGCTACTCCACAGCCAGAAATCATGTCAGGATGCAAGCCTGTGACACAAACTGCGAGAGACGAGCAAGAAACACTCGCAGGAGTGAGATTCTCCTGCCTGTTGACTCCGTGGCATCTGGGGGCAATTAGCCCCTCAGCTTCCTTTCATTTCTGCATTCTCACGTCACGCCAGAATGAGAAATTATGCTTTGATTATAAAGCATGTGTAGGTAGGTTATAGCACTTGTTGAGTTGGGTTTGTGGATGGTCTGTGTTAGTTGTCAACAGACCCGAGGATCTCCTAGGAGATGGGTCTCTGGGTATATCTGTGGAGGTCATGTTCATTGAGACAGGAAGTCCTGTGCACTGTGGGGGGCACCACTCTCTGGCTGGGGTCCTGGACTGCGAGAATGGAGAAAGGGTGGGGGAGTGAGCAGCCGCCGCCGCCTGCAGCACTCACCTGACTGCAAACCCCTGCCATCAGCTGCTCGAACCCCTGCTGCCTCAACTTCCCCAGCAAGACTAACAGTAACCTGGAGCTGCGAGCTAACCTGAACTCTTCCTCCATAAAGCTGCTTCTGTAAAGGGTTTTTCTCACAGGAGCAGGACAAAGGACAGCTAAGGCAGCTATCAACCGTAAGTTAGCATTTTCCTTGTGAGTTGGGGCCTCAACCATGCTGAAGCTGCCCTTGACCTTCCGACTCTTCTGCCTCTACCTCCCACGTGCTGGAGCTGCAGCATGAACCACGGTGCCCGAGTAACCGTAAGCCTTTAGCAGATACATCACTTTGAGAACCTGTTCCCTTACTACCAGCCCCAGAGCACAACACCTTACTTGGTTGGAGTTGTGTGAGGCAAGACTAGCCACAGGTCACTGAAACAATATATGCGACCTTTGCTCTCCAAAAAGCATGCTGTAGTTGTGTAGTTTCTCTCCCCCACCCCTTTCCTTCCTCCCCCGCCCCTTTGTCTGCAGTATTAGGGGCTGAACCGAGGGCCACAGCTGTACTAGGCCCACATTGCTGGGTCTGTCAAACCATATTGCTGTGGAATTGAACCATATTTCTTTCATAGGCTTAGTTCAGAGAGCGGTGTTGCTGGGGGTTGAGTCTAGAGCTTCAGGCATGCTGGGCTCTACTATTGAGTTGACTCCCCAGACAACTTCCATAGACTTCCGTGCTATAAATGTTGAATTAAAGTACCACATTTAAAAAATGTTTTCATACTGTTATTTTATGTGTTATATGTCCGGGTGTTTTGCCTGTCTGTGCACCGCCTGTGTGACTGCAAAGCCCAGAAGAGGACATCAGATCCCCTGGAACCAGAGTTACAGATGGTTGTGAGCCATCATGTGGATGCTGGGAACCAAGCCCAGGGCCTCTGGAAGAGCAGCCAGTGCTCTTAACTGCCGAGCCATCCCTCCAGTCCCTCTTTTCTCTTTTTTTTTTTTTTTTTTTTTTTTTTGATTTTTGGAGACAGGGTTTCTCCGTAGCTTTTTGGTTCCTGTCCTGGAACTAGCTCTTGTAGACCAGGCTGGCCTCGAACTCACAGAGATCCGCCTGCCTCTGCCTACCGAGTGCCGGGATTAAAGGCGTGCGCCACCACCGCCCGGCTCTTTTCTCATTTTTAAACACTTAATAATGTGAGGACTGCCTGGTCTTATTCATTTCATCTGCTTTGCTTTTTCCTTAGCAATAATTTTATCTAAATCATCTTGAGAAAACAGTGAAGTAATAATACTCACGGAAATATTTTTATGATAAATAATTTTGTACCAGTAAATTCAAGTATTAATGCATAATACTGGCATTGGTGTAGGTTTTAGGTTATAAATATTCCAAACTTGCCTTTGAGTCTTTTTTGTCTTGGTGCTGAAGAATTTGTTCTTAATATGAATAACTCAGTAATTTAGAATATGTTTCACTATTTAATTCTGTGGTAATTTTGCCTGAGATAGTGTGGTCTTTTCAAACTATAGCTTCAACATTTTTCTTATTTCTAGAATTATTTTAGTTTTATATTTTTAATATGTGTTCATTATTTTCTTCAAGAATACTGATGATTAATGTGTCCATCTCTCATGTCTATAATTTCTTTTAAGTATTTTTTTTTAATTTGTTCAGCATCTTCTGCTTCTGTTGTTTTCCTTAAAGGCTTGATAGTGTATTCAAGTCACTGTGCTTTTTTAGCATTACCAGTTCTTTGTTCAGCTTCCTTGCAGACTTCATTTGTTTCAGTAGTGATTTTGTATTTTGTCTTTTTCCACAGAACGCTTGACTTCCAAGCTATGTTTCATTCCATGTTTTGGCTCCTGGTGTCATCTATCGACTTCTGTCCTTTCTGTGAGCTCCTGTAATTGGCAGTACACTCTGATGCAACTGTCCTCTGCCATGTGGCACCTTTGTTTCTGGGAAGTCTTTTCCACCTGTCATTTTTTCCTATTTATAGATTTAACAACATTCCCTCTGCACAGAGTTACCATTCTTCCCTTCCCAGAATTACTCACGTCTTCATGGAATTGGTTCTCCCCATCTTCCACAGTCCCCAAGGGGAAGGTTTGAAGCCACACTTCAATTAGTACTTAAGGCTGGCAAGAGGTTTCCTCATTGTGTGGTAAAACTGGGAAACAATTATTTTTGAGTTACTTTAGCCTTTGCTTATATAGAAATAATATATTTTGCATTTTTATTGCATTAATTTTGAAAAAAATTGTTAGAGTTCATTAATTATAGTGTGCCAGTTTCTGTGTGGCATCTATGAAACAAGTCTATGAAAAGCTGGCTCGGAAGATTCTGGATCTATACAGATTTTATAGATAGAGCCAGTGGTTGTTGCTACGGATGACTGGGGGACATAATTACACAGTTTAAAATACCTTTTGCATGTGATGAGATTCCACTGTGGTGAGGTTTCCTGTCTGCCCTCTGCCCATCATTGGCAGATTCCCCCCGCCATGCTTTAAGTCCTTCCTCCACTTTCTTCCTAGATGAAAGGAGGAAAGGACTGCCAGCACCACCACCAGGACACCCCATCAGACACACCCCATCAGACACACCCTATCAGACACACCCTATCAGACAGACCCCCATCAGACACCCTCCATCAGACACACCCCATCAGACACACCCCATCAGACGCATCCCATCAGATGTACCCCATCAGACGCACCCCATCAGACGCATCCCATCAGATGTACCCCATCAGACACACTCCATCAGACACACCCCGTCAGACACACCCCATCAGATGTACCCCATCCGACACACCCCATCAGACACACCCCATCAGATGTACCCCATCCGACACACCCCATCCGACACATCCCATCAGATGTACCCCATCAGACACACCCCATCAGATGTACCCCATCAGACACACCCCATCAGATGTACCCCATCAGACACACCCCGTCAGACACTATATGCATGCAGTACCCACAGGGATTCCCTGGAACTGGAGTTAATGGAGGTCAGGAACCACCATGAGAGTGCTGGGATCCAAACCCAGGTCCTCTGCAAGAGTAGCCAGTGCCCTTAACCACAGCCAGCTCTCCAGCCCATTAAGGCACAGTTTTAAGTTGAGCCCTCTGAAGCTCCACAGCACGTGAAGAATTTGTGTGCCTGTATGTTTGGAGATGTTTCTACTTCACACTTGAGAAGGGTCCGTGCACAGCTTACCGAGTGAGAACAGCAGATCAAGAGCGCTGTTAGACACAAGCGTTTATGGTAGAGAAGGAAACAGCCAATGGAAGGGATGGATGACAAGGAGCAGAAGGGGTGACAGCAAGTGTGGACAGGGTGGTACCCACATCCAGCCAAGAGGAAGAAGAGGAAGCACCTTTGCAGTTGAGGGGGCGGGGACGGGGAGAGAGTGCCAGGTGAAACTGATCAGCTGTAGGTCAGCAACACACCTGTGAACTGGGCGCAGCAAGCATGGCTCGGTGAGCAACCGTTCAGACTGGGTTGGCATGCAGACAGGTCTGTGTGTGTCTGCTGTGTGTGGCGGAGTGTTTTAATTGGGTTAGCTGAGGTGGGAAGACACCCCCACAATACGGGTGGCTCTGAACTGGATGAAGAGACAGACAGTAGTCTCTCTGCTCTGCCCTGTGGGTGTGACCAGCAGCTTCAGATTTCTGTCGCCTCAGCTTCCCTGTCATGCTAGGCTCCAAGTAGGACCCACGAGTTAGCATAAACCATTTCTCCCTCAAGTTACTTCTGTTGGGGTATTTTATCACAGCAATGGGAAAGAAACTAAGACAGTGTGATTTAAAACAGTGTCGTATGAAAAGGGGGAGGAGCTGCAAGAACTAAAGCAGATCGCTAAGACCGCCTGGATATCACAATGCCATGAGCCATGAGCCCTTTTCTGGGGCCTTTTTTCTGCAGAGCTGTGTCTGCGTGTCTTCACTGGGGTTTCTGTTGCTATAAAGAGACAGCATGACCACAGCAACTTCTCTGAAGGAAAATATTCCATTGGGGTGGCTTACAGTTTCAGAGTTTTTGTCCATCATGGTGGGAAACATGGTGGCATGCAAGCAGATGTGGTGCTGGAGAAGTCCTACATCTGGATTGGAAGGCAGCGAGAACAGAGAGAGAGAGAGACAGACCCTGGACTTGGCTTGAGCATTCGAAATCTCACAGCTCACCCCAGTGACCTACTTCCTCCTACAAGGTCCACTCTCTGTGCGCCTCTGGGGGCCTTTTTTATTCAAACCACCACACTGGGTGATGCCCTGGCCATGGTGGGTGTGGTCGGAGTGATTCTCCCCACCCTTGTGAGGTGATTAAAATAGTTGAAAGTGGTTGGGTCCCCAAAAACATACAAATAGAAGCTTTCTAAGAAGCTATTCTAAGGAATGGAGGTCAGAGCTGCCCTTGAGATAAGAATGGCAGCCACTGTGCGGCACAGCAGGGGCAAGTGATGGTGGGTCTTCACCGTGCTCAGAGAAGCAGTCTGCAGCCAGACCTTTCTCAGTGTTCAAGTGATCAGATGCATTTCCTGCAATGGGGACTTGGGCATTTAGAACCAGTTTTTAGGATCTGAAGTTCATTAACAGTTCATGCCAGAAACCATGACCGCTAGCCAGCCTTAGAATGTCACTGTGAAGTGTTTGTTAGGGAGTATGTTTTTGAGGACGGGTGGAGCAGCCATAGCTGAACTCATGTGCCCCATGGGGGAAAAAAAAGCACAGGCAGTGGTGGCACACACCTTTAATCCCAGCACTTAGGAGGCAGAGGCAGGAGGATCTCTGTGAGTTTGAGGCCAGCCTGGTCTATAGAGCGAGTTCCAGAACAGGCTCCAAAGCTACGGAGAAACCCTGTCTCGAAAAACAGAGAGAGAGAGAGAGAGAGAGAGAGAGAGAGAGAGAGAGAGAGAGAGAACGAACACAGGGACACCTGCCCTCACCCTTTCTCTCTGAGGGCCAGTTGACATCAGCTTAGAACATAGACCCACAGATCACTCGCAACATGACTGTCCAAAGAGGAGGTGTGGGATGGGGACATGGAGCACCTGGAGGAGAAGCCGGGCTTTGTTGTCTAGGGTCAAAGTTAGACGCCTCATTAGATATCTGATCCTGGCTTTATTTTTCACAAATGACTTCAGACAGAGAATGTGAGGATGCCACTGGTGCAGGGGAGGGAGATTGATTCACAAAGTGGTAAAAACCAGTGCTGACTCCTCAGGCACCAGCAGGTGCGGCTGCGGTGTGCTCAGTGAGAAGACCTGCACACTTCAGTTATGAGTCTCATCGTTATTCAACTTTGTTGTGATTACTGGAGTTTCAAACCATCTAGAACTATTCTCCAATGATGTGGCTGCTAACCCTGACAGATGCCTAAGCAATCACTTGTAAATGACCACTGGGGTAGATTCTGGGAGGGACAAACTCACTCCAAAGTGCACATCCTATATCAATGGATGAATGTGAAATGTGTTCTAGTTTATAATGAGATGATTGAATCCAAGTGTAACAAGTAAAATAGTAATAATACTAATCATCTCTTATAGACAGACCCTGGCTGATGTGGTGGCACACTCGTGTGATCTCAAAAATAGGCAGAAGGATGATATGTTCCAGACCAACCTCAACTACACAGAAATATGTTGAGAAATACTGGAAAGAAAGGGGGAGGGAGAAAGAAAAGGAGAGGGAAAGAGGAAGAAGGGGGGGAGTGGCAGAGGGAACCATATGACTTGATTGTGCTTGCATGAGCAATGTTGCAGTCAGAGGCTGGGGGCTTAGACAGTAAGGTACTAGCCCTGCAAGTGTGAGACCTGAGCTCCTCCCCAGAGCCCATCCATGTATGTGAGAAGCTCAGTGTAGACAGAGACCACACTTTTGTTTCCTGGCCATCCAGACCCAAATAATCACACAGAAACCACATTAATTACAACACTGTTTGGCCAATGGCTTAGGCGTATTCCCAGCTAGCTCTTACATCTTAAACTAACCCATTTATATTAATCTATGTATCGTTACAAGGCTGTGGCTTACTGTAATGTTCTTGCATCTTTTTCCTTCGGCAGCTACATGGCATCACTTTGACTCAGCTTACTTTCTCTCTGTATCTATGTTCAGATTTCCCACCTAGTTTTACTCTGCTAAGCCACTGGCCAAAACATCTTTATTCATCAACCAAGAAAATTAACACATACACAGAAGGACCTCCCACATCATCTCCCCTTCTGTCTAATTAAAAAGGAAGGTTTAAACTTTAACATAGTACAATTACGTATACAAAACAGTTAATAAGAATTATAATTACAATATTTAGACCATTTACATTTGGCAAATTAAGAAAAATATCTTTGTGAGTCTAAAGTTTTATATCTAATTTATCTTTTATCATAACTAAGGAAAACTATAATTATGAATATCTTGTCTTCAACTCCATTAAAGACTCCAGAAGAATATTATATTACCAAGGAAACAGGAAGTGCATTGTAACTAGCTTCCAAAGTTCTAGAAATGACAGAGACATCTTGTTGCTTGGACAGTCATCCAAAGTTGTTCTGTAATGTTGGGGAATCCATCTTCAGCCTACAGGCCCATAATATCTGGCAGACTTTTCAGTGAAGCAGGAAATTTGAAGATCTGTTTTGCCTTGTACTGGTAAAGTTCATCAGTTGCTTTCTTCCGTGTCCTGCAGACTTTGTGGCAGTTTCTTCTGTGAAGCAGGAACCCTGAAGGACCTTCCTGTCTTTTGGCAAGTTCAGCAGTTACTTTTCTGTGGGCCCTGCATGTTCAGTTCATACAACATCAAGCAGTCCAAGCAAGAACAGTTTCTTGCCCAAATGGCTAGCCTTGTCTCAGTGAAGGCAAATTCCATAACAAGTTTCTTGGAAGCCCAACAACCTCTCTGAAGTAAGTGATGCCAGAAGCAGACATGTCTCACTGTTGAGAAAAGTCTAAGTTCTTAAAACATTTTTAAATGCCATATTCTGTAGGTCTTTAAAAGGTTTGAAGAATACCTATCCATCTGAAATATATCTCTGTACATCTAGAAAACTTAACTAACATGACTACAAGCTTAACTATTATAGATGACTATCTATTAAGCCATAATTTTTAATTGTACATTATACTTTTAAATGAGCTGTATAAACACAATACTTTAAACAAGAATAGAAATATACATATAACAAAATTGGCCTTAAATTTGTATCAATAAACCAAAATCCATGCTAATGTAAAGTAATCATTTCTATATCAGCTCAGCATGGTAACACACACTTATAATCTCAGAAGTGGGGAGGTGGGGGACAGGAGGATCACTGGGTAGCCCCAGCCAGCTAGCTTAGTTAGTTTGCCTGTTTGGCAAAGCTCCAGACCAATGAAAGACCCAGACCCCCACAAAAAAATACCAAGGTGGACAGTGAGAAAGGATACCCAAGGTTGTTCTGTAGCCTCTACATATGCATGCATGGCCTGACCTCATACATGAAAACATACATACCTGATACATTCAGACATATTTTGAGTGAATATTTGTGTCCACTAATTATAAGTAAAGACAGAAATTTGTTAATTTTAGTCTCTAGGAAAACAAATTTGTTTAAAATGAACCGAAGTATAATGTGCATTTGTGTTCCAGGAGAATCTAAGTCAAGACAGGACAAAAGTGAGAAAGTACTTATACCAGTAATTATAGTAAGAGGCAGAATTAAAGAAGCCAATTCCAGCACTCTGGAGGCAGAGGCAGGCGGATCTCTGTGAGTTCGAGACCAGCCTGGTCTACAAGATCTAGTTCCAGGACAGGCTCCAAAACCACAGAGAAACCCTGTCTCGAAAAACCAAAAAAAAAAAAAAGAAGCCAATTCCAAGATCCTTCCAATGGTTTTTACTTTGTGAAAAGCAAATGTTCCCATGAAAATCTTTTTTTAAGTGGCGGGATGGGGATTGAGACAGGGTTTCTCCATGTAGTCCTGGCTGTCCTGAAACTCACTCTGTACAGCAGGCTGGCCTCGAACTCGAGATCTGCCTGACTCTGCCTCCCGAGTGCTGGAATCAAAGCCATGTGCCATCACCACCCTGCTTTTGTAGCAAAATTCAAGGCCCAGTAAAGAAAGCCTAACTCAGTGATTCACAACCCCTTTTGGGGATTGAATGACCTTTTCACAGGGGTCACCTAAGACCATCAGAAAACACAGATATTTATATTATGATTCATAACAAGAGCAACATTGCAGTTATGAAGTAGCAGTGAAAGCATGTTGTAGGTAGGGTCACCGCAACAGGAGGAACTGCATTAAAGGGTTGCAGCACTAGGAAGGCTGAGAACCACTGGCCCAACTCCATGCAGCAGCGCGGAAGGAAACTGAAGGTAGTTTAGCCAACTCTGATGTGCAACACAGAAGAGGTCGCAGGTGTGTTCCTTGTGCAAAGTCTTTATGGTCCCACACCGTCTCTCCATGTTAGTCCTTGGCTTGTCTGTAGGGCCCCGTGAAGGTTGCTAAGGCTGTGTCTGCCTGAGTCATACTGTGGAGCGGTTATGCAGAGCTGCATCTTAGATGAATTTATGTTGTTGCACAAATGAGAACCCTGAGCCGAGCGAGCCTGAGACCTGTTCCTGGTCAAGATAGGGTGGACCTAGGGCTTGAACCCCATTCTGTTCTAGACAAGACCTGCTTCTTGCCTTCTCAGGCAGCAGCTGTAGACAGTTCAGGCGAGTGAGGTTTGCAGCCTGTCTGAGATGCCATGTTCTTTTCCATTTACCTCCAGCCTTTCATCGCAACAAAAAGCAAAGAGAAACTGGTCATAATTTATAATATCTCCCCCACTTCACAAGGTGCTAGTAGCCTAGGCTGATCTCAAATGCTCCCTGTGTCCCAGGATGACCTTGCACTCCTGATCCTTTTGCTTCCCCTTCCCCGGGCTAGGATTACAGGCACACACCACCACACCTAGTTTTGTGCAGGGCTGGATGTTTAACCCAGGCCTGTAAGGGTGCATGCTAGGCAAGCTCTCCACCAGCTGAGTCACATCCCAATCTTCTGCAATTAAAAAAAACTTAAAATGTCATTTTTATGTGTGTTTATGTGTGTGTCATGGCACTTGTTTGGAAGTCAGAGATCAGAGCAAGTTCTTTCCTTCTACCATACTCAGGTATTCAGGCTTAACAGCAAGAAGCTTTATATGCTGGCCCATCTCCCTCAGCTACTATTGCAATCATATATATATATATACGGTCTCACTATGGTATCCTTGACTGACCTGGAACTCACACAGATCCCTTTGTCTCTGCCTCCCAAGTCCTGAGATCAAAGTGTGTGTCACCACTCCCAGTCTTGAGCTGGCTCCTTAGCTTGTAGGACCACATGCGGAGGCTGGGGCACCTTTTAGAGATGTGGCCTAGTGCATGTCATAGCCTTGGATCTGAAGATCGTACCTGCCCAGGGTCCTGTTGAATCCTGCGCCCTTTTCCCTCCTGGTTCACTGTGGTGAGAACCGCTTTACCGTGTGCCCTAGCCGCCTTGAACCCAACATCTGTGCCATGCCTTTGGGGCCACAAAACCCTCTGAAATTCTGTTCAGAAATTAATTTCCCACCCTGAAGCTGGCTCTGTCAGGTGTGACCACAGCACCTCAGAAGTCACCAGAAAACTTGGCTTTGGAATAGATAAGCAAGTGTCAGACCAAGGGGTGAGAAAGAGGCCATTGCTACAAGTGAAAGTGAAGGGTCTCCAGGTAGTTCCTCTGTTCCGTCCTCAGCCTGGTTCATGAAGCCCACATCTCATCTCTGGCCCCTGAGACCTTCAAAGGTTCTAGCATTCCACGTGCAAGACTCAGTAGTGCCCCTCTTTCCACGAATGAACCAGTCAGCCCTGTTCAGTCACAAAGCTGTTTGGTTGAGTAGGACGTTTTTTTCTCGGAAAAACCCTATTCGTCATTTCTACAACTTAATACTGTAGCCTAGGGCCAGTGTGGCAGCATGTGACAATAATCCCAGCATGTGGGAGGCACTGCCTGTCCGGGAGCTCAGTGTGTCCGTCTGCCTCCTGGGCGCTGGGGTTAAAGGTGTGTATTACCATGCCTGGCCACAGTTTACTCTTTGCTGTTCCACATCTCTCAGCCCCCTCCCTCTCCATCAGCGCCAACACCTCCCATCACTGCTGGCCTCTTTCCCAAATCTGTGGCTTTTTGTTTTGTGTGCACCCTCTCTGTGCCCTTCTTATATTCTTTCTGCTTTGTCTCCCACAATGCTCCCTGAGCCTCAGAAGGACGGTAAAAATGTCTTAATTAGGGCTGAGTACTCATCCATCCCTTATTCTTAAACGTCCTAAAGCTGTGAGTCTGCGTTCGCCACTGAGCACTGGGAAGGGAGGCTTCTCTGATTAGGGCTGAGAGTGGTCTGTGGGCATAAAAGTAAGTGTTAAGAAGGTAGCTTGACACTGTGTCAGTGAGCTAGACAACAGTTCTCAACACTGCGTCAGTGCGCTAGATAACAGTTCTCAACACCACGTCAGTGAGCTAGACAACAGTTCTTGACACTGTCAGTGCGCTAGACAACAGTCCTTGGCACCGTGTCAATGTGCTAGACAACAGTTCTCGGTTCCCCCCAGGGCCTGTGCTCTCTTCAACTGTAGTTTTGTACCAGGTTCACAGTACTAGGCGCAGATTCCCCCTGTAGGGGGGTCTTAAATCCAATCAGAGAGCAGTTGGTTACCCCGTAACAGTAGCGCTGCTGTGTACAGTGGGCCTGACAGGTTGGTCTCATGGCTCATAGGGTTCACAGCCAGGAATGACCAGTGATGCCTTCTCCCCTACCCCTGAACCTTCATGGCACCCCATGACAGTCTCCAGGACACCTTTTCCTTCACAGCTGTAGGTATACCTTGGCTCGCAACAGCCAGGATACGGTTCCCTTCAGAGCTGTAATACTTACAGTGTCCAGCTGAATTCACACTTAATTTCTTTATTTTGTTTTTGTTTTTTAAGATAGAAATTCTGAACGTAGCCCTGGCTGTCCTGGAACTCTCTCTGTAGACCAGGCTGGCCTCAAACTCCCAGAGATCTGCCTGTCTCTTCACACTTAATTTCTAAGAGAAGCTTTACAATGTTGTTTTATTGTATTCAGATTAATTAGGTAATTAATTTGCCCAAATACTGGTTGGGGACGGAGTCATGAGCAAGAGACTGCCCTGATGGAGTTTGCCTTCTAGAAACAGGAAACAGAAAATGTGCAATTAAGGAAATACTGCAGTTTAGAAGGTGATGATGGTATATTTCTAAAGTAAAAAGGCAGAGGACAGGAGAAGGGTGGAAGTAAGAAGGCATTGAGTTTAGCACAGTGTTGAAGTCACAGCGTTCATCTATTGGAGCCGAAGCCGGAAACTTCAAACCCTCTGCCGCTGTGAGGATAGGACTGGAGAACCAGGTGGAGGACCAGGTGGAGAACCAGGTGGAGGACTAGGTGGAGAACCAGGTGGAGGACCAAGTGGAGGACCAGGTGGAGAACCAGGTGGAGGACTAGGTGGAGAACCAGGTGGAGGACCAGCTGAAGGATCAGATGGTGTTAGTGCTGGTCCTGAGGAGTCCTATGTTTGGGTGGGTGTTTTTATATGGGAGGGGTTAGGGAGTTGGAGGGTTGATAGCTGTAAGATTAAAAAAAAAAATTCCTGATAATGGATCAGAGCCACACTCATCCTTCCCCTGAGATCTCTGCGCGTACAGTATGCTGTCATGAACAACCCTTGTACAGGATGCTATTTTGTCATGTTGGGATTTTTTTTTTAAAGATTGATTTATTATTGGTTTTGTGTGTATGATTGTTATGCCTGTATATATGTATGGGCGTCCCATGTGTGCAGTACCTGCAGAGACCAGAAGAGGGTGACACTCTCCCAGAACTAGAGTTATATACAGTGACAAGCTGCCATGTGGGTGCTGGGAACCAAATCCACCCAGTGCTCTCAACCACTGAGCCATTTCTCCAGCCCCCGATGTTGGAATTTTGTTTGTAAGAGATACACTGCTCAAACCTTGGAACCTTCAGAGTTAGAACAAGCCTGCCTGTGCCCACATCTCTTTGTAGTGCTGGGTCTGGAGATGCTGTGGTAAGGATTGCTGCAATGCTTAGTTATGCTCATTAATAGTCATTCGCTGAGTGACTGTCTGTGCGGATGCCGTTTTCTTTTGGGAGCACACCTAAGTAGCTCTTGCATCGCCCGCTTTGAAATGCATTAGCATTCCTTGTCTCTCCCTTCCTCCTGGCCTTTGGGCAGTCAATGGGCAACCAAGCCCAGATCTCCTGTTTACATAAACTTACGCATGACCCTGCTGCTCACTTGTTTCTGGAGTCTGGCACACCCCTTCCCCTGTCTTCATTTCCTTCTCTTTTTATTCCCCCATTCTAACCCAAACATTTCCCCACTAAGTGAGATAGTGTTCTCTACACTGCATTTCCTTATAAATTGTATGTACTTGGCTGACTTTGGTGTATTTTGTGAATGGATGAATGAATGAATGAATGAATGAATGAATGAATGAATGAATGAATCCTTCATCTCTTCTCTGTCTGCTTTCACCATTCTTCCGCTTTGAGGTAGGAGAGGGTGTCCAGCCAGCCCCAAGTTCCTGACCCTCCTGCCTCAGCCTCCCAAGTTGTGGAATTACAGGCATTTACCACCCTGCCCAGTTTTTTTTCTCCCCCATTCTGTCCTCAGATATGATGATCTCTCACCGGAGCTTCTGGAAGGCAGGTGAGGGGTGGGAGAGGGAAGAAAGAGCTCACAGCCGTGCCCTGATAATTAAAGGCTGTGTATTAACTCCCTCGTTTGTCTCGCAACCAGATGTAGTGGCTGTTCATCTGAGGGCTTGTCTTCTACAGATGGCAAAAATGAGACTTAGCGCTCTTGCTTTAAACCATGTTTGTATGCTGTGTGTATATATGCATGTGCCGTATGTGTGCTTGGTGCCTGCAGAGGCTGGTAAATAGCATTGGATCCTCTAATGTGGATCCAGTGGAGCTGTGAGCCACTGTGTGTGTCCCGGGAACCAAACCTGGGTCCCGTGTAAGAGCAAGAAGTGCTTTTAAGCTCTGAGTCATCTCTCCAGTTCCCCAAGACTTAGACTCTTAAATGACTAGAATAAAAACCCATCGAGGGAGGGCACATATACAATCCCAGCGCTCTGGATGTGAGGGCAGAGGCACAATACTTCAAGGTTATCATTGGTGACCTTGCAAATTCAAGGCCAACATAAAGTCCAGGAGACCCTATCTTAAAAAAAAAAATTAATTAAAAACCACTTAACAGGGTCACTCAACTAGCTAGTACTTAGTAGCACTACCTGAATACCTGAAATTGTTCTAGAACACCCAAGTATTAGCTCACTGTTCCCATGGGGTCCATCTGTTCTCCCAACACCATCTAGCAGTTTTATATTTGTGTATGAATAACACTGGAGTGTATGCCGTTAAATTCTGCAAGTCTTGGGTTAGAGAGAGAGCTTAGCAATTAAGAGTGCTTACTACTCTTGTAGATGACGCAGCTTCTTTTCCAGCACCCATAAGGTAGCTTAACAGCTGTTTCCAGTTCCAGGGAATGAAGTGCCCTCTTCTGACCTTCTTGGGCACTGTATACATACGGAGCATATACACACATGCAAGACAAAATACTCCGGCGCACGCCTTTAATCCCAGCACTCAGGAGGCAGAGGCAGGTGGATCTCAGTTTGGGACCAGCCTGGTCTACAGAAGTGAATTCCAGGACAGCCGTGACTACACAAAGAAACCCTTCTTGAAAAACAAAAAACAAAAAAAAAGAAAGAAAATAAAGAAAAAGAAGTAAAATTTGACAGTCTTCAGCATAGCATCCCTCAGGAGACTGTGGCAGAGATTTGCTTGACCCCGGGGTTTCCAGGAGAGCCTACGTAATATAACAGGATCCCTTCTCCATGGTATGACATGTCAGATAAATGACCCACATGTCTCATATACAATTTTACCTACAAATGGGGTAGGGGAGTCTGTTTGGTTGACCGGAGTTCTGTATTTGTTTTTGAGACAGGATCGTATACACTTCAGGCTGGCCTCAGAAGTGTATACTACACAGGCAGGATGACCTTATCCGCTGGCCTTCCTGTCTGTACCACCAAAAGAGTGCTGGCGTTCCGAGTATGCATGCGGTTTGTGCATGCAGTGCTGAGGCAGCCTGGGGTATCACCCACACAGGGCAAACATGCTACCCATTAAATGGTATCCCTGGTCCAAAGAGTTGTTTGTTTTGCCAACTTCCAGTGCCCAGAAGCCCCCGGCAGATATCTCCTCGGGTTATGTTGGAAAGGACTGGGTCCTATGCCACCATGGTAATTAACAGGTTGCCATGACTGTCAAGCCTCACCCTGCCTGATGGGACAGGAAATGTCTGTCAGCAGGATGCAGGGAGGAACTGGCATCAGGTAGGCAGCCAGCAGACAGAGTCTGCCAGGGCATTCCTCTTCACTGGGACTTGTCCCAAGCCTCCAAACCATGGCAAACCATCTTGCCACAAATCATAACCATCCTCTTCAAGCACGGATTGTAACCTGGAGGACATGTGCTGCGAGAGATAAGTTGACAAGTTAGGAGAATATTGTTCAAACAGGGTATAATGGCACACACTAGTAATTCCAGTGTAACAGGGTAGGTGTAAACTCTAGGATAGCCTGGGCTACATAGGGGACCAGAAAGGGAAGGTAGAGAAGGAGGAGAAGGGGGGAAGGAGAGAAAGAGAAAAGAAGGGAAGGGAAGGAAGGAACACAGAAAGGAATTTTTTTCTGTTTGGTTATTTTGCTTTGTTTTATTTTTTGTTTGGCTTGTTTTTGAGACAAAATTTCACTATGCAGCCCTGGCTGTCCTGGAACTCACTCTGTTGACCAGGCTGTCCTTTAATTCACAGAGATCCCCCTGCCTCTGGCTTCTGAGTGCTGGGAGTAAAGGTGTGCTCCACCATCAGCCCTGAATTTTGTTTGTTTGTTGGTTTGTTTTATGCATATCATTGACGACAGACAGCAGGCTCTACCTTCTACTACCCATAATCCCACAGCCAAGACTTCATGGGTGTGGTTTGACACGTGACAGTCAGCCTTCTGCTGGAAATAGCTCATGTAATCCCCAACACCTCCAAGGGGGTAACCCTGTTGTATCAGTGAGAAAAAAGGCTGGGAGAGGTTAAAGTTTAAATTGCCTGATCAGCACTGCATGCCAGAGGCAGAAGCCGGAATTCAAGCTCGGGTCCACTTAATTCTGAGCCAGCATTCTTGCCTTGCATGCTAGGCTAGCTTCGGGAGTCAGCCAGAGAGGTGTAACTGTGCCAAAAATCTTCTGGGTCACTCTGTCATTCGTCCCCAGATCTGGGGCCTGTGACCTAATTCTCCCTCTTGCCAACATCTTCACACCACCTTCTGTCACTTCCACCAGAGAGTAACCGTAGCCAGTCACAGTGCGAGCAGGTGCCAGCCCTCTCCTTCCCGACCAGCACACAAAGCCACGTGTGCATCACCCAGTTAGGGGAGGATGCAGAGATTTTATGCATGTGGTGCTGAGGATGCAGCCCGGGATATCATCTGTACAGGGAAACACCTGCTAGAAAAACAAAGCATTTGAGAAGGCATTTCATGCTCACAAATAACTGGAACGCCAGTTCTAGGGGATCCGACACCCTCTTCTGGTCTCTGTGGGCACCAGGCGTGCACATGACGCAGAGACATACATGTAGGCAAAATACCCATGCAGGGTTTTTTGTTTGTTTGTTTGTTTGTAGACAGGGTTCCTCTGTAGCTTTGGAGTCTGTCCTGGAAGTCGCTCTGTAGACCAATCTGTCCTCAAACTCACAGAGATCTGCCTGACTCTGACTCCCACAAGTGCTGGGATTAAAGTTGTGCACCACCACCACCTGGCTAAAATAATTTAAAAATTCATTCATAAATAATGCCATCCAGTAAACGATAAAGGGATTTGAAGAAGCAAGCATCACAAGGTGGCTGTGTCCTTTGGTCTTGCTCCAACTTTGACTATTCTGAACACTACTTGTGGCTTTTTTTTTTTAACATCTACTTATTTTCTGTGTATTCATGGGCATGAGCTTCCTGCATATGGGGGTTGGGTTCCAAGGACAACTTTTGGGAGTTGGTTCTGCCCTGGGGATCAGACTTGGAGCAAGTGTCTTTACCTACAACCTACCTTTTTGGTCCCTTCTAGTTTAATACCTACAGGTTTACATAACATGAAGTACCTTGCTGAATTCTCATTCATGAACTCTCCTTTGAGGAGGGATTTAGCTTATTCCGAGAAAGGCCCTAAACATTTTGACAAACACCCAAATAAACTTTGATTATTAAATTCTCTCCACGGCGGGCACTACTCTATGCTAGGGTTTCTCATTTACATTTCTCACGTGCTGGCTTGATTCAAGCTGTCATTGAGTGTTTTTGCTTTGGCATTTCCCGCTCCTTGCAGCTTTAATGTTGTCTGAGGTGATGGTGACATTGGCAGCCACCTGTGGTATTGTGTACTGATCTCAAATTTATCAAGCACCGTGGTAACATGGGCAGGCTCACAACGGAAAACTTTTGTATTTAACTCCACCTGATGACTTGTGCCCACAGGGCCAATGACACAAGGAAGTGCTGAAGAACAGACTAGAACAGCAGAATCCTGGGAGGGAGGGAACTTGGAAAACACCCTTCAGCACACTAAAGGCTGCCTGTGTGCGCAGGCGCACATGCTTCTAACCTCGCTGCACCGAGGTTATCCAGATAGCAGGTTTGTGGACATCAGCCCTTGCAGTGGTTTTAGGCCCATGAGCATCCTCCCCTGGGCCAATTCTTCCGTCTTTGAATCTCAGTTCCCAAGCTTTCTATATAGACAGTCTCAGAATTCTTTCTCTTCTCACTTGAATCCCAAGACTTCCGGAAGTTACCCCTCAGGCAGGCGCAGACCAACACCTCACATGCCAGAGCAGTGACCAGATTTACTTTTGTGTGCCTTCCATGGTTTGAGCCTCGAGCCCCAGTGCAGCTACTTATTCAGATGAGCATTTCTTCTGTGTCTCTGAGTTCTAAAGGATCTGTTACCATTTCCTAATCAGCGAAGCAATCGCCTTGATTTCCTTTGACAAAGGTTTCCTGGCCGACATTCTAGATCAAGCTCAAAAGCAATTCATACCCTGCCCGGAAAGGCCCTGGCCCAGTAAACTTGCCCCACTCGTACACACGAAGCTTTAATTGTAGGTTAGGGGACAAAACTAACTGCAAAGCCACCCACTGCCCCTGATTGCTCTGCAAGATAAACTTGCCCCTCTTCCCAAGGCACGCCGGCTACACCATCAGAACCCTTTCCCCATCGCTCACAGAGGTACACACTTGTAATTTTCTCCAGATAAGTTCAGTTTCAGCCAAATGAAATAGAACTCTGCCAAGAGCTGAGAAAACTTCAATAAACCTTAAGTATCTCAGGCTTGGAAAAGACATTTCCAAACTAATTTTGTGCCCTCTTTGGTAGACTGCTGAAAACTGATATTTATTGTTGTTTTTTTTTTTTTTTTTTTAAGACGGCCATTGTATTCCAAAGTCAAGATAGCACTACAGAAGGGGAGGAGATGGGGCTGCAGACATCTGAGCTTGCCCTGTGTTAAACTGGGAGAAATCTGTGTGAAGTGTTTGTCCTTCACGAACGTTGGGAGAGGATAGCATCTTATGCACTAAAACGATCCCTTTTAAAATCATTATTGTTTTATTTCATGTGTGCAGGTGTTTTGCCTGCACATTTATCCATGCACCACGTATATGTGGAAGCTGGAAGAAGACAGCAGATCCTCTGAAACTGGAGTTATAGATGGTTGCACAAAGCCGTGTGGGTGCTGGGAACCAAACCTGAAGCGTAGAAGAGCAAACAAGTGCCCTTAACTGCCGAGCCATCCCTCCAGCCCCGGGACCCGATTTTTAGATTGAATGCTTTTGTTGTAGCTATCCTCTCAGTCTAATCTCTTATTGTTTATTTTACCTTTGTTTTTCCATTTCCATGTATGTATGCAGGTTTGCATATCAGGGGTACATGTGTTTGGGGATTCACAGGCTTGTGCATGTGTGCTTGAGCATGTGGAGACCCAGGTTGACATCAGGAATCTTCATCAATCATTCTTCGATTTATTCAATGAGTCAGGGTCTCTCAGTCAAATTCAGAGATCACTGATATATGGTTAGTTTCCTTTGCCGCCTTGCTCTGGGGATCAGCTGCCTCAACCTTCCTGGGATGGAGGTCCAGATAAGCGGCATGACTTCTGAGGCCCCCAACTCTCTCCCCCCTTTCTCTCTCTCTCTCTCTCTCTCTCTCTCTCTCTCTCTCTCTCTCTCTCTCTCTCTCTCTCTCTTTCTCTCCTTTCCTCCCTCCTCATTTTTTCCCTTTGAGATGGGGGTCTCGCTGTGTAGCCATGGCTGGCCTGGAACTCACTGTGTAGGCTATCTGTGTATCCTATCTGGATAGGCCTCAAACTCACAGGGCTCCATCTGCCTTGGTCTCCAGAATACTGGGATTAGAGGAGTGTCCCGCCTCGTCTGGCTCCTAATCTCATTTCTGAAGCTAGGCACATGTTGCTCCTCAGAGGGTTAGTTCTGAGGAGCACATCAGAGCGGGTGGGCTCGCATAAACCTGGCTGCTGCAGACCAGGGCACGTTGGGCTCCCTGGTTAGCTACTGCTCCTAGGCTGTTAACTGGGGCAGCACAGTCCAGTGCTCCACACAGGAGACTGCTGTAACACAGCGGCAAGGGCCCGAGTCTCTCAACGTGCCAAAATACCCTTGTCGGCATCAGTACCTCCACTGCCATGCGTCGCACCGTGTTGTTAATGCAGCTGCATCAATTGGCAACAGAAAGCTGTTAGAACCATTATAGTCTGTGTGTGTGTGTGTATGTATGTGTGTGTGTGCAAATATTCATGTAGACATGTTGGAGGTATATGTGCAAATATCTGTGCATGTGTGTGTGTTTGTCCATGTTGAAGCCAGAGGTGTCTTTCTAAGTCTCTCTCTACCTTGATTTTTGAGACAGGGTCTCTCACTGAACCAACTGGGCTGGGCTGGCTGACCAGCAAGTGCTGGGTGCTGGAGATCAAACCCAGATGCTCACACCTGCTCAATTGTTTTCCCTGCTGAACCACCTCCCCAGCCTGTCGCCATTAGAATCTTATGGAATTGACACATGATTGGCTGTGTCACCATGATGTGACATATGACCATGTTGTATACATTTATATGCATACAGCAAGCTCTTCCCCTTGTTACTAGCTCCTCTGCTAGGCCACCGGCACGTCCTAGCAGAGGAGCTAGTAACAGTGGGAAGAGGAGCCAGTAACAGGTAACTGGGCTCTAGGCTTTGGTCAGCTCTCAACACAGACCCTTTAAAAGGAAGTCATAATGATAGACCTCTCTCCCGAGCTTGCTGTAGCCTCCTTGCCCGCAAACCTGCAAGGTTTCCACCAGGCCCCAAGAGCTCTGCCCCTTCCTTCTCTCTCTCTAACCCCGACTTCCAACTCACCCTCTTACCTTGCTCTGCTCAGCCACCCACTGCTCCTGCCCGGCCTCTGCAGGTTCTTTGTACCGGCTGCTCTCCAGCTTTTAACAGTAGCAGAGACAGTGTGCTCCCCCCAGGTTTGAGAAGGATCAGATTTCAGTTCCTCACAGAAATATGGCCCATAGCCCTGATGCCCCTGGGGTTTCTAAGGTCATCTTATTTTACACTTCTATTTTCCCTTTTCATTAGACTCTTATTTATTCATATGTTTATTTTGCATGTGTGTATATGTGGAGTTCTGAAGACAACTTGCTGACTTGGTTTTCCAACCACGTGGGTCCTGGGAACTGAACTCAGGGCCTTGGGCTTGGCAGCAGGCTCCTTTAACCGCTGAGCCATCTCACCTATCCCTCATTATTCTTTTAAGATGATAATTATTTGTCATATTCATTAGTAATTGCCCATTTATTTCTCTCCACTAGAATTTAGCTTCTCAAGAATGGGAAGCTTCAAGCCGGGCGATGGTGGCGCACGCCTTTAATCCCAGCACTTGGGAGGCAGAGGCAGGCGGATCTCTGTGAGTTCGAGACCAGCCTGGTCTACAGAGCTAGTTCCAGGACAGGCTCCAAAGCCACAGAGAAACCCTGTCTCGAAAAACCAAAAAAAAAAAAAAGAAAAAAAAAAAAAAAGAATGGGAAGCTTCCTTCTGTTTCTGTAAGGGCCCAGAACGGTGTCCAGCAGGCCATAAATAAACAGCTATAAGTGAATTGTGGATAAATCAAGACTGTAGCTTAGTTTATCCTGTCTAAACTTACTTTTCGTTTTGTCAGGGTCTCATCGTGTAGTCCTGGCTGCGTGGAGCTCGCTATATAGACCAGCCTGGACTCACAGAGATCCGCCCACCTCTGTCTCCTGAGTGCTGGGATTAAAGGTGTGCACCGCCACTCTGAGCTTCAAATTTAGATTGCTTAAAAAAAAAAATGCACACTTTGCTTTAAAAGCAGCAGAGGAAAAGAAGCCTTTTTGTTTTTGTTTTTGGTGGTGGTTTGGTTTGGTTTTGGTGGCACTGGGATCAAATCCAGGGCCTTGGGCATATATGTTCTCTAGTTGGGGGAACCATTATGTCCACAATAAACTATTAATGTAGTATCAGGAAAGGTGATATATGTCAGGACAGAAGACAAATAAGGCTTCCTGGTACCCAGACTCACACTGGGGGAGGGGAACCAGAGACTAGTGGGGGCTTTTATTTACAGTTCACAAAGACTAGTGGGGGCTTTTATTTACAGTTTATACACTTAACACATTTTGTCACTCACACCCTCATTCCCTTTTCTTCTTCATTCCTCCTGCACTAAACCCCTTCTCAGCAAGCTTCCCTCCTATTTTAATGTGTGTATGTGTTTATGTGTGTATGTGTCTGTGTGTCTGTATCTGTGTGTCCTACTGAGTTAAGAAGGGTTGCTTACAAGTGTGGTTTATCAGTAGCTATACCACTAAAGAAAGTGACACCCAACAACCATTAACTGCCAATAGTCAGGAGGGATGGAGGTCTCGTGAGTGTGTCATGTCCCATCCCATTCCCCCCGCTACCCCCCCCTCCCCCGCATCCATGAGGGAGCATGGCAGACCCTATCCTGTGCAGGTGACTACAGGCACCCTGAGGTCATGAGTGCTGTAGCCATGTCATGTGCAGAAGACAGCATTTTATCCTGACTCCTGCGTGCCCCTCCCCTTCCTCTACGTTCCCTGAGCTTCACAGTGGGTCCCCTTGAGAGCTGGGCAGTCCACTACCACTTCTGCTCACACTTGGCTCTTAACTGCATCTTAAAAGAACAATTGAATTTCGACTTTTAAATAAGTGGAAAAATAATTAAAAGCTAAGCAAAAGATATAAGCACAGGCCAGGGAACACAGAAGGAAGGGCACATTCGAGGTGTGCTCAGGGAAGACCCACACATCCAAGGGGTGCTCAGGGAAGACCCGCACATCCAAGGGGTGCTCAGGGAGGACCGCACATCCGAGGTGTACTTAGGAAGGACCGGCACATCCGAGTTGTGCTCAGGGAGGACTCGCATATCCGAGGGGTACTCAGGGAGGACCTGCACATTCGAGGGGTACTCAGGGAGAACCCGCACATCCGAGGGGTACTCAGGGAGGACCTGCACATTCGAGGGGTACTCAGGGAGAACCTGCACATCTGAGGTGCGCTCAGGAAGCAGTGAACTTGAATGTTCACATGGCTCAGTAGTATCCAGTGTTCATTGTGGGTTTTGGAGGATCTCCGTGGTTTCTGAGTAGTAGGGTAATGTCCTCAGACCCTTCTGTGTTGGGAGAGCCAGTAGGTGATGGATGAAGCTAGAAGATTCAGTGTGCTCGAGTTCACTTCAGGCATCATTTTGAGCTTCTGTGTCTCCTGTCTCCAGGGTAAAGGCTGATTCCAGCTCTTTACTGTGCATTGCTGTCTCTCTGCTGTGTATTAGCGGTGCTCAGTTCCTTAGTCTCTCTCACCCCTTGAAGTTCATGTAAGAACTTGGAAGCAGCCCAGGTTCATTGCAACAGGACCACTGACTTTAGAAAAAAAATGTTTTTAACTTATCTGTTAAAATTATTTTTATTGTATGTATATGGGTATTTTGCTTGCATGTATGTCTATGGACACATACATGCCTGCCACCAGTCAGGGCCAGAAGAAGACATTGGGTCCTCTGGAACTGGAGTTACAGGTGACTGTGAACTACCATGTGAGTTCTGGGAATCAAACCCAGGCCCTTTAGAAGAACAACCAGTATTCTTAATGACTAAGCTGTCTCTTCATCCCCCTAATTTTTAAAAAAACATTTTTCTGTTAACTTTCTATGTCTTAACTGCTTTTCAAAGAGGCATTTCCAGGAGCTGGAGAGATGGCTCAGTGGTAAAGGATGCTTGCTGCTCTTTCAGAGAACACAAGTTCTGTTCCCACTCCTCACATCAACTGGCTCACAACTGCTGGCAGTTCCAGCTCCAGGAGATCAAACACTCTGGTCTCCACAGCCACATGCCCACACACCCCAGATACAGACCCTTCCCCACATACTCATAATTTAAAATAAAATATTTTAAAATCTTTTTTTAAAGACATTTCTTCCATCTCCTGGGAGCTAAGCTTACCTGAGCAAGACAGGGAGCAAGTGGCCTGCTTCAACGTGCAGCTGTCTATCTTTGTGGGCCCCTGCCACATCAGCCCGGGCAAAGCCAGATTAACCACGGCTAAAGATACAGACATGCCCTTTCAACATTAGAAACTAGATAAGCGTTTCAAGGGTCTTAATTTTTTAAAATTTTTATTAGATTTATTCATTTTGTGTGTCAGTGTTTTGCCTGCATGTATATCTGTGCACCACATGTGTGCCTGGTACCCTTGAAGGCCAGAAGAGGGCACCAGATCCCCTGGAACTGGAGTTAGCAATGGGTGTGAGTCACCATGTGGTCTGGAAACTGAACCTGGATCCTCTGGAAGAGCGACAAGTACTCTTAACCATTAAGCTGTCTTTCCGGCCCCTTATTTTTATTTTTAAAAATACTTTACACTTTTGTTGAATATCTTTTTCATGTTTATTTAGAATTACATTGAGCGGATGAGGGAAGGAGAGATAGATGAGCTCATCTCATACCATGTGTGGACGTCAGAGGACAACTTGTGGGTTGGGTCTCCCCCATGTAGACCCAGGAGCTGCACTGGGGTCCTCAGGCTTAGATGCAAGCACTTTTACCTACCAAGCCATCTTGACAGCCCTAGAAACGCTTTCTTCATGTGTGTACTTGTCCATGTATGTGCCCACACATGTGGAGAAGTCAACAATGGGTGTCGTTCTCAATTGCTCTCTACATTGTTTTTTGAAATTGCCTCTCACGAAAGGTGGAACTTACTGATTCAGCTAAGCTGGTTGGCCAGCGAGCCCCAGGGGCCTCAGCTTCCCCAGCAGTGGGATTCCAGAACACTCTGGTATGCTTGACTTGTTATGTAGGAGCTGAGGATTGAACTCAGTCTTAATGCTTGCACAGCTATTATAAAGGGCTGTCCTGTTAACCCCTGGAGTTTTGGGTTTTAATTGTAAGTTTCCGATATAAAGCCATTTCCATACACATTCTCAGTGATGACATAGCCTTTGGGGATAAATACGTACTATGATCCCTAGGCTGTTCTAGAACTTCCAGATTCTAGGAATCCCCCCCGCCTCAGCTTTCCACCTTATTTTTTTCTCCTTTCTCCCATTAATGGGGCTGAAACCCAGACTTCACCCATGCTAGAGAAATACTCCATCACTGAGCTTCAGCCCAGCCCTACAGTGCCTTTTAAAAGATTTGTTTGTTTTTATTTTATCTGTATGAGTGTCTGTGCACCACATGCGTGCAGTGCCCACAGAGGCCAGAAGAGGTCATCAGATGCCTGTAACTGGAGTTGCAGGTGGTTGGGAGCTGCTGGTATCATGCAGGTGCTAGGAACCACTGACCTACCTCCCATGCCACTCGATACCTTTTTTTTTTTTTTTTTTTTTTTTTGGTTTTTCGAGACAGAGTTTCTCTGTGGTTTTGGAGCCTGTCCTGGAACTAGCTCTTGTAGACCAGGCTGGTCTCGAACTCACAGAGATCCGCCTGCCTCTGCCTCCCAAGTGCTGGGATTAAAGGCGTGCACCACCACCACCCGGCCACCTTTTTTTTTTTTAAAGCACAAACTGAAAAGAAAGCTACAGGTGGAAAAGATTAAACCTATCAGTGTGGCTTTGGGTAAAACCAATCAAAATCGCCTGGTCTATCTAGTTAGTTCCAGGCCAGCCAGGACTACATAGTGGAACCCTGTTTCCAAAAATAAGTATATGTTGATAACATTTCCCAAACTATATATATATATATATATATATATATATATATATATATATATATATATATGAACCTGGTACTGGAGAGATGGCTCAGCAATTAAGAATACATGTTGCAGAGGACCTGGGTTCCATACCCAGCACCCACATGGTACCTTACAACCATCTGTAACTCTGGCCCTAGGGAATTCAGTGCCTCTTTTGGCCTCTACAAGCACCTGGTATACATGTGATATACATTCATGCATTCAGACAAAACACTCATACATGTAAAATAATGATCTTTAAAATTTGTGACATGAGGGACCTGCTTGCTAGGGTTTCTGTCCCTCCCTGTTCCCACAGTCGGCAAGCCCCAAAGAAAATCACACAGAGTCTACATTAGGTTATAAACTGATTGGCCCATTAGCTCAGTCTTCTTATTAGCTCTTGTAGCTTATATTAACTCATTGTTCCTATCTATGTTAGCCACATGGCTCAGTACCTTTCAGTCGGGCAGGTTACATCTTGCTTCTTGGTGGTCTGGGCTGGAATGTGGGAAGAGCTTCCTTCTTCCCCAAATACTGTTCTCATTGCCCCACCTCTACTTCCTATCTGGTTGACCCGCCTATACTTCCTGCCTGGCCAATCAACATTTATTCAAAACATGATTGACAGAATACAGACAATTCTCCTCCACAACAAATTAAAAAATAACAAAGACCTAAATTTTGCTACTAGTACTCATCCATTTATTCATGTCACTTGTTTGGCATAAGGAAGTCATTCTGACATCTTGACTGTATATTGAATAGGAAGAATACACTTAGCCACCTTTTTTTGTTTGACATACCTTGCCCTCCCTCCCTGCACCCATTCCCGACTATTCTGACCTAGTCCTTACAGTAAACATTTGAACAGGGTCCCCTGCAGAAGTGACAAGTGGTCAGTGAGGAAACATAAGTGATACAAAATGATAAAAAGAACAGAAATGCCCATGTTCCAACACCTGTGATAATCTCTATTGAAACTTGATCCGTGGTCTTATAGTTCTTTTTCTGCAGCATCACAGCTTCCTAGAACCCCAGTCACCTGTGTCTTAGTACCTACCCATAACCTGTGTCCATTTCTCCCTCCCCCTTACACACCTCAGCCTATGAGCACACTATGGTAAGACATCACTGCCAAAGCAGCTTACAGAAAAAAAGAGTTTGTGACTTAGAGTTTCAGAAAAAAGAGTTTGGGACTTAGAGCCAATGGCCATCGTGTGGGGATCATGGCAGGCAGGTATGGTGCTGGAGCAGTAGCTGAGCTTACTTACATTTTGATCAACAACCATGAGGCAGGCAGACACAGAGAATAGCATGAGTCCTTTGAATCCTCAATGCCTGCCCCTGGTGGCACACCTTTTCCAACAAAGCCACACCTCCTAACCCTTCCCAAACAGTTCCACCAACTGGGACCAAGCATTCAAATATATGTACGTATGGGGAGCGTTCTTGTTCAAACCACCACAGTGGCATCATGTAGTGATAATGTCACTATCCGCCTGACTTATTTAACTTACTACGATGACCTCCAGTTTCATCCATGTCATTGTCAATAATGGGATGTCATCCTTTTAAATGGCTGGAAAATCATCCTGTGTATAAGCATCACATGCGTGAGTGTTCATCAGCAGCCGCACACTTAGACCGTCCCCATTTTTGGCTGTGAACAGCACTGCAACAAGCAGGGATAGAATTTTCAGAGGAATGTCCATACCTTCTGGCAGAATAGGTACATTCATGTGTTTCCACCCACATTGTGCCAGGAAGGGTTCTCTTTCCTGTGCATCCTTCCCAGCTCTTGTCGTCTTTGTCTCTTTGATAATAGCCATTCGTACTGCAGTGAAGTGGCATCTCCTCGTGGTTTTGATTTGCATTTCCTCCATGGCTCCTGATCCTGTGCATTTTTTTTAATGTGCTTTCTGTCCATTTGCGTGTCTTCTTTTGAGACTCATCTACTTAATCTGCTGGATGATTTGGCTATTTTTTGCTACCAGAGTTTTTGAGTTTTACATTCTAGGAATTATGGTCGGAAAATATCAAAAGTCTTCGTTTTGTGTATTTCAGCAATAATGCTTCTATAAGAATAGAAAACTTCATATGCCCACTGCAGTTTGTAATGCATCAGTTGAGTCTGAGCCTAGGTATCTCCGGAAGTGTCCGTCAGTCTGCACAATACAACAGCATGCACAATGCAAAGTGCACTTGTTCTGTGTTCAGAGCCATGGCTGCAGTGGCAGCGTGCTTTACCGTAAGGGCCACCAGACACCTGTATTTATTAGCATTTGAGTTTGACTTAACCTCCGGTCACAGAACACACAGAAGCCTGTCTTTACTGTTGACAATTTTCTGTGAGCCCTGCATTCAGTTACACAGTTCCATCCTGGCACCATAGCCCATAGGTCAAGAACTCAGGCACCAGGGCTGGGAAGGCAGCTCAGTGGACAAAAGCACTAGCTCCTCAAGCATGGAGACCTGAGTTCAAATCCCCAACAGCTACTTAAAATGTTGGCTGTCTCTGTGTGTGGCTGTCACCCCACCATTGTGGGGCAGAGACAGAAGCATCCCAAGTGCTTGCTGGTCAGTGAGAGACTGTGTCTGGAGCACCCTGCCGAGGGTGACAGAGGCTGCCTGATGTCCTGTTCTGCCCCCTGCATGCATGCTGCCTGCTAGCACACACACCTGCACACTCTCACACACGCAGGTAAAGGACCAAGTGCTAGAATACAGCCTGCCTCAGGCAGAAAGAACCTAAACCTTGCTCAGTGATGGATCACAACCGACATTTAATATACTTGCTGAGCGAATGAATATATATGTGGTAAATGAATTAACCAAATAACCAAGCACAAGTGTTCTAAAGAATTTGGGATCTGTAAATATTGTTGACAATGGGTATGGATAAATGTTAATCAAATTTGAGAAATGTTGGCTGTATTATTTATTGTATTTTGTGATCATTGAAAGTTTTCATATTATATATTTGATAGCTATATATCATTAAATTTGTAGTATATAATGAAGACTACAGTTTGGTCAAATCTATTAGAACATTTTGGAATTTATAAGACCAGATGAATACCATTTTTGTACTGTTCTTGATTTTCTTTTATTTGTGCCTATATGCCTGCTCGTCTGTATGTCTATCATCACATGTGTCTGCTTGTCTGTATGTCTGTCATATGTGCCTGCTCGTCTGTATGTCTGTCACATGTGCCTGCTCGTCTGTATGTCTGTCACATGTGCCTGCTCGTCTGTATGTCTGTCACATGTGCCTGCTCATCTGTATGTGTATCACATGAGTGCAGTGCCAGAGAAGCCAGAAGAGGGCGCCAGATAGAACTGGAGTTACAGGTTGTGAGCCACCTGAGGGGGCACTGGAAACCAAGCCCAGGTCCTTTTAAACCCAGGTCCTTCCTTTGCAA
Source organism: Chionomys nivalis (assembly GCF_950005125.1). Classification (NCBI taxonomy): domain Eukaryota; kingdom Metazoa; phylum Chordata; class Mammalia; order Rodentia; family Cricetidae; genus Chionomys; species Chionomys nivalis. The sequence goes on from NC_080088.1 coordinate 115,981,195, forward strand.
GAGAGGCATGTGCTCTTAACTTCTGGCCCATATCTCCAACCCCTTCACCTTGCTTTAAGACCTACGTGGAGCTAGATGTAGCATCGATCTCAAGTTTTGGGCCTCCTCTCAAATAGCAGGCAGTGCAGAGTTACTCTGTGTTCATGATGATCCAGGCAGGAGAAATGGCTCAGTGGTTTAGAGCACTGGCTGCTCTTCCAGAGGACCCAGGCTCAATTCCTAGCACCTGTATTGCTGCTCACAACTGTCTGTAGCTCCAGCTTCAGGGGATCTGATTGACTCTTCTGAGATCCATGGGCACCAACCAGCCACACGTGTGATACACAGACATATCCATAGGCAAAACACTCATATACTCAAAAATATTGAGGTTAAGGAATCTAAGGAGCCTGGCTTCTCCCCTCTGTTTACCAGTCCAGTCAATCAGAGCAATCAACTGTTTTGTTTTATTGATTTTTGTTTCTTTGTATTTTGTTTTTAACACAGAGATATAGACGTTAGTCTTAAGAAGGAAGGGAAAGAATCTTGGTTATTTAATTTAATGTCTGTTCTCCCAGAAGTAGGCTAAAGGTTATCCTTATTATGATGAATCAATAAATGTGGGCACTTCTGCCACACTTTTGAGTGGCTCTCGGGTGCTCTGACACACAGGCACCCTGCACTGTATGATCTTGGTGGTATAAAAGTTAACTATTGTCTAGTTTCATTGCCAAAATATAAGAGCCAGAAAAAGCAGTTTTCTTACCTCAGATTAACAGTTAGTGGTGGTGGACAGGCGCAGCAGCTAGTAGACCGAGTTTTCTGTGATTTTCTTGGTGGGTAACTCTCTCCAAGTCTGTGCTTAGGCTGAGGGGCAGGCATAGGGGCGCAGTGAACCACACCACCAATTCCAACTCTGAAAAAACCCTGACTCCTCTGTGCCCACCTCATCCTCTGTGCCCATCCCATCCTCTGATGCCCACCCCATCCTCTGATGCCCACCCCATCCTCTGATGCCCATTTGCCTTCTGCTGCCCTATCCCACTCTTTGATGCCTCAGCCCTCTCTCTTAACGCCCCAGCCACCCTCAGACATCTGACTCTCTCTCTCTAATGCCACAGCCTGTTCTCTAATGCCCCAGTCCTCCAGTCCTCCGATGCCTTGGCCCACCCTCTGAAAGCAAGAGATGAATAACAGTTATTTTAAGAGACTGGCCTCATTATGAACCCAAAGTTGCTGGTCCCCTCCGAGACCCTCTGACCATACCCCATTTGTTGTGTTGTGCTAAGAGATGACCCCAGGACCTTGTACACACTTGACAAGTGTTTGGCTATCCAATCACATCCCAAGCCCTCTGGGCATATATGTGAGATATTTATATTCCTTTTTTAAAGATTTATTTTAAATTATTTATATTAATATGTGTGTATGTACTCACAAACACACATGTGAGTATGTGTGTATGAGAGTCATAGGATCCCCTGGAGCCTGAGTTAGAGGAAGTTGTGAGCCACCTGATGTGGGTGCTGAGAACCAAACCCAGTATCTGCTCTTAACCACTGAGCCCACCTCTCCAGCCCTGTTCTTAACTTAATGATGTCCCCAAATTTCTCCACTCTGTGGGCTGAAGTACTGAATACATATATATTGTGCACCTCAGGGGCGCACATGGCCCAGGAACCCCATCTGACGTGACACTGAAGTGTTCTGGATTGCCCCCCAAAGCATGACGACTTGGGCGTGCGGTTCAGGGAAAACGTTCTGGGCTGGGAAATAAGAAATTCTGGCTTTTAGTTTGAGGAAAGCCACTGTGCAGGTGTGGGGTAACACTTAAGTTCCTGAGATTCAGCATATTCAAGGAATGAAGGAAGGGAGAGAGAGAAGGGAAAGGGAAGAGAGGAAGAGGAAGGAGGGAGGGAGGGAGGGAGGGAGGGAGGGAGGGAGGGAGGGAGGGAGGGAGGGAGGGAGGGAGGGAGGGGGGTGGCTGGTATTCCAGTGTGGAGACTGACTCTTCCTCCCTTCCTTGATGTTGAAATACTGTGGGGTTTCAGCTTCGCTGGCTCCTGGTTTGTCTCAGAAGGGATATGATTAAAACATGTCAAGGTAGGGGCTAGAGAGATGGCTCAGAGGTTTAGAGCATGGCTGCTCTTCCAGAGGACCTGGGTTCAATTCCCAGCACCCACATGGAAGCTCACAGCTGTCTGTAACTTCAGTTCCAGGGGATCTGGCGCCCTTGCACAGACATATATGCAGGCAAAACACCAGTGCACAGAAAAGTAAAAATAAGTAAATCTTTTTTAAAAATGGCAAAGCAATAGAGAGCCCCAGTGACTCATCCTCCAGGTTTCTGGGAAGGGAAGTCCTGGAAATGCTGTTTCTCTTCTCTATTTCTCTGTTTCTTCTTTTTTCCACAAGGCCTGTGAACAAGCTACTCGCTGACTTCCCGTCATTGGGAGGCTTCCATATCTGAGGAACAAGAGTAAACCGTGTCATTTCAGTTGCTGTCGTCGCTGATGAGAGCTATGCTAAGCGAGCCAGATTGTTTAGTTGACCCAAGGGCCCGAGACTTGAAAGGCAACATTCTTGGCACTGTTCTCAGCCATCACTGGCCACGTGACATTTAAGGTTGCAAGAGGTTGAGGAAGGAAGATGATTTTGCGCATGTCACTAATGCTCAAAGTGAAGTCCTCCCCGGGGAAAATATATTTAATCATGTTTGGAGAGGAGGGTGGGTTTGGATTCTCATTTTGGGTTCTGATTGAATTGGGCAAGAGGAGATTGGTGTAGGTTTTCATGGATCATCAGCTATTCACTGAGGCCAAAGAACCCAGCTAGTCCAGCCCTGAGTATGTACTCAGGAGAAATGAAAACAGAAGGCCACTCAAAAGTGTGGGCGCCAATGACTAAACCGCCATCATCCACAACAGCCAACAGGTGCATATGGCCCAGTGTCCATCAGCCGATCTGTTGACAGGCAACTGTGGTGTGCTTACATATAGAACGCTGCGTGACCAGACAGGAAATGCGGATTCATGCTACATGCTGGCCTATATTACATGGAAGAAGCCAATTCTAAAAGAGCACACATTGTATGGGCCTGTTCTTGTGAACTATCAGGAACCAGGAAATGGAAGGAGTCAAGTGCTGCCTAGTGTTTGCCTAGCACAGAGGGCGGGAAAGTGAAGGCTGTGGGTTTCTAAAAATATTGTTGTAATAACCCGGGGAAACACCAAATACCAGTGAGCTTCTCGGTTGAAATGAGCAGATTAGATGCGGGGGCTCTGTTTCAGTCAGGCAGGTTTTTGAGTGAGAATGTGAAGACACACAGCTCAACCAGGAAATGAACTCGAATGTGTACCTTGCTCTGAGCACGCTCCAAACACTTGAGAGTGGGTTTGTCTGTTTGTTTAGCACTGCAGCAAAGAGTTAAAGTTAGAGGCCAGACCAGGGTGGTGGTGGTTCAGTCAGGGCGGGTGTGTGTGTGTGTGTATGTGTGTGTGTGTGTGTGGTGTGCCTGTAACCCTAGTCCTGGGGAGGAAGACAGGTGCTCCCTGGAGCTCACTGAGCAGCCAGCAATGCCATCAGTGAGCTCCTGACCTTGTCTCAGACAGACAGATGATAGATAGATAGATAGATAGATAGATAGATAGATAGATAGATAGATAGATCAGAAGTGATTAAGACACCTGACATCGAACTCAGCCCTCCACATGCATATACACACACATACACACTCACACACACACACACTCATAGAGGCTCATAGAGGCTACAGTCAGACTAGAATAGTGGGGGAGATTAGCGATGGAGTTACTGATGTCTTGGTGATTGGGTGAAATCTCATGCTGAATGCAAGCAGGCTCTGGCTAATCTAAAACAAGGCACAGAAAGAATCAGAGGGAATGACAGAAATCACCAAACCAACAAACAAAACCTGTGGATCCTAAATGGAGGCACCAGAGGAGACTTGGTGTATCCTCAGCAAGAGGGGGACAAAGCCAGAGATGGAAGTTGAGATATCTCTTCTAGTTGTTTGTGTTTCTTCCTGCGAGGTCTCCAGGCTTCAAAACCTACTCCCAGGCCAGGGGTGGTGTGCAGACCTTTAATCCCAACCCTCAGGAGGCAAAGACAGGCAGATCTCAGTGAGTTTGAGGCCAGCCTGGTCTACATGGGGAGCTCCAGGCCAGCCAAGGCTGCCTAGTGAGATCTCCCTCTGAAGAAAACAAAGACTTGCTCTGGGCCTGGAGAGATGGCCGAGGGGCTAAAGCCTCTCTCACACGAGCATGATGACGTAGGTCTGCATACCCAGAACCCATCTGAAGCTTACCGTCTGCAGTGGTGGAATAGGTCTGCATACCCAGAACCCATCTGAAGCTTACCGTCTGCAGTGGTGGAATAATGACTGCAAGGGAATGAAGACCTTTTTAATGAAACGGACCCCGAGCCGTCCTTAGGCAACCTTTGAGAACAGTGTTCAGTGAGATGGCAAAGCCGAGAGTTTGAAGAAGAGGTTCTATGCTAATGTTCGCTACATATCAAAAATGCAGGCACGAAAAAATAAATATGGACATGGAGAAAGGAAAGCCCGTTGTTAGTAAGGGTAGTGATGCTGTGTGTATTCTGTGTGTGTGGTGGGGGGTGGGGGTACATGTGGAGGCCAGAGAACCACCGTGGCTGTCAGTCCACGGTACTGATTGCCTGGTTTTGAGTCTCTCACTGGCTGACAGTGCACCAGTTCAGCTAGGCAGGCTGGTCAGCCTGCCTCTGCCTCCTCAGCTCGGGTGTTAAAAACTACCACACCCAAGTTTGTTTGTTTGGTTTTGTTTTGTTTTTATGCACATCCTTGGTCTATGCAGAGAACTCAGGTCCCCGAGCTTGGAAGCATTTTACCAGCTGAGCCATCTCCCAGGCCCTGGAGTAGGAATTTTTTTTTTAAAGCTTCTAAAATTGTTTCTACATTGGTCATGTATTTTTTTAGTAGATAATTTAAAACTAATAATTAATGTGGAAATGTGGGCAGTTGGTTACAGATGAGTCTGGAAAGGGACATAGATGGAACTGCAGAAGCCACTGAAATCCCCAGCCCTGCCCGGAGCCAGGGACGTCACCAGTGCTGCCAGATTACTGCCACACACTGCCAGTTAGGGGTCGTCGTTATTCTTGTGCGGATTTAGTTATTTTTAGTCAGGTTTTGTTCTTTTTCCTTTGTTGAAATTGGTTTCTTTTTGTTTTATGTGTATGAGTGTTTAGTCTGCATGTGTGTCTGTGCTCTGTGTGTGTCCAGTGCCCAAGGAGACTACCAGGTATCAGACCTCCTGGAACTGGAGTCACCAATGGTTGTGAGCTGCCTCGTGGGTGCTGGGAACCCTACTTCAGCAGAAGTGCTCTTACCTGCTGAGCCATCTCTTGCACCAGGTGGGTAGAATGCTTACGCTCTGGCTCCTCCGTGTACACCAAGCCTAGTGTCCCGTTCATCTTGCGGGAATCTAAGTAGCCCATAGTGAAGACTGATCTTCTACATTTGTTGTCCGTGCAGGACAATCAATGTTTTATATTATTTTTGTAAATATTTAAAAGTACCACCTCTTTTATTTTTAGATTTATTTTATTTAGATTGAACAGACAGGCATCAAGCTCCTGTACTTCAGCCATCCGCGGTCCCCACCCTCTGGAGTTGTGGGGACCCCAAATGTGTGCCACCACATCAAGCTTTAATTACTTCCTCCGTCGCTTTTCTCCTAGAATTATATATTATATATATATATATTTTATATATTTATATATTTTACCCTTCTGTCCACAGGTGCGGGAGACTCGGATTGCGAGCGAGAAGAGATTGCTTCCACAATGACCCTGAGCAATACTGTGGGTTCCGTGCCACACAGCAAGAGGTACTGTGCACATCTCTGTGGCCTAAGGTTCTATGCATACCTTCCACCTAAAAAAAAATAGGAACAAGTGATGTTTTCTATGATGAAGTTTTATTTTCTAAGAACACAAAAGGAAGAAAACAGGTAAGTAAGGAAATGGTACATTATATGGCTAGAGAGATGGCTTAGTGGTTAGGAACATATACTGCTCTTGCAGAAGTCCTGAGTTCTGTTCCTACACCCCCATAGAACAGCTTCCATCCACCTGTGATTCCAGCTCCAGGAGGTTGGGTGCCCTCTTCTGGCCTCCATTGGCACTGCACACATGTGTACAAACCCACACACAGACACATGCACGTATACAATTTACAAAATGAAAATAAATGTTTTTTAAATGTTATATTATTAAAAGTGGTCTTTTTAGAGCTGAGGAGATGACTCAGTCAGCATATTGTTTGTTGTACAAGCATGAAGACCTCTTTTTGATCCCCCTAGAACCTACATAGCCAACCAGGCATGGTGGCATGGATTTGTAATCCCAGCTGTGGAATTACAAGGTGGAGACAGAGACAAGAGGCACACTGGGGCTCACTAGCCAGCCAGCCTGACTGAACTGATGAACTCTAGGTTCAGTGTAAGACTGTGTCTCTAAAGTTAGATGGAGAAGCAGTTGAGGAGCAAACCTTTACTGGTCTCCTACCTCTACTTGTACAGACATAGCCGAGCACATCCACACCCACTTGAACATGTATACACACACACACACATGGTTTCTTTTCAGATTCTCCATATTCTCTGTCAGAGATAACCATGGAGAATCACATGGTAATAAGAAACAGCTTGCTGATGCCCTTCTCCAGGAAAATGCACACACACACATACACACACACTTACATATACCAAGAGATAGCACCATTTTTATTGTAGTTAGCTTTTAGATTATGAATTTCATAGTGGTTTCCATGTTAGATTTCTACCCCTGTAATATCTGAAATAATAAACATATATGGAGAAAATGTGTGGCTCACAGCTTGGGGGTTTCAATCCATGGTCAGTTGGCCCTTTTGATGAGGTAACAATTCATAACAGCAGTGTGTAGTGGAGACAGACTTCTCCCTTCATCCCCAAGGAGCAAGAGAGAAATCGAGAAGGAGGTGAGGTTCCACAACACTCTTTGGAGCATGAACCCATGACCCAGGGCCTCCTGCTGGCTCTGCCTCCCCAGGCACCACTCCTAGTAGCAACAGCCCATGGATCTCTGCCACAGGGGCTTTGGGGTGGGGAAGGGTGTTCAGGATTCAAACCACAGTGAATTCCTATCTGTTGTAATAGGAGCGGCGGGGCTGTGTTCCGCCACCTGGCTGCCCGCACGACTAGCTTATGCCCCAAATAATTACACGGAAACTGTATTCTTTTGAATACTGCCTAGCCCATTAGTTCCAGCCTCTTATTGGCTAGCTCTTACATATTGATCTAACCCATTTCTAATATTCTGTGTAGCACCATGAGCTGGCTTACCAGGAAAGATCTTAACCTGCATCTGTCTGGAGTGGGAGAATCATGGCGACTCCTGACTCAGCTTCTTTCTCCCAGCATTCTGTTCTGTTTACTCCGCCTATCTAATTTTCTGTCCTATCAGGGCCAAGTAGTTTTCTTTATTAATTAACCAATGAAAGCAACAGATAAATACAAGACCCACCTCCATCACCTATCACTTTCCCAGATGTAATAGCATTTTCAAAACATGTTTTTCTTAATGCAGATAAGCAAAAAGCAGGACATTAAACATTACCTGGAATCCTACTTCCTCCTTCAGATACAACTCAGGCTGCCAAGAAACCCGTGTCTGTCTGTGAAGGACTCACCATTTCCCATCTCCGCAGCACCTCTGTTAAAATAACCAAAATAATCTTTTTTTTTAATTTAAATAAGTGCTTTGGGCTGAGGAGCTGGCTCAATGGCTCAGAGCACTGGCTGCTCTTCCAGAGGACCTGGGTTCAATTCCCAGCACCCACATGGAGGCTCACAACTGTCTGTAACTCCAGTTCCAGGGGATCCAGTGCCCTCTTTGGCCCCCATGGGCACCAGGCATGCTTATATGCTTACACTTATAAAATGAAGGTAAAACATCCATATACATAAAATAGTAATAATTTTTAAAATTTCTAAAGAAAGACATGGCCTTGTGTGAGCCCTCAGAGTGCACTAACAGGAAAAGGCAGATAAACTTGCAGAAATAGAGTTTCTCAGGTATTTGGCCAATATGGTGAGCAAAGAAGTGTCTTTGTTTTGTTGTTGTTGTTGTTGTTGTTGCTGTTGTTGCTGTTTTCAGACAAGGTCTTACTCCATAGTGCTGGCCATCCTGGAACCAACTCTGTAGACCAGGCTGGCCTCAAACTTAATGTTCCATCTGCCTCTGCCTCCCGGGCGCCAGGTTTAAAAGCATGTGCCACCACTGCCCGGCTTAAAGTGTCTTGTCTTTTTAATTACTAGTTCTCTGATTCCTTGTGATGCCACATACATTTTCTGTCCTCCATGACCACTGGTGTCTCTCTTCTGAATTTCCTGTTTATGTCCTCTGAGTGTGTAGGTGTTATGTTCCCACCACTGACACTGGGAATAACTTTGAGTTAATCTACATATGTGTGTAAAACTATCATCCCAGTGATAATAAGCAGATCCTCTGCTGACCAAAGCTCCATTGTGCCCCTTCAGCCCCTCCTCCCTGGCTTTTGACACAAGCAACCTGGCCCAATAAATGTGTGTGTGTGTGTGTGTGTGTGTGTGTGTGTGTGTGCAGTTCCCACAGAGGCCAGAAGAGGATATCAGAACCCCGGGAACTGGAGTTACTGGCGGTTCTGAGCCACCTGCTCTGGGTGCTGCTAACTGAACTTGGGTCTTCTACAAACACAGAAAGTGTTCTGAATCACTGCAGCATCTGTCCAGCCCTAGTTAGTATTTTCTAGAATGTGACATAAATTATGATCCTTTCTGCGTGAATTCTTTCACTCAGCATCCTTATCTTGAGATTCACCCATGTCGGAGCATATGTCCACAGCCTGTTTTATTACTGTGCTACATTAGTTTGACTCCGTGTACCACAGATTGTTCATGCATCCTCACCGTGCCTGGTCTGAGGTTTTCCGTGTTAGCCATCTCAGTGAGTGTGCAGCGGTATCCTGTGACTTAGGTTTGTGTCTCTGGGGATTTACTGCTAAGCATCTCTCACTGGCCATCTAGAAATATTTCTTGGTAAAGGGCTTACTTAAATCTTTTGCCCATTTTTTAAAAAAAAAAAAAAATTGAGTTGTAGGAGCTGGAGAGATGCTTCAGCATTAAGAGCACTGGCTGCCCTTGCAAAGGCCCTGGGTTTAGTTCCCAGCACACACATGCTAGCTGGCTCTCAGCCTTCTGTAACTCCAGGTCCAGAGGCTCTAACTCCCCCTTCTGGCCTCTGCCAGCACCAGCCATGCATGTGGTACACAGACGTACATATAGGCAAAGCACCCACACACAAAACAAAGTAAACAATAAAAAGTGAATTGCTAAGTGGGTTTTGAGAGTTCTTTATACTCTCTGTTTACAAGTCCATTGTGAGGCACATTTTTGTGCAGGTTTTTACACGGTGTTGGTGTTACCGCCCTTACATGCTGTAACACGTCTTTGGAAGAGCAGATGTGTCTAACTCTGAGGAAGTCTGATGTGGACTCTACCTTCCGTGGATGACTTGAAGGCAGTATAGCCTTCATTTCTGTTTTGAATGACTTCCCTTTTGCTCCCTTCTGGAGTAGTTGTGTAGACTGGCTTTATTTTTCCCCCATATGTGAGATGGAATTACTGGTAAAGCCTGGATGTTTATTTGCAGGAAAATCTTATATTTCAGTTTTAAAAAAACTGTTATGCTTATTTATTCTGTGTATATTTCTGCCCAGCCTGCCACAGTGCGTGTGTGGGGGTCAGAGGGCACCAGCATCGGTGCGTGTGTGGAGGTCAGAGGGCACCAGCATGCCACAGTGCGTGTATGGAGGTCAGAGGTCAGCTCCACGAGTTGGTTCTCTCCTTGCACCATGTAGCCTCCAGGGACTGAACTCAAGCCACAGGCTGATGCTGAGCCTCTCACCAGCTCAGGTTTCAAGTGTTTTAATATGATGGTCAGATAAATTTTTTTTCTTGAGCCAACTATGATGATTTGTGTCTTCTGAAGTATCTGACCATTTCTTCCAAGTCCTTGAATTTGTTTATACAACAGTGTTCAGAAAAGTTCCTAACTCCCCCCGGTACCTATGAAACAATGCCAATGTCTCCTCTCTCTTTTCTCATTAGTCATTTGTTTCACCTGTCTCTTTTTTATTAACAAATAAATTTAATATGAGATTACTAATTCTTTTCCTAAAAGAGTCAGCTTCGCTTTCATTGCATTTTTTATTTCAATAATTTCCTCTTGATCTTCATTATTCCCTCTGCTGACTGTAGTTTCAGGTGACTCTTCTCGGTTGGTTTGGTTTGGTTTTTGGTTTTTCGAAACTGGGTTTCTTAGGAGCCCTGTCCTAGAACTCACTCTGTAGACGAGGCTGGCCTCGAACTCACCAAGATCCACCTGTCTCTGCCTCCCGAGTGCTGGGATTAAAGGTGTGCACCACTACAGCCTGGCTTGTTTTGATTGTTAATACACAGTGCAAGTTGAGGTCACTGATTTAAAACTTGCCCTGTGTCCCGTGCTTTGCATTGCCCTGGAAAGTTAGCAACATGATGTGGTTTGGATACAATGTGCCTGCCTCTGCATGTTGATATCCAGTTATGCCAATACCATTTGTTGAATATGTTTTCTTTATTCCATTTTATATTTTTAGCTTCTGTGTTAAAAATCAGGTGTTTGTATATGTGTGAATTGATATCTGGTTCTTCGATTTGGTTCCATTGGTCCTCCTGTCTGTTCTTATGCCAATACCAGGCTGTTTTCAGTACTGTAGTTCTGTAGCAGATTTTGAAGTTCAGGATTGTGATGCCACCAGAAGCTCTTTTGTTGTACAGATTTGTTTTGGTTATCCTGGGGTTTTGTGTATGTGTTTTCTGTATGAAGATGAGTTGTTCTTTTGAGGTCTGTGAAGAATTTTGCTGGGATTTTGATGGGCATTGCATTGAATCTGTAGATTGCTTTTGGTAAGGCTGCCATTTTTACTATGTTAATTCTGCCTACCCAAGATCATGGGAGATTTTTCCATTTTCTGATGTCTTCTTCAATTTCTTTTTTCAAAGTTTGGAAGTTCTTCTCATATAGGTCTTTCACTTGTCTGGTTAGAATTACCCCAAGGTATTTTATGTTATTTGTGGCTATTGTGAAGGGTGGTGTTTCTCTAATTTCTTTCTCAGCCTGTTTTTCATCAGTATCAAGGAGGGCTACTGGTTTTTTGAGTTAATCTTGTATTACTAAAAGGTGTTTATGAGTTGTAGGAGCTCCCTGGTAGAATTTTTGGGGTCACATATGTATATTATTATATCATCTGCAAATAGTGAGAGTTTGACTTCTTCTTTTCCGATTTGTATCCCCTTGATCTCCTTTTGTTGTCTTATTGCTCTAACTAGAACCTCAAGAACTATATTGAATAGATATGGAGCGAGTGGACAGCTTTGTCTTGGTCCTGATTTTAGTGAGATAGCTTTGAGTTTCTCTCCATTTAGTTTGATGTTGGCTGTTGACTTCCTGTATTTTGCCTTTATTATGTTTAGGTATGTTCCTTGTATACCTGCTCTCTCAAAGACTTTCATCACGAAGGGATGTTGAATTTTGTCAAAGGCTTTTTTAGCATCTAATGAGATGATCGTGTGGTTTGTTTCTTTCAGTTTTTTATATGGTAGATTACATTGGCAGATTTTCACATGTTGAACCACCCCCACATCTCTGGGATGAAGCCTACTTGCTCATGGTGGATGATCTTTTTTTTTTCTTAGATTTGGTTTACCAGTATTTTATTGAGCATTTTTGCGTCGATGTTCATGAGTGAGACTGGTCTGTAATTCTCTTAGTAGTATCATGGTGTGGTTTGGGTATCAGGGTAACTGTAGCCTCATAAAAAGAATTTGGCAATGTTCCTTCTGTTTCAATTGTGTGGAACAATTTGAGGAGTATTGGTATTGGTTCTTCTTCGAAAATCATGTAAAATTCTGCAATGAAACCATGTGATCCTGGGCTTTTTGTGGGGGGAGGAAGACATTTGATGACTGCTTCTATTTCCTTAATGGTTAAAGGTCTATTTAATTTGCTTTACTGGTCTTTATTTAATTTTGGTAAGTGATATTTATTCAGAAAGTTGTCCAATTTTGTGGAGTGCAGGTTTTTGAAGTGTAAGCTAATGTTTCTCTGAATTTCCTCTGTGTCTGTTATGTCCCCCTTTTCATTTCTGATTTTTTTAAAAATTTGGATGTTCTCTTTCTGCCTTTTGGCTAGTCTGAATAAAGGTTTGTATATTTTGTTGATTTTTTTTGAAGAACTAACTTTTTGTCTCATTGATTCTTTATATGGTTTTCTTTGATTCTATGTTGTTGAATTCAACTCTCAATTTGATAGTTTCCTGTTGTTTAGTCCTCCTGGGTGAGTCTGCTTCTTTTTGTTTTAGAGCTTTCAGGTGTGTTGTTAAGTCGCTTGTGTGAGATTTCTCCACTTTCTTTATGTAGGTGTTTAGTGCTATGAACTTTCCTCTTAACACTGCTTTCATTGTGTCCTCTAAGTTTGGATATGTTGTGTGGTCATTTTCATTGAATCTTAGGAAATCTTTAATTTCTTTATTTCTTCCTTGACCCATTGGTGATTCAGGTGAGCATTACTCAATTTCCATGTATTTGTGGGCTTTCTGAAATTAGTGTTGGTATTGAATTCTAACTTTGAGCCATATGGTTATTCCAATTCTTTTTTTTTGTATCTGTTGAGGTTTGCTATGTTACCTAAGTATGTGGTCAACTTTAGAGAAGGTTCCATGAGGTGCTGAGAAGAAGGTATATTCTTTTATGTTTGGATAGAATGTTCTATAGATGTCTGTTAAGTCCATTTGAGTCATAGCATCTGTTAGTTCCCCTATTTCTTTGTTAAGTTTTGTCTGGCAGACCTGCCCAGTGGTGAAAGTGGGGTGTTGACACATTATTAGTATGTGGTGTTTAATTGTGATTTAAGCTTTGGTAGTGTTTCTTTTACATAAGAGGATGCCCTTGTATTTTGGGCACAGGTGTTCAGTATTGAGATTTCTTCTTAATGAATTTTTTCCTGTGACTAATATGAAATGTCCTTCTCTGTCTCTTTTGATTGATTTTAGTTTGAAGTCTATTTTGTTAGATATTAGGGTAGTTACCCCAGCTTGTTTCTTAGGTCAATGTGATTGGAAAATTTTTCCTCAACCCTTTACTCTGAGGTGTGATGTCTGTCTTCAATGTTGAGGTGTGTTTCTTGCATGCAGAAGAAGGATGGATTCTGTTTTCGTATCCAATCTGTTAGCCTGTGCCTTTTCTTAGGTGAGTTAAGTCCATTTATATTAAGGGATATTAATGACTAGTGACTGCTAGGTTCTGTCATTTTAGTTTTTATTGTAGGTAATGTCATTATTTGTGCTTTTCCCTTCTTTGGGGTTTGCTGCTGTGAGATTATCTATTGTCTGTGTTTTTGTGGGTGTAGCTGACTTCCTTAGGTTGTAGGGTTTTTTTTCTAGTACTTTGTGTAGGGCTGGGTTTGTGGTTAGGTATTGGTTACATCTGGTTCTGTTGTGGAATATGTATTTTTTTTCTCAATCTATAGTGATTGAAAGTGTTGCTGGGTATAGTAGTCTGGGCTGGCATCCATGGTCTCTTAGTGTCTGCATAATGCTTGACCAGGACCTCCTGGCTTTCATTGTTTCTATTGAGAGGTCAGGTGTAATTCTGATAGGTCTCCCTTTATATGTTACTTACTTTTTATATGTTATATGTTTTCCTTTGCAGCTCTTACTATTCTTTCTTTATTCTGTATGTTTAGTGTTTTGGTTATTATGTGACGAGAGGACTTTTTGTAGTTCAGTCTGTTTGGTGTTCTGTAAGCTTCTTCCATCTTCATAGGCATATCCTTCTTTAGGTTGGGAAAGTTTTCTTCTATGCTTGTGTTAAATATATTTTCGTGCTTTTGAGTTGAACTTCTCCTTCTATCCCTATTATTCTTAGGTTTTGGTCTTCTCATGGTGTCTCATATTTCCTGGATATTTTGTGTCAAGCTTTGTTATATTTACCATTTTTTTGACCAATGAATCTATTTCCTCTATCATATCTTCAACACTTGAGATTCGTTCTTCCATCTCATGTATTCTGCTGTTTAGGCTTGCAGTTGTAGTTCCTGATCATTTACCCATAATTTCCATTTCCAGAATTTGCTTGGTTTGTGTTTCCTTTATTGTCTCTATTTCAGTTTTCAAGTCTTGAATCATCTCTTTAATATGTTTGATTGCTTTTTCTTGGTTTTCTTTAAGGAATTTGTTGATTTCTTCCAATTTTTTGTTTGTTTTTTTCTCAACTTTGAAGGAATTTTTCATTTCCTCTTTAAGCGCCTCAAAAATTCTCCTAAAGTTATTTTTTAGGTCATCTTCTTCTGCTTCATCTGTGTTGGGGTGTTCAAGTCTTGCTGCTGTAGAGCCACTGGTTTTTGGTGGTGACATGTTGCTCTTTATGTTGTTCAGTGTGTTCTTACCTTGATGTCTACCCATCTTTTCCTCCAATTGGTGTAGTTGGGTTGTGTATCCAGTAATCAGTTCTTTTTTAAAAAACTTATTTTATTTTTATTATTTTATGTTTATTGGTGTGAGAGTCAGATGCCCTGGAACTGGAGTTATAGACAGTTGTGAGCTGCCATGTGGGTGCTGGGAATTGAACTCAGGTCCTCTGGAAGAGCAGCCAGTGTTCTTAAGCGCTGAGCCATCTCTCCAGCCCCAGTGATGAGCTCTTCAGGTGCCAGTAGATCCTAAGCTCAGATGGTCACTCCTCGTGGTGGAGTCAGGACCACAGTTCCGGTCACAACAGATGTCACGAGGCGGCAGTGCAGGTCGGCAGGCTTTCCTCGTCTGCTGGCTCCGATGGAGGTTGTCTGTAGTATCTTTAGAACAACACACTCCAGCTTCTCTCTCCAAGTCCCATCTTGGAGCTGTCGCCTTTTCTATGCTCCACTCCTCACGTAGCATTGTAATTTTAGTTGAAAGGATTGACTGTGCGTTAAAGAAATTTGCATAATGGAGAAGCTCACACACCTCACCCAGGCCTGTGTCGTGGCAGGGACATCACAGGAATGTGTGGCAGCTGGCCACAGTCTCCACAGTCAAGGACCAGAGAGGGATGGATGCTGATGCTTAACTCATTTCCACCCTTTATGTTGTAATATGGGCAGCAGGGCTGCGTCCCCGGCACCCAGCCGCCCGCATGGCTAGCTTATGCCCCCAAATAATTACACGGAAACTGTACTCTTTTAATTACTGCCTGGCCCATTAGTTTCAGCCTCTATTGGCTAGCTCTTATGTATTGATCTAACCCATTTCTAATATTTTGTGTAGTACCATGAGCTGGCTTACCAGGAAAGATCTTAACCTGCGTCTGTCTGGAGTGGGAGAATCATGGCGACTGCTGGCCTATAAATGGGCCTAGGCAGTTTCTTTATTATTTAACCAATGACCTTCCTCCATCACCTTTAATCCAGCCCAGGTTCCCAGCACAGGGAATGGAACCACCCACAGTGAGCAGGCCTTCCTTCCCACTTCAATTAATAGTCAAGGTAATTCCATCTTCTAGGCGATTTTGGAGCACATCAGTTTGGCAATGGAGATGGGCCATCACATTATTTTTACGACTTTATCACAATTTGGTTTTAATTTTTATTTCCATATGTATTGGTGTTTTGCCTGTATTTATATCATATCTGTGTACTGTATGAGTTCCCACTGCCCAGGGTTCCCATGGAGGCCAAGAGAGACTTTGAATGTCCTAGAACTGGAGTTACAGGTGGTTGTAAACTACCATGTAAATGTTAGAAATTGAGCCCTGCTCCCCTGGAAGTACAGCCAGTGCTCTTAACCCAAGTCGCTCCTCCAGCCCTTACACAAGTTTGCATGGTTTTCCTGTAATATGCTGTCGTGTGTTTTGTTCATTGACATCTTCGGGTCCCAGAGTTTCTGATTCCCACCAGATTTGTAAATATTCCCAACATTATTTCTCCGAAGAAAGATTTACTGATTTTATTATCTTATCTTTTAACTTACCTGTTCATTTCATGCATATGAGTGTTTTGCCTGTCTGTAAATCTATGTAGCATATGCCTGCCTGGCACCTACAGAGTCCAGAAGAGGGCATCAGATCCCCTGAAACTGGAGTTGCAGACAGTGGTGAGCTGCCATGTGGGTGCTGGGGATCAAACCCAGGTCCTCTGGAAGAGCAGTCAGTGCTTCTAACCACGGAGCTGTCTTTTTTTTTTTTTTGTGTGTGTGTGTGTGCGTGTGTGTGTGTGTGTCTTAACATATCTTCCTCTCCTTCAGGGATGCCAGCTGGACATATACAAGGCTGCATGAAGATGAAGGTGTCCCCGACTGAGTGGCACTCGGCTGTTTCCTTCCATTCATCTTTCCTTTTTTCTTTTATACATCTTTCTTTTATGTTTTACTAATATTTTTTCCATTCTGCATCCTATGCAACTTAATTTTATCCCAGACCTTGTATCGTCCTTTCCCCAATGAGAGTTGTTTGAGTCTCTTCTATCCTGTACATCTCTGCTTTAAGTGTTCCTTATTCAGATTTTAAACATGTGGGCTCCAGTTATATGTTTACTGTCCTTGCCTTACCTCAAGTTCAAGGCTAACTTGTGCTGCAGAGTGAGTCCCAGGTACCGTTTCCTCTGTGAGTTTCAGGCGACTCTGCCCTAGGCTGGCATAGCTTCTCTCTGCCGGCACATACTGCAGACCATCAGGGAGCCTGTATGGCTCCTCTCACCCTCTCTCACGCTGTTCCTCTATTTGAGCTGTGCCCTGTGAACACTAGCCATCAGGGTCACCTCAGGGTCTCCCAGTTCCCTTTTCCTACCCTGGGTCCCTCAATCTACCTGTACCACCCGGAAACCATCCCGGGGCGCACACTGGAGGTCTTGTGGCTTGCATCTGCTTCTCATATGTCAGGAATCTTTGTCAATGGCCTGGCAGCCCCTGTCTTCAAGTACCATCCCATGTGTGTTTCCTCTAATGCTTTGATTGTTTCAGGTGACAGAAAATAAATAAATCAAGCGCCCGTTCCTCCATCTTGGCTAGAACCAGAAAGCTCTTCTTTCTATTTCTGAACTTATTAATTGTGGGGAGTCAAGCTTATTGATTTAGTGTGCGGCTTCTGCCTCTGCTGCGGTGCTTACTAATTAAATGTTCACTCATCATTATTCTGAGAGTTTTTTAAGGCCTCATTTTTGTACAATTAAATATCTAGTTCTTAAAAAAAACTCCTTTTGGTCTATAGTATAACAGCATAATCTTTTGTCTTCTCAAGACTGACTGCTAGTAACTTAGTTTAATCCTAACTGAAGTCAAAATATTAAGAAATTCAAAACCTACTTCAGCAACTGAATTTCAGTTACTAGTTCTCTCCGGTTTTCTCAAGGGGATGTCATACACTTCCTGCTGGGTGTGGTCTCCAGGAGGAACAAGGGAGGCAAGCCCACTGTAAGCCGCTGCCTTCCCACAGTATTGGCGTGTTGGCGCTACACCTGGTTGTCAGTGTCTGAAGATGAGGACAGTGGCCCCGAGACGAAAGGTGTAGTTCTGGCAAGGTGGACCTTTCTTTCTATTCAAAGCCTTACGTGGCACCCGGTTTCGCATGGCTTAACGTCCATATTTCTTAGCATGGCTTTAAAGGCCTTTTGTTGTTTTTCTTGGCTTGACACCAGCTTCGTATTTTCTGCTCCCAACTCTCGCACTCTAGAGTAAATGAACTACATTTCTCTCCCCTAAGAAGGCTTGGATTTTTGATTTGTTAAGTAAAAAACTCGACCAGCTCAGCCTTCTAAACTCTTATATTGAGAGATACTCCCCTTTGGTTTGCAAGAGTCAACCACTTTGTCCTTGGGTGTCTGTTGATTTACTTGACCCAAGGCCATTATGAAACACAAGATGACACGGATTCCGACGCTGACAATCTGCTTGATACAATGTTGTGAAAACACCGATGCAGTCAGAATAGACCGGCTGATGGATACAGATGTTTAGGTTGGGGTGCTCACCTACTAATGATTCAGGTAAACTGAGGCATGCAGCCATGTGCACTGCCACCCAGCCTGTCGCATCACCAGAGGGAATTTACTTCTTTAACAAGTGACCTTTTAAATTTTGAAACTATCATATTTTGAAGAAAATTGATTTGTTGGCTAATAACTAAATGTGTGGCCTGGTTATCCAGGGTTCAAAGAAGAAACAGCCTATCCTTTAACTAGTTCAAACAGAAATAAGTGGTTGTTTGTATGTAGGAGGGGTTATTTATAATAAAACAAGAGAGAAAAAGTAACATCCCAATATTTTTCAAAAATCAAGGAAAAGAATAGAATTGACGCAGAATGAACTAGTGTTCATTTATTGATATGAGAACACACAGACAAGTCAAATGGCATTCTGCTACTCATGGAAGCTTCGAGTTGTTCAGAGGCCTCTCCGAGTGGGCATGGCCATGGCCTCTAGTTGATAAAAATTTCTTTCCTTGGTTAATAAAGAACTGTCAAGTCACCTGAGCTTCTTGCTGCAAGAAAACATCACACGCAGACTTTTCTTTTCCACCAGCCACTTTCCAAATAACCACACAGAGACTTCTTATTAATATAAATACTTGGGCAATAGCTTAGACTTGTCTCCAGCCAGCTCTTAGAACTTACATTGACCCATTTCTATTAATCTATGTGCTGCCCCAAGGTTCATTAATCTCATCAATGAACTTTACATATTGCTCCTTCCGCATCTGGCCCTCAACTTTGCTAGCTCTGACCTTCTTTTTCCCAGCACTCTCTCTACCCCCAATGCCTGCCTAGCTGTTGACCAATCAGTTTTTATTAACAGTGAGAACAACACATTTTCCCAGTATAAATAAGGATCATTCCACAGCACATACCAGTCCAGAGCATGAACCTTCCTGTCCCATCCAGAGCTGGATTCAGCTGGCTCTGCCCATCATACCCTCAGTCAACTTATGACATTTTCAGCATCCTAATAGGCTGGCTGCCCTCTAGATTTGTCCCTGACCACATCCACTGAGTAGCCAGTAATCTCTCCATGTGTTTATCTCTTCTGGGAATCTTATGTAGATGATATCATACATATGTGGTCTCTTACGCTGGCTTTGTTCACTTAACATAACTCTCACAAGACCCATTCACATAGGAGCAGAGAGCACAATAGTCCTTCTTGTGTTTTTTGTTTTTTTTGTTTTTTTTTTTGAGACAGAGTCTCATGAAGCCCACGCTGCCATCAGACTCACTATATAAAACTAGGGAGAGTGACCTCACAGTTCACCTGCTTCTACTTCCCTATTACAGGCGTACTCCACCACACCTGACCCTTATTCCTTTTTATGACTGGATATTATAGTCCATTTTATTTATTCTATTACATACTACATTGTATTTATTCACCAGTTACTGGGCATCGGGTTATTCCTACTTTTTAGTGATTAGGAATAACGCCATTCTGAAACTTGTCTGTGTATTTTGTAAGAATATCTTTTCCTTTCTCTTGGGTATGTACCTAACAATATTATTGTCTTTTAGTTGTATATGTTTGTGTGTGTGCTTGAAAAAGCATGATGGGTGTAGGATCCCCTTGAGCTGGAATTACAGGTGGCTGTCAGGCCCCTGACATGGGTGCTGGGAATTGAATTCAGGTCCTCAGCAAGAACATGTGCTCTTAACCTCTGAGCCACCACTCCAGTTCAGTGGAGTGGTTTCCTAAGGCAAACACTAACTTCAGGTACTAGGTTTCACTGGTTGTTTGGTTGATTGGTTTCTCGTTTGTTGACAGGTTGATTGGTTGGCAGGTTGGTTGTTTTTTTCATGAATTCTGGTTCGCAAGATGTCTGTGCTGTTCTGCATCCCTGCCTGCTAGTGGCATAGAGAGCCCTGTCCCTGCCTCCCCCAGTTACCAGTACTTCTCTGCTTTTATAGCTGTCTTAGTCAGCACAAAATGATTTTTGT
The DNA here is from genome assembly GCF_950005125.1 of Chionomys nivalis. NCBI lineage: Eukaryota > Metazoa > Chordata > Mammalia > Rodentia > Cricetidae > Chionomys > Chionomys nivalis. The sequence goes on from NC_080088.1 coordinate 116,001,244, forward strand.
TTCTGATGATGATGTCAAGTTTTGTAACATAGTCTATGTCTTTTTTTTTTTTTTTAAAGAAAAGTCTATTAAAGTCCTGTGCCAATTTTTAAATTTGGGCTTCTTGTCCTTTTACTGTTGAGTTGTAAGATGAAGATACTTTTGAATTTATTAGATATTATTCGATCTGTTTGAGGTAGGTGGGCGCATACATGCCACGGTCTACATGTGGGGGCAGAAGACTGGCAGGAGTCAGTTCTCTCTTTCTGCCTGTGGGTTCTGACCATGGAACTCACGTCATTAGCCTTGGTAGCGAACACCTTTACCTGCTGAGCCATCTCGTTGGCCCGGATAAGTTCTCAATGTTAATTTGTGTTTGTATTATCATCAAAAAAGTACGTTAGAAAGAACTGAAAGGCAACTCTCATTCTTCTGCAGGGACTGAAGGTTCATAAGAACGAAAACAGCAGTCAATGAGAGGAGCAAAAGGACTGGGCCATCAAAGAGCAGCGCGCTTGCCCACTGGCCACCATGCGGAAAGGAGCGCTGAAGGACCCAGAGATTGCTGACCTCTTCTACAAAGATGACCCTGAAGAGCTCTTTATCGATCTGCATGAAATCGGACATGGGAGCTTCGGAGCTGTGTACTTTGTAAGTAATTGGCCGATGGGGTAGATAGGCTCAGGAAGAATAAGCCCTGCTGTATCACTGACTCGGCTTCCTATGGCTGAAAGGGAGGACCATTTTTCTGTTTAGTCTTAATTTTTTACTATGACATTAAATACCCAAGCAAAATCCTGTTTCCTTTTTCTTTTCTAAATATTTTTATTTATTTTTCCCCATTTTCTTTTTCACAAAGATTCTATTTTTAAAATATTTTAAATTCTATTTATTTATGTATTTTTTTAGTGCATGAGTGCTCTTCTTGCATATGCCTCTATGCCAGAAGAGGGCATCAGATCCCATTATAGATGATTGGGAGCCACCATGTGGTTGCTGGGAATTGAACTCAGGACCTCTGGAAGAACAGCCAGTGCTCTTAACTGCTGAGCCATCATCTCTCCAGCCCCTTTAAAGTATTTTTAATATATCATACATAAAGAAGTACACACACACGCACAAAAAAAAATTGGCCTGAGTATAACTCAGAGGTAGAGCATTGTCTAGCATGTGCAAGGCTGAAAGCTCAACCCAACAGAAAAACAAAAGCAAGTACCTCCCCTTACGAATATATATTTCAAGCAATAATTAAAAGGCAGTCTCTGGGGAATTGCCAGTACAAGAAGAATACTGCTAGATCCCAGAAGCCCCTCATATGCCCTTCCTGTTCCCAGGGCAACCACTCCCTGCTCCCCTGAGCAGTGTCCCCTGTCTGTATTTCATGGCGCATGTCCTCTTGCTTTTCTTTATATGTAACTGTTACTTTGACACCCTGAGGCAGAGTAACTTTGTTTTACCTAGTTTTTAAGTTCTTTAAAATGGAAACATTTGGGGCCAAGAAAGATGGCTCAGTTGTTAGAGCCAGTACTGCTCTTGCAGAGAACCCAAGTTTGGCTCCCAGAACCCGTGTCAGGTGAATCACAGTTGCTGTAACTTCAGATTTCATGTATCCAAAGCCCCCTCTGGCTTCCACAAGGACCTGCTTACTTACATGTGGCACACATACGCAAGCAGGCACACATATATACTTACAAATAAAAATAAATTGCTAAAATTTTTAAAAATAAAATGGAAACATTTTGCATTTCTTCATTCTTTTCTTTTTGTTTTTTTGTTTGCTTGCCGCTGTTTTGTTTTTCCAGACAGAGTTTCTCAGTATACTGCCCTGGCTGTCCTGGAACCCACTCTGTAGACCAGGCTGGCCATGAACTCTCCGAGATCTGCCTGCCTTGCCTCTGAGTGCTGGGATTACAGGTGTGTGCCACCACTGCCCGGCTGCATGCCTTCATTCTAACGTGCTTGCCTTGCTCAGACACAGTCACCAGTGGTCGCTCCATGCACTCCTGTTGCTCTGTGATCAGTTCGTCCTCTCTGAATCTCTCTTGCCTCAATCTCTACCTGACTCTTCTATTTTAAAAAGCAGACAGCATTTCCAAAGTCCCAGTGCGTCATAGCAAATACAGGAGACCAAGTATACAATGACACTTAGAAACAAGCCCATGTCGCAGAATGGTGAGGCCACCCCACAGAATGCCTAGTGGTTGCTTTGGGACTGACTCTGGCATTTTGACTTATCTGTCCCTTTGAAGAACACTCTCATGGGAAGGCTAACACCCCTGTGTGCAGTGGGTGCTAGGTCTGTCACGTGTTGCTAATACTTAACCAGAGAAATGATAGAGGGACTTTGGAGGTTTTGATGCCTACAGGTGATCATTAGTCTATACTGTTCACATACAGAAGTGTGTTCACTGAAGACAGGTAAAAAGGATGCCAACGCTTTAATATGAAACTTATAAAAATAATAAAAGTTTTACCCTTTTGTCTACTGTGGACATGTAGACAGAGCCTCAAAGATCGATTTCTCATTGATCATCATAGGTGTTGTTGTTAATTCATTGTGCATGGCACACTTTCCTTCTGGCCAAGGAGGGATCCTTCCTCTTGTTACACCAGGGCCACTGTTCCCAAGAAGACCTTACCATCTGTTTGGCCTCTGTCTGCTTGTACTCTCCTCAGTTGCTGAAAAACAATATATGTATGTGTGTATGTGTGTGTTTGTGTGTGTGTGTGTGTATAATTAGTGTGTGTGTGTGCACATGTGTATAGCTCACTATAGCTCACTCTTCTTTGCTAAAGAGGCTTTGTAACCTCACTTCTATTCTTCATCTAAGCTAATGTCCTTGCTGTATCCACCAACAAGGCCTATCCCAGTGTGGTCCCTCTGCGTCTAAGCTCCATTCTTTCCCCTCTCAGTCTCTCTATCACCCATTACAGGACCATGTGTGACCCTTTCTGCTGGAACGTTCTCCACCGCCCTCCTCTGCTGACTCTTGTTCGTCTTTAGACATTGTGTAAAAGGAGACTGCTCATTCATTTCCCAGCTGCCCCGACCCAAATAATCACAAAAACTATGTTAATCACAACACTGTTTGGCCCATAGCTTATGCGTATTCCTAGCTAGCTCTTACATCTTAAATTAACCCATTTCTATTCATCTGATGTATCGCCATGAGGATGTGGCTTACTGGTAAGGTTCTGGCGTCTGTCTCCTTCGGCAGCTGCATGGCATCTTCCTGACTTTGCCTACTCTCTCTCTATCTCTGTTTGAATTTCCACTTGACTGTACTCTCCTAAGTCACGGGCTGAAACAGCTTTATTCATCAACTATCCCACATCAGTACTGAGTATAGACCTCATCCCTTCCAGAAATGTACCCCCTAAGCCACACTAAGGCACACTAAGCCACATACCCAGCTCTGCTTTGAGTCTTCTGTCTCTCCTATTAGAGGAGAGATGTGTACCAGACATATTTACCCATGATTCTGCCCCTACCATTTAGCACGATACCTAACAAAGATGAACACATAGTAAGTGTTTGTCATGGATCTAGGGAGATGGCTCAGTGGGCAACCTTAATTCAGTCCCCAGATCCTGTGGTCAAAGGATCAAACCAACTCATGCAAGTTACCATCTGACTTCCACACTCACATGATGGCACCACCAATGACAAAAATATATAGATAAATTTTTAAAAATTAATAAGATTTGCTGGTTGGATGAATGGATGGAAATTTTTAAATTTTTAAAAATTAATAAGATTTGCTGGTTGGAAAACTCATAGTTATTGGTATGGCCAATTAGTATTTTTGATAAATCATGGTTATTCTAGCTAGTCTTAAAGATCAAGAGTTTGTTCTACAGCCATACTACTCAGAGCAGACCTCATCCCTTCTGCTCTCAGAAGCAAAGCAGGGCTGAACCTGGTTAGTACTTGGGTGGGAGACCAATGTGTTATGTTGTAACTCCTGCTGACTCTTTGGGGTTAGCAACTGTATGTGGAGTGGTACCAGGAAATGAGTTAAAAATGACTCATAAGTTCTCACAGCTCTTGTGGAACCAATCGTCTGAGGGTGTGTGTTCCACTCAGAACATAAGAAGTGTTAGCCTGATGACATACTGTAGACAGACATTTTCTGTCCCACCAGCCAGCTCCCAAATAACCACATGGAGACTTCTTACTAATTATAAAAGCTTGGGCAATATCTTAGGCTTGTTTCTAACTAGCTCTTATAATTTAAATTAGCCCAGGTCCTCTGGAAGAGCAAGGAGTGCTTTTAACCACTGCACCATCTCTCCAGCCCAGTAGCTTTTACCTCTGTCCTGTCCCCTTTTATGTGTCTGACTCATTCCATGTGTGTGTGGTTACTCTTTATATACCCTTCTTCCCAGTTTCCTCTCTGCCCTAAAAAGCCTGCTTAGCTATTGGCTATTCAGCTTTTATTAAACCAATCCAAGTGACAAATCTTCATAATGTACAAAAAGATTAATCTACAACAACATGCCTTTATGGTTTGGATTTACACCATTCTGTTATTTGTGCTGCGAGCTGCAGGCAGACCTCTGTGAGTTCGATGCCAGCCCAGTTCATGTTGGTCACTCAAGCCACTGTGAGTTCTGCAGTCTCTAGCACTTTCTTAGAGCCAACTGGTCCTCTCCAGGTCGCCTCTGTCAGTTCATCTCGGCAGAACTGCTTTTGGCCTTCATCGTAAATGCAGTAGAACAAAATAAAAACTTGTGCTTGCTTTTATGCTTTTCTCAGGAGCTGGAGAAATGGCTCAGGGGTTAAGAGCATTTACTGCTGGTTCCTAGAACCTTCATCAGGTGGCTCACAACTCTCTGCAACCCCCGCTCCAAGGGTTCCATCACCCTCTTCTAACCCCCACAGGCACTGCATTCATATTCGCAAACCTACACCCAGACAGACTTAAACACTTCTCTTAAATAAAAGAAAAATCTTAAAAATAAATAAATGCCAGGTTGTGGTGGCGCACGCCTTAATCCCAGCACTTGGGAGGCGAGACAGGCAGATCTCTGTGAGTTTGAGGCCACCCTGGTCTACAAGAGCTAGTTCTAGGACAGACTCCAAAGCCACAGAGAAACCCTGGCTTGAAAAACCAAAATAAATAAATAAATAAATGTGTCTTTATGAACTAGCAGCAGAGGACCTGGCTTGAAAACCCAAAATAAATAAATAAATAAATAAAGAAAGAAAGAAAGAAAGAAAGAAAGAAAGAAAGAAAGAAAGAAAGAAAGAAAGACACATTTATAAGCTAGCAGCAGTCTGGAGAATAGAAACAATAAGAACAAGACAGAAAGTTCCCAGAAAGCATGTCTGCAGCCTGAGATCTTGTCCAGAACTCCCAAGACCGTTCATTCTATTGGAAATTTATAGTGTGAGTCTATGTTCCCAGGATAACTGTAATTATACGGAGTACAGTGCAGGGTACCATAAAGGAGAGATTACGCAGTCTCCTCTTCTGTTGGAAAATCTTTTCATTTGTTTGGTTTTGGGGTTTGTTTCTGTTTCTGTTTTGATGTTGTTGTTGTTGTTTTCAAGACAAGGTTTCTCTGTGTAGCCCTAGCTGTCCTGGAACTCACTCTGTAGGCCAGGCTGGCCTTGAACTCACAGAGATATGCCTGTCCTCCCAAGTGCTGGGATTAAAGGCATGTGCCACTGCCACAGGGCCTGTTGTAAATCTTTATCAAGTGTCTTGTTCTGACTTGTAACCAATATAAAGCTGTACTAAAAATTTTCCATACCTAGGCTGGGGAGATGGTTCAGTGGGTAAGAGTACTTGTTGTCCAAGCATGAGGACCTGAGTTCAAATCCCCGGCACCCGTGAAAAGCAGGATGTGGCCACATAACCCTCACATGCCTGTGACCCCAGCACTGTCAGTGGCAGAGGCAGGAGGATCACTGGGTCTTACTGGCCACCAGTCCAGGTCCAGTGAGTGACCCGGTCTCAAGAGAATAAGGTGTAAAGCGATAGAGCAGGGCCTTCCATCCTCCTCTGGCTCTGGCCTCCACATGCCACATGTACACATACACAGTGAACACACATACATGTACAAAGCACCTTCACATGTCTATAGGAAATCAACATGGAAATTGTTTTCAGCTTTCAGTCCCAGAGTAAGTGCACACAGCTAGTCCAACTAGGATGGCCCTGTAGGCGTAAGGAAGCAACAGCAATCAGCATCGACTATAATTTTTTTAATGAGCAATTACTTTCTTTTTAGATTTATTTATTTGTTATGTATACAGTGTTCTGCCTGTGTGTATGACTGTATTCCAGAAAAGGGCACCAGATCTCATTACAGATAGCTGTCAGCCACCATATGGTTGCTGGGAATTGAACTCAGGACCTTTGGAGGAACAAGCAGTGCTCTTAACTGCTGAGCCATCTCTCCAACCCATGAGGAATTACTTAATGGCTCTGTTTAATTCTTCGACTCTCCTCCCTTCCCCTTCTCTCCCCTCCCCTCCCATACTCTCCCCTCCCCTTCCCTCCCCTCCTCCCCTCTCCCCTGCTCCCTGTCCCTGTGATGGTAGCTCCCAGACTTCACACATGCTGGGCAAGTGCTCTCTGATACCTCTATTGTGTTTTCTTTTTGTAAACGTGAAGAATTTTATTTTTTTACAGATTAAAATATGACTTCATGACCAAGCATGTACTATGCGTAATTGTTTGTTTATTTCTGGTTCTGGGCTGGAACTCAGGGCCTTACTCATGCTAAGCTATGGCCAACTCCCAGACCAAGTTTTGTTTTTAATGAAAGTATATATATATACACACATTATAAATCAATAATTACCTTATCCATGCCTTTCTGGAGACCTTCAGAATTGGAAGCATTTAACTAGTAGGTACCTTTTATAATAGATCCTATCACCTTAGTGAGTATATAAAATTCTTTTTTTTTAAGAAGGCAGAAATCTTTAATAAATAAATAAATGAATAAATAAAAAAATTCTTTAATATGCATTCATTTTCCCTGCACTTTAGTGTTGGAAAAGTGTCTTGACTACCTGCTAAATAGTACAGCAATAGACGTGTGTGTGTGTGTGTGTGTGTGTGTGTGTGTCTGGGGGTTGTCTGGTTCTTTTTTAAAAGATTTATTTTTACTCATCTGCATGTATGTGTCGTGTGTGCAGTGCCCACAGAGGCCAGAAGAGGGAGCCCGATCCCCTGGAACTGGAGTAATGGACGCTTTGAGCCTCCATGTGGTGCTGGGAACCCACCCCAGGTCTCTGTAAGAGCAGCCAGAGCTCTTAACTCTGAGCTCTCTCTCCATCCTGATTGTCTGGTTCTTTCTCTTCATGGTTGATCTCGTGTGTTTAGCTGGTACTCCATTGTTGGGCATCTAAGAAGGTGAATCCCACCTTTGTAACTTTGCTTTTTTTCATTTGACCGTGTATTTTCTTGACGTTCTAGAATAACTCTCACAGGTTATCACAGCAAGCATTTGAGAGACCGTTCCCATGAAGTCAGTGGGAGTGTCCTCAAGAACGACGTTGCCGAGGTGTGGGAGCAAATGTTGCTAGGCTCTAGCCCACTGCTTAAGGTGCCTGAATAGCATAACTCTTTCTATTTTTCTTCCTCTCTCTTGTAATAGGCAACAAATGCTCACACCAACGAGGTGGTTGCAGTTAAGAAAATGTCCTACAGTGGGAAGCAGACCCATGAGGTAAGACAGTCCCGTGCCTAAACAGATGTGTGCCGTTTGGGTGAGGTAACCAAGTTCTGAGCTCTGGCGTCCACACAAGGGAGGGCAGCTCATCCCCAGGGTTGTCATGTGTATTTCAAAAGTCACTAGAAGGGCTGAGTCCACTGTTCTCACCACAGAGACATGGTCATTGTCTGAATGACCAATGGGCTGGAGATATGTAGAGTACCCTATAACACATAGGACTAGTGTGTGTCCATTAAACATAGAAAAAGCTTTCCATAATGTAATCCATGAAAGATATTTAAGTATTCATCACAATGTTGTTCTTTTGTGTTCCCTTTTCAAATCAAGGACAGTTTCATAAGAGTTTTAAAGGAAACCCTCCCCAGGAAGGCAAACTGCACACCTCAATAGCTGCCCATGAGAGCAGGGAGACAAGGGGAAACCGTGCCATTTAAGCTGCCATGGCACATAGCAGACGGGGAGGGAGGCCCTAGAGCAATGTTTCTCAACCTGTGAGTTGGCCCATTGGGGTCAAATGGCTTTTCACAGGGGTCACATATCAGATATCATGCATATCAGATATTTACATTACAATTCAGTAATGTAATTTCACTAACAATAGAGAAATTACAGTTATGAAGTAGTAACAAAAACAATTTCATGGTTGGGGGACACCCCAACATGAGGATCTGTATTAAAGGGTCATAGGATCAGGAAGGTTGAGAACCACTACTCTAGAGAAACAGCAAGAAGGCCCAAAGAGTTAGGGAAAGATGCAGGCCAGGCAGTGGTGGCACACACCTTTAATCCAGTGCTTGGGAGGCAGAGGCAGGTGGATCTCTGTGAGTTTGAGGCCAGGACAACCAGGACTGTTACACAGAGAAGCTCTGTCTCAAAAAGAAAAAGAAAACACCCAGACAGATGGACAGGGAGTTAGGCTTTTCTAGGTTACTCAGTAAGTGGGCTGCCTTTGGACACACAGGAAACCACTGGCCATATGTGGTCTCTTGTGGGGGCCTCTAGCAAAACTTCCTGATATTAGATCTAAGCAACAGCCTTCTAGGATAGAACATGGATGTGAGTAGTGCTTTAATTTCAATATATTTGATGAGTGATTTGGACCTTACATTGTATTAAGACAACATGGCACACGGTAACTAGCTAGTTCATTTATTAAACATTTACCTTATAGCCATCTAACACAGAAGAAGAAAACTATAAAATGTATTTATATATGTATATACACACTTGATAGATGCTGTTTTCAGCCTGATTAATAAAACAGTTTTTCTGATTTCCATAGAAATGGCAAGATATTCTTAAGGAAGTTAAATTTTTACAGAAGTTGAAGCATCCGAACACCATCGAGTACAAAGGTTGCTATTTAAAGGAACATACTGCTTGGGTAAGTCAGAGCATCTCTGATCTCTTTTTTTCTATTAATTTTTAAAATTATTTATTTGAACTATAAAATTTTAAGTCCTGTTTCTGTCCTATTAGACTTTTGTAATTGATAATAACACTAGTCACTGCTGGCCAGTTTGTCATATGGTATGCTTTCCATAAGACTAAATATGCCTGCCTACCGTATCAGAAGCATCATTCTGAGAACAGTAAGCCAAGGGATGGTAAAAGTTACTGTCATCTTGTGAAACCTAAAGTTAAATCCTTTTAGTCTCCTAGAATTTCTAAAGATTTTTGTCCCATGTATTTTGTGTGTACATTTTTGCCATGCGCACACGCTTGTGGAAAGTACAAAATGTGGCCCAGGGACTAGACTCAAGTCAACAGCAGCAAGTGCCCTTGCACGCTGAGCCATCTAGCCGGCCTTCATCCTAGAATTTTCTTTTAAGATTTATTTGGGTTTTTTTTTTTTGTATGTGTGAATGTTTTACCCGCATATGTGTGAGTGCACCACGTGTGTGCAGTACCCACAGAGTTCTGAAGAGGGCACCAGATGCCCTAGAACTGGACTTACAGACAGTTGTGAGCGACTATGTGTTTGCTGGGAATTGAACCCAGGTTCTCTGCAAGAGCAGCCAGTGCTCTTAACTGCTGAGCCATCTCTCCAGTCCTCATTCTAGAGTTTTTATTTTTGCCACTTCCACCCTCCTCCCCAATCCATTTGACCGAAAGCCTGGCACTGTCCCTGTACAGGTCTTACAGAGTGACACCACCCCTGTGACATGGTTTTCTTCCACGCAGTGTGTTTTCGTTTTGTTTTTCTGCTTTTATTTTTTATGTGAGTGTCACTGCCTAAGTCTGGCATGTCACACACTATTAGAATATGAAGGTGTTAAGCTTCACAGTTAACCACATTGAGCATTTTTGCTTTAAGTCCAATTTAGCTGTCTATGAAAGGTTGCTTGTGACAAGCCAAGGTCCCTTGCTTACAGGAAATGGACGTTTTGTTCCCAAACACTGTGTGTAAGCACTTCTGTTTAAGGAGTTAATTTGGCGTGTGCACATGCATTTCTGTGTGTGTGTGCATGTGTGCCTGTACATTTTCTGTGTATGTATGCATACAAGCATTTCTCTATGTGAGCAGTAAATGCCACAAGTTGAAAGTCAAGTGTCTTCCTCGGTCGCTTTCCACCTGCAGACAGTGTTTCTCACTGAACCTAGAATTGGCCCATTTGACTGGACTGGCAAGCTAAGGAGCCCCCAGGGGCCCCCTGTATCCACCTCCCAGCACTGGAATTGCAGGCACACACCCCTATACCCCACTTTTACATGGAGACCGAGCTCTGCTCCTCATGCATGCAAGGCAAGCTTCACCCTCTGAACCATTTCTTCAGCCCTTAAAGAGCCCCTCAGTCATCTAGACCTCTACTTCCTGTCTGAACAGATGTTAATCAAAGGAGCATCTTATCTGGAAATCAGTTGCCCTGGGTAAGCTCAGTGGCCTTTGAGGAGTCTAGAGATCTCACTCAATGCTGCAAGTTCAAGGAACCAGAAGTCTGGGCAAAGCCTCAGGAACTCTTCCTCCTGGCCTGCTTATTCTTCAGTAATGCAGAGTTCTAACCAGCTCCCTCTTGGTTTCCATCTACAACTAGTTTGACTACTGGTTAGAAGACACTCTCGTAGGCACTGAGCTGCTAGAGGCGGGCAGACAGACAACACCAGCAGTGGTGTGGCCATGTGGAGGAAGTAGAGAGAGCAGGAGACAGCAGCGAGGCTGTGACAGCAATGCTTAGGGCCTTTTAACGGGCACAGCACACCTCCTTCCTGTCCTGGGGTTTTGTGGTTGTTGTTTGGTTAGTTGTTTTGGTTTTTCAAGATAGGGTTTAGAGCCTGTCCTGGAACTCTTTCTGTAGACCAGGCTGGCCTCAAACTCAGAGATCCACCTGTCTCTGCCTCCTGAGTGCTGGGATTAAAGGCGTGCACTACCAGTGCCTGACCCTTCCTGTCCAGTTTTAAAGATGTGTGGGAACACAGTGACTCAACATAGTGGTTCTGCATAATAGTACACAACCATACATGTAGGCAGAGACTGCTTGTTCGTTTCCAGCTGCCCAGACCCGAATAATGACACAGAAACTATATTAATTACAACACTGTTTGGTCAATGGCTCAGGCTTATTCCTAGCTAACTCTTATGTCTTAAATTAACCATTTCTATTCATCTGTATATCACCACGAGGTTATGGCTTACTGGTAAAGTTCTGGCAGGGGGGTGTCTTTCTCCTTTGGCAGCTACATGGCGTCTCTCTGACTCTGCCTACTCTCTCCATATCTCTTCCAGCCTGGCTCTATTCTGCCTTGCTATAGGCTGAAGCAACTTCTTTATTAATCAGTGGTAATAAAACATTCACAGCATACAGAGGGGAATCCACATCAAATGCACAAAGTAGAAAGTGTAATCTGAGTTTGGATTTTAATCCTGTCTTGGACTGCCATGCACCCCCACGGTCTGCTGGGCTGGGCCTCATGACCACAGGGGTCACCAGTTCTCCACAGAGTAGAATGGTCCCCTGTCACCTGTGGGTCATGTTTCTAGACCTCAGTTGGTCTTTAAAGCCATAGCTAGTACTGAGCTCTGTACATGTTATGATTTTTTTTCTTGGTTATACATGCCTATGATAAGGTACAAAAAAATTTTTTTTGAGGCATAGGCCCAAAAGGAATAGTCCTGAATGGTCCAGGACTCACTATATAGACCAGGCAGGCCTCTAAATCAGAACTTCTTGCCTCTGCCTCCAGAGTGAAGGAATTAATGACATATGCCACCACACCCTCTTGATAGAAATTTCTAAATTAGACAGAGATTAACAACAGTAGGAACAGGTGTCTGCTGCAGTGGAATTGCCAGCATCACTACTCTTGTGCTTTTGTCCATTATTAACTAAGATAAGGATTACTTGGATACAGCTACTGTGGTGCTGTGACCATGGTACTGTTGGGCGGGTGGTGTATGCAGCGGACACTCTACCAAGGGCTGATTCTCATGCAGAGCAGGAAAGAAAGATGTACATCTTAAAGCTTGTGACTTGTTTTTTCTGGACTCTTTCATCTATTGTATTTGGATCACACTTGACCATGAACAATTTAGCCAGGATAGGAAAAATCACAGCTGTGATCATATCGGGGTACTGTGTGGCTAATCTACACTGTATCACAGATGTGGGGTCTCTGTGCTGACACTGTATCACAGATATGGGGTCACTGCACTGTCTGGCTAGGCTACACTGTATCACAGATGTGGGGTCTCTGCACTGTGTGGCTAAGCTACACTGTATCACAGATATGGGGTCTCTGTGCTGTATGGCTAAGCTACACTGTATCACAGATGTGGGGACTCTGTGCTGACACTGTATCACAGATATGGGGTCTCTGTGCTGTATGGCTAAGCTACACTGTATCACAGATGTGGGGACTCTGTGCTGACACTGTATCACAGATATGGGGTCACTGTACTGTGTGGCTAAGCTACACTGTATCACAGATGTGGGGTCTCTGCACTGTGTGGCTAAGCTACACTGTATCACAGATGTTAGAGATGTGGGGTCTCTTACTGTGTGGCTAAGCTACACTGCATCACAGATGTGTGGTCTCTGTGCTGTGTATCTAAGCTACACTGTATCATAGATGTTACAAATGTGGGGTCTCTTTTACTGTGTGGCTAAGCTACACTGTATCACAGATGTTACAAATGTGGGGTCTCTTACTGTGTGGCTGCTCTGTGATGATCAGTTATTTGCTGAGGTTAAATTCCTTCTCTTTGTTCTTTCCTTTGTGGTATCTTTTTCCTTTGTGATAGAGCTGGGAACTGAGCCCAGGGTGTCAGATGTGCAGGGCAAGCACTCTGCCACTGAGCTATAGCCCACGTCCTGCAGCTGGATTTCTGAGTTATCCTCAACTTATATTGGGCTTACAGGGCAGAGGAGCAGCTGTCCTCACTGCTCCCATTTTCAGTGTAAGGAAGTTTAGTCTGCATATTTAGCTGCTTACTCAAAAACTAGAAAAGCAAGTGATACAGTTTAGTAAGTTTTCCATCCAAATTACCTTAAAAAGAAGTAGGGTACATATAAAATTAACATTCATGAAAACATTTACTTCAGTGGGATCTTTCATGTCTCAGTAAGAAAGAAAATATAGTTGTTAAATGTTTAAAGTCTGTTTATTGTTGTATGTGTGCACACGCATGCTGAACATGTGGGGGTCAGAGGACAACTTTTGTGAGTCAGTTCTTTCCTTCTGCCTTGTGGGTTCTGAGGATCAGCTCAGTGTTCCAGGTGTGGTAACAAACTCTTTACCTACTGAGCCATCTTACCAGCCACACAATAAAGGACTTATAAATATGTATCTGTGCTGTTTTTCTGTTCTTCTTCATTTGGGTTTTCAGTTTGGGTTGTTTTTTGGTTTTTTGTTTTATGTGGCACAGACCAACTTGTGACAACCTTACTGCCTCAGCCCCCTGTGTACCAGAATTAGAAGTGTGAGCTACCTTCTTGAATTTGTCTTTTTGTGCCAAGAAGGATATTATAAAGTGTCTCAACCTGTAAAAGTCTATATTATTTGAGTATTGTGAGGTATATAGTATATGAATGTTCATAATGAAAGGAACCACTGTGGTGACACTGCTTATGTCTGGGTGGTCACACATAGCCATTGGGATTCATGCTTCCCTTTAGAATAACAAAATAACCGACAGTGTGTGGTCAGACGTGTAGCAGAAAACATTCACGGCTTTGGCTCTGGCCATAAACCAGTCCTCTGGGACACAGATCTGGGATGGCAGCCTCGGAAGTGTCTCCTCATTTTTGCTTTGAGAAAGCCTCTAAAACTGCCTCACTGAGAATGTTCAGCAACATGATCAAATAAACCCTTACTGTTGGGGATATGCATATACGTGGGAAACGTCCTCAGATGGCATTCCTTGGGTGTTCACCGCTTTGTTTTTTGAGACAGGGTCTCTCGTTAGCCTAGACTTCTGGTAGTCTAATCTGGCCGGATTGCAAATGAACATTGCTATGCCTGAATATTTTCATGTGGGTTCTGGGGTTAAATAATGAATAAATATTTTTAAGATACAAATTAAAATCTCCGGATGGCGCATTAGACTAATTCAGGTTAACAGCACATAGCAGGCCACCTCTTTAACTGAGCCCTACAAAGACATGTTTCTTGTTTCAAGCTTTAGAGTGTGGACAAGGAGGACTGCTAACTGGGGGTTTTCTGTTTAACTGGTACTGAAGATTGAATCCTATATAAGTGCATAGTCCTGAACCCAAACAGATTTTTCTGGCTTGTGTATTCCTCAACACTTTCTAAGTTACAAATTTTATCTTGTAATAAATAATAATCAATAGCATCTAGCCACTCAAAACCTATTATGAAACAAGACTGTAGGGTATTAGGTCGGAATTGGCAACCTCAGCTTGACTATCTACAGCAAATATTTCTATATCAACCCTCATATGGTCTGAGGCCAAGTCCAAGTGAAAGATGATAAGAATTGAAATGTCAAAAATTATGAAAATTAATTCATTATCGAGTGACCAGATAAGGCAGATTTAGTTCAGGCCAAATGGTTTTCTTCCTGATGTTCTTAGTGCTATGGTTGGTTGGTTGTGTGCTTGGCTGATTAGTTATTTAGTTGCTTGTTTGGGTACTTGGTTAGTTGTGTGGTTATTTGGGTAGTTGTGTGGTTGGTTGGTTGTGTGGTTCATTGGTTCGTTGATTGTTGGTTATATGCTTGGCTGATTGGTTATTTGCTTGGTTGTTTGGGTACTTAGTTGTGCAGTTGGTTGGTTTTGTGGTTAGTTGAGTGACTGTTGGTTGGTTTGTGGTTGATTTGTTGATTGTTTAATTGACTGGCTAGTTGGTTGGTTGACTGATTGGCTAACTTGAGGGACTTCTTATTAACTTTTCTTATTATCTTTTAATCTGTTTCAGTTGGTGATGGAGTACTGCTTAGGTTCAGCCTCTGACTTGTTAGAAGGTAAGGATAACATCACTGTGCTTCTCCTGTTTGTCCTCCATCATGTTCTCTGTGGGGCTAAAGAAGCAGCTCAGCGGTAAGAACACTCTGCTGTTGGGGAGGACCTGAGTTTGGCTCCCAAGTGGCTCCCAACTGCCTGAAACTCCAGCCTGGGGACCTGACACCCTCTTCTGGCCTCCCCAGGCACCCGCACACACACACACACACACACACACACACACACACACACTGAAATAAAATCTTATTTTTAAAAGGAGGTTATCTACTTCTAGAAAAATAAACAAAGTGCAGTTTGGGCTTCTGGTCCAAAGATGGTTAAGGGCCACATGGGTAACCTGTGCAGACATAATCTCTGACATGTAGTTGACATGTCTGGATGACATCAGCTATACTACTGTTGAGGCCATGGCTATCCAGGGTAGGCATTGCTGCAATTTTTGGTTAATATGGTATGGTACCTATAGCCAAAAACCATCAAAGCCATGTATAAATGTTGCTATCTACCCTTTGCCAGTGTTGCAATGGACCATGTGTATGAGACTTGGGGGGGGGTGTCTTGTCAAGTCATGTTGATATCTACCCATGTAAGGTGTCGTGGTGGACCCCGTCCCCCTTACCAGTGCTACTACGACCCCCACCTATGTTTAAAATTCCATTTAAAAATGCCTGAAGCCACCCGCGGTCCCTCAGTAGAAGCTGCTTCATAGCCTCTTTACCTGTAGGTCAGAGGTAATTATGAAAGCTTTGCAGTAGAGAACATCGTGGCCTAGATCACTGTTGAGGGGACTGGTAAAGCCAGGCCCAACTGACTTGGAATCTGTACAGCTTTGTCTCGCCATTGGCCAGTAAATTAATGTCAAAGGCCTCGGGGTTTTGTCGTGTTGGTCTCGTTTCTCTGCACTTGGTTCTCCTCGTCTGCTGCTATATGGAGGGTACAGCTCTCATGTGGTTAGGTGAATATGCTCTCCTTTGATCAAGTGTGTTAACTGTATGATGTAGAAGGCCGGTCCTCCATCCTGACCATCTCTCCTGTCTCCTCAGTTCATAAGAAACCACTTCAGGAAGTGGAGATTGCTGCTATCACCCATGGTGCCTTGCAGGGGCTGGCCTACCTCCACTTTCACTCCCTGATCCATAGGTAAGTCCGGAGCCCAGCTTCCTTTCCATCTCCCTTGCCCAGCTCCGTAGTCCAGGGACCGTGGGAATCAGCATGTGTTCCAGTTTTCTGCGTCTGAGGAATTACAGGAAGCAAACAGATATCCCCCAGGCCCCTCCCACAGCTCAGCAAAGACAGCATCCCTCTGATGTTTGGGGGGGGGCTGTTTATTTTTTTGTGGGTAGTGGTTGTTATTTTTAGTTTAGGTGTTTTTTTTTTTTCCAAAACAGGGTCTTACAATGTAGCCCAGGCTAACCCCAAATCACAGTGTAGCCCAGGTGGATCTTGAACTCCATTTTCCAGCCTCAGCTTCCAAAGGGCTGACATTTGTGGTGTGCACTGCCATGCCTGGCTTCACGTGTAGGTAGCTGGCTCCTGATGTCAGAGAAATCTGAAGAAAGGTCCATCCATTTTTCCCCTCTGGGTCAGGAACCAAAGCCACTGGCTTCCCTGCACAGAATAGCAGCCCAGCTGAACCACTGCTTTCTCTTCTCCCATTCCAAGGCTTCCTGTTTCTGAAGACTGTGTCTGGAAGGTTCTCAGCACACACATGGTAGCTCACAACTGCCGTAACTAATGCCCTCTGCTGTACTCTATGGGCAACGCATGCACATGGTACACAACATGTAGGCAAAATGCTCATACACAAATAAAGAAATAAATTTTTTAGAAAGGCTAGACTGGGGTATGTGTGGATTGGTACTAGAACATTTGTATAGCACACATGAGGCTACCACGTCCATCTCCAGCACCACAAAAAATAAATAAAACAGACAAAAAATGGACCAATTACACCTGGTAAATAATGACTAAACCCATTTACCGTGTAATCAATGATTTAGCAAATTTTTTAGGTATGTTTCCTTGGAGTCAAAGTATGATTACTAAATGCTGACTTGCTTGGAAGTTTGCTGTGTTTTATCTGAAACCACAATTTAATTTTATGTGTGTCTTTCTTACCTTAATCAGCATGGTACTTATGAAAGAAACTGAGCCGACAAAAAAAAAAAAAATGTAATGGCCTCTAAATTTCAAAATGAAAGGCAAGCATGGTGACATACACTTTTAATCCCAGCACTCAGGAGGCAGAGGCAGGAGGATTCCTGTGAGTTCAAGGCCAGCTTGGTCTATAGAGTGAACTCCAGGACATAGAGAAAACCTTTCTTAAAAGAGTACAGCGGTATATGCATATAATCTCAGTACTTGTGAAGGAGAGGCAGAGGAGTAGACATTCAAGGCCAACTTTGGCTATGTAAAGAGTTCAAGACCAGCCTGGGCTACGTGGCATTCAGTCTTCAAATAAAACATGAACACCAATCATCTCATCTTTTTATTGCTGAGAGGGACTTTCCTCCCCACGCCCTTTTGTTGTGAGAGAATAAACAGCACGTTTGTTTTCAGTTCTGACCTGTGTCATCTCGAGCAGGGAAACTTTGGAAGCATCTAAGTCTATCACTTTCTCTCCGTTTTCCTGGTGATTTCTTTCCACGGCCCTTTTTCTGCTTGCTGTTGGTGGTTTCCAGTCCGCATTGCACGTCATTCATACCTTACGAGAAAGAAGGGATCCGCCTCCCCCTCTCACTCTAATCTCAAATGGTGTCTTTCCCCTAACGTTTCACCACGCCTCAAATACCAAGCATCCTTAGTACAAACCAGCCACAACCCGCCATTGCAATATCGAAATGCAAGTTCCTAACCCCTAATCCTTGTCTGTTTTGATCTTACAGGGTCTTCTTTTTACTGTACAGTGTTATTTCTTAAATAACACCTTTTCTATAACCTGTACCTCCCATGCCTTAGAGTGGCAGTTACACTTACAGACAGAGAGAAAGGGTCACGGGCAAGACAGAACAGGTATGTGTCCAGCTGAGGAGCCCTGCGCAGGGCGGTGATGCAGGCATGGCAGGCAGATCTGGAAGGGAAACAGGCAGTTACAAACGGCGCCAGTTTGCCCGGCACGTGGAATGGTGGTGGTGGTTGGCTAAAACGCTGAAGAACACGCTTTGTAAGGGTCGCCATCTGGGAGCTCTCCTTGCCTGGCATGGCCCCCTTTTCCCCTCGCTCTACCCCTCCCTCTGAAGACAGCGCTTCCTGGAAGCCCTTCCAGTGACCACCCAGGAATGCGGGCTCCCTTACAACATGCAGTGACAGCCGAGAAAAGTATGCTTGTGTGTTTATTTAAGAAACTTCCTATCGTGCTGATTGCATGCTCTAGCCTCCTGCATAGTAAGAATTGAGAAGTTAACTCTCGAATGCTCCTCTTTTTCTCCTGTAGGGACGTTAAAGCTGGAAATATCCTCCTCACAGAACCAGGGCAGGTGAAACTGGCTGACTTTGGATCCGCCTCCATGAGTTCTCCTGCCAATTCCTTCGTGGGGACGCCATACTGGTACGTAGACATAGAAGCTATGATGTAGGCTGAAAATGCACAGTGTGAGTAGGAGGGACACTTGGTATCTCCGGTGTTGTTTCTGCAATGGTAGGGATTGAACCCAGGTCCTGGAGGATGCTGGGCAAGTGTTCAGCCTTCGAGCTGCCTCCCATCTCCTTGTCTGGAAACAGACTCACTAATTTGTTCAGATCCCAAGCTGATCTTGAATATGCAATCCTCCTGCCTCAGGCTGCCTTGGAGCTAAGCACGCAATCCTGCACCACCAGGCCTAGCCTTGTTTTGTCAAAAGGGTGTGTTGCCAGCCAGGAATAGTGGTGCACACCTTTAATCCCTGCACTCAGGAGGCAAAGGTAGGTGGGTCTCTTAGAGTTTAACCAGTCTGGTCTACACAGTGAGTTCCAGGAAAGCCAGGGTTATAAAGAGAGAGACTATATTTAGAAGGGAGGGAGGGAGGGAGGGAAGGAGGGAAGGAGGGAGGAAGGGAGGAAGGAGAAAAAAACTATGTTCCTAATGTGCCCAGTCAGATTTCATTTGAGAAGGTTAGAAACCGCCAAAAAGAGTGACCTTAAATTGCTCAAATGAGGCAGCTGGGTTTCCTTTGTGTGTTATCGATTTGCTGGGCTAGCTCCGTCTAAGGTTTCATTTGAGATCTCTTTTGAACTGCTCCCTTGAGGCAGTGTGTTCGGACAAGGGATCTTCTTTACAGCTTGCTGGCTGCCTACCAAGCCAGGATGGAAGAAATCCAAGCTCCTGACTCTGCTGAGCTCTCTGACACTTCATCCACTTTGACGTCATTCTGACTCGGAGCTGTCCCCACCTTCTGTTCCAGATCACCTTTCCAAATGTTCACAGATGCACCGCCATGTTATTGTAGCTTTGAAAGAGACATGCTCAGGAAAACCCCGCTAAGAGTAGCTGCTGTCTGACTGCCCCCTGTCGTAAGATAGTGTTTACAAAGCCACTGCCGACATGGAATAGGCCATAGCACCATCCAAAACAAACTGAAGGTAGAGGAACCCCTCCCCTCTAGGGCTCACACACGCTGCCCGCCATACAGGACCTGTTTTGTTCTGTCAGTTACAGTGTCGTTGGCTTTGAAAGAGACATGCTCAGGAAAACCCCACTAAGAGTAGCTGCTGTCTGACTGCCCCCTGTCGTAAGATAGTGTTTACAAAGCCACTGCCGACATGGAATAGGCCATAGCACCATCCAAAACAAACTGAAGGTAGAGGAACCCCTCCCCTCTAGGGCTCACACACGCTGCCCGCCATACAGGACCTGTTTTGTTCTGTCAGTTACAGTGTCGTTGGAGCAGGGGGGCACGCTCCCTTATGCCGTCTCCCCAGATATTTTTCGTGTCTCTTAGAGTGATTCATTTGTCTGTGTTCACAACAGTCTAACCCTTTTTTTGCTTTTGTTTTTGTTTTTTGAGTCAGGGTTTCTCTGCAGCTTTGGTTCCTGTCCTGGAACTTGCTCTGTAGACCAGGCTGGCCTCAAACTCACAGAGATATGCCTTCTCTGCCTCTGAGTGCTGGGATTAGAGGGGTGCACTACCATCACCTGGCCAGACTAACCCTTTACAAATCTCCGTGAGGTCCCTGTGACAGGTCTCTCCATTTCTTAGTTGAAGAAGCAGATAGGTCATAGTAACAGACTCAAGAGCAAACTGAAGAGCAAAAGGCAGAGCCACGCTGTGTTGAAAATCGCGCAGCAGTCCCTAGAAGTCACCAGTGATGTCTGTGTTTTTAACATTGTTCTTCCGAGTGGTTTGTGTAAGGAAAATTTGTCAGGAAAGAAAATCTTCAACTTCTTAAATAAATTTTATAGCTGCTATACTAAATAATAGGTTAAACTGGGCGGTGGTGGCACACACCTTTAATCCCTGCACTCGGGAGGCAGAGGCAGGTGGATTCTCTGTGAGTTGAAGGGCAGCCTGGTCTACAGAGGGAAGGAAGGAAGAAAGAGAGAGAGAGAGAGAGAGAGAGAGAGAGAGAGAGAGAGAGAGAGAGAGAGAGAGAGAGAATAAGTTGTCATATTCTCTCGCACCCCATGTCATGTTTTGTACTTTGTTCATCTCTATGTCCTCCATCCTGCCAGCCCACTGGTTCCCTCCCCCCACAGTCCCCTTTCTGCTTTCCTCCCCTCCCTCCTCTCCTGTATTTGTCTGTCTGGGTCTGGCTCATCTCCCTTAACATGATGACCCCCAGTTCTGTCCCACATCTTAATTCCTTTTCTATTGCTGTGATAAAACACCATGACCAAGGTGACTTATTTAAAAATGTGTTTAATTTGGGGCTTTAATTTCAGAAGGTTAGATCCTGTGACTGTCAGGGCAAGGAGCATGGCAGGAGGCAGGCAACACATGGCAGCAGGAACATTTGAGAGTTTACATCTTAAGGCATAACCACGAGGCAGAGAGAGAGAGAGAGAGAGAGAGAGAGAGAGAGAGAGAGACCCCCATTGGCACTCCTCCTCTAACAAGACCACACCTTCTAATCCCAAAAAGTTTCAGCTGCTAGGGACCATGTATTCAAGTATAGGAGCCTACTACGGGGACCATTCTCATTCAAACCAGCACATCCCAGATGCCTCCATTGTGTACCTGAACCATGTTTTCCTTACTTCTGCATCTGCTGATTGTCTAGGCTGGTTTCATTCCATGACTCCTACAAATAACACCACAACAAACTCCAAACCTTGAAACGGGGACTGGAGAAATGAGTCAGCTGCCAAAAGCACTTGTTCTTACAGGGGACCCAGGTTTGGTTCCCAGAAAAAAAAAAAAAAAAAAAACAACTTTTAAATACCCTTAAAAATATTTTTGAATACCCTTAAATCTACTGTACCTAGTAGTTTTAAAATAAAAATTTTGTTTCTTCTGACAACTTGAGTTCTGCACATTGTGTTTGGCAGGATGGCCCCAGAGGTGATCTTGGCCATGGATGAAGGACAGTACGATGGGAAAGTTGACATCTGGTCGCTCGGCATCACCTGTATAGAACTGGGTGAGTGGAAAGTAGTTTTCATTGGATCTTTGCAAATCGGTCCTCACTACGCTCATCAGGTAACTTGTCTAGAACTCCCTCAGTGATTGGCAGCTGTACAAAGGCCAGGCAATGTGAATTTGTTGTAGATATTTCCCATGCTCTCATAGACCACAAAAGATTGCTCCTTCTCCGCTGTGTCTCCATGAAAAACAAGCCAGTAAGTACTAATGTTTGAGAAACATCCCTACTCTGTATGACGTTGCACACCTTGTCTTTACGATAGCCCCCACCGCTTCAGTTCATATCCCCAACCCTACAAGGGAAACGTGTGTTTCGCATTGTCTTTTGAGCTGACAGTGGAGCCTTGCAGGGAACTTCATAGGCAAAGAGGCACTATCATGACAGTTGTCCCCAGGGACTGGAGGGATGCTTCGTGGCCAAGAGCGCTTGCTAATCTTCAGAGGACCTGGGTCGGTTCCCAGCAGCCACAGTGGGTAACCCACAACCGCCTGTCACTCCAGACCCAAGGGAATTGGATGCCATCTTTTGGCCTCTTTAGGTAACACATAAACACAGTCACACAATATTTCTAACCTAAAGCTATCTAAACTACCATTGGTTTTTCTGGTCATGTAGTTGAACTTTGTTTTGTCTTTAATGACATCTGCCCCACAGTATGCCAATAAGCTTAACTAACCAGCTTGTTGCTGGAGGGAAGGACTCAGGCAGGGTAGCCTTTGCATATTTCCCTAGTGTGAGCTACCATCGCTGTTCGCTAGATACAGGCCTGAGGATAAGGGGGGGCCCATTAGCCTTCCTACACCACAGGAAGATGGCCCAGGTTTAATCTGCCTTATCTAGAACCTTAAAACTAAATTTTTGAAAATTCTTCATCTAGTTTTTAAGATTTATATCTCTTTTAATTTAAATTCTTCTTTCCTGGTCTCCACATTGACCCTGTCAGAATTCCTGAGATGTCCTGTGGAGGAGACCTGGGACACTCAGCTGTTCCAGCACAACCTCCGCCTTTTCCAAAGGAAAAGATTAGATGCATGATCTGTCTGTCACTTTCCATCCAAGAGAGACTAGTAAAAAGGAAATTACTCAAGAGGGAAGATTAGAGTATTTACTTATTTTTTTTCAATGAGGTCATATATCCACGTAGTTTATAAATCAAAAAATTTAAGTCATGGGGTTGGAGAGATGACTCAGGGAGGGGTTAAGGCCACTTGCTCTCTTCCAGAGGTCCCGAATTCTGTTCCCAACACCCACTTTGGGACCCAGGGAATCCCATGCCCTCTTCTGGCCTCAACAGGCACCTGCACTCATTTGGCATTTATGTGTACACCCAGACACTCACTCACACATCAAGCAAGGAGGTGTGCACATGTCCCAGCAGTTAGGAGACTCACGGGATCAGGAGTGACCGCCACTCTGTCACCCACTTCAGCACTAAGCCTAGCTGTACCTCAGTTTCTTCCCTTAGGAAACTGGAGAGTACCCTTAGCTGCCAGGCTCCGGCGGGCATGATGAATGGCGTCCGTGCCACGCATGAGGCAGTGAGTACCAGACATAGGACAGGAACTAAGCAACTCACATCAGCTAGTGTTCCCTTTTAGCTCGGGCTACCAGCCATGTTTGTTCATAAGAAAACTTTGATTTTTCAAGAAGCACTTATCCAAGAGTGAGGTGCCTTTGGGTCACCTCTCTTTCTCAAACAGGGTCTAATTTGAGCTGTTCGAGGAGTGACTCACTAAATTGACCTACCTCCCTAAACCCTGGCCTTGGTTGGCACAGGTGGCACATCCACAAATATGGCACCATTTCTTTCAGTTAAACAGGAAATACACACACACACACACACACACACACACACACATACAGAGGATATATATAATTCTGGGCTGGGGAGTCAGTCTGGTAGATACAGTGATTCCTACCCTGCAGAGAAACCAGGTTCAGATCCCCAGCATCGATGTGAATGTGGCTACCCACTTGTCATCCCAGAACTCCGGAGGAGGCAGCAGATGCCTCTGGAGCAAAGTGCCTGCTTAGACTAGCTGAAGCAGCAAACTCTGGGTTCGAATGAGAGACCTGTAGAGTGCGATCAAGGCCTCCACACACATACGCATACACACATCTACTCACACGCACACTATACACGCCATACACATGCAGACACACATGCAAGTACATCTGCACACATGTGAACACCATACATACACAAAGACCCACACATGCAAAAGAAAAAAAATAAGGGCTCACAGATCCATGTCACAGGTACCACCAGTCCTTCCTGTGTGCTGTATACAGATGCATGCCACCCGCTGTGCCCCTCCCGTGCAATGATGAGCTCCCTGGAAAGGACCAGATGATAAATGTTCTAGACTCTGCAGGCCCTGCTGGGTATGTCTGTGCTGCTTGTACCTTCCCCACTGGAACAGGAAACACCCGTGGAAAACACCTCATTACACAGAAGTGGGCTGCTGGCTGACTCTGGCCTTGGCTCCGTGGTGTTCTGTCTCAGTGACAAGCCCTGTCATTGTGGCTATGAGCCTGGTTTGCTTGCTTGCTTGCTTGCTTGCTCGCTCGCTCGCTCGCTCGCTCGGCCCAGACTGTTCTAGAACCTGAGATCTTCTTGCTTTAGCCTGTCTCGTGCTGACATTACAGCCTTCTGCACCAGGCTTGGGGATAGTAATTTTATCTAGTAAAGAATTCATATGTAGACCAGACCCTTCAAATCCAGTGTTTGAGGATGGCCCCAGGCTCTGGCTTCTCTATTACGGCCATTTCCCCACCAGCTGAGGGTTGGCTGTCATGGCTTGTCCCCATACACAATGCTTGCTCCTCCCAGGCCCCCATTTAGGCTTCAAGTCTGAGCTGCTGCTGTCTATACTAATGCTGAGTTTTGGTTTCTATTTTCTCTTCTAAGACAGGGTCTCATATAGCCCAGGCTGGACTGGAAATCACCATGTAACATAGGATGACCACGAACCTCTGATCCCTCCTGTGTCCACCTCTCAAGTGCTAGGATTGCAAACATGATGACCACACCTGGTTTGCGCAGTGTGGGGATTGAATCTAATGCTTCACATGTGCTAGTAAAGCCCTCTGTCAATTGATCTACAACCCCACTTCCAACATCCTTTCTTAACGTCTGTTTTCTTTGTCCAGCCCCCTTTTCACTACTTCTCCTATTCAAGCTCCTCTGACCAACCTGGGTTGTTTTACATTTTGCTGGGAAGGAGAGTTACCTCATTCTCTTATGGTGAGCCTATCACATGGTATCTGACTTCAGCCCCAAGAGACTTTGGTCTCTCTTCATTATTTTTCTATACCTGTTTGCCACACAGAGATTCATTTTTCACATTTTTAACAATTTAATATAGATAAATAAAGAATTATCT
The DNA here is from genome assembly GCF_950005125.1 of Chionomys nivalis. Classification (NCBI taxonomy): domain Eukaryota; kingdom Metazoa; phylum Chordata; class Mammalia; order Rodentia; family Cricetidae; genus Chionomys; species Chionomys nivalis. Next base: position 116,026,283 of record NC_080088.1, read on the forward strand.
ATGTGGGGGGCGGAGAATGTGCTTTAAGGGCCACGGCATATAGTGGAGGTTAGAAAGAAATGCCAGACTCATTTCTCTTCTTCCACCATCTGGACCCAGGGACCCAACCCAGGTCTTCAGGTTTAGCAGCAATCAGCGTAGATGCTGAACCATCTCAGCAGCTCACACAAAGATTCTTTGCATCAGGTTGCCCCTTATTAATTTATTTAGCAGGTTTTGTGGGGACTTGGTCCCAAAGTGAGTCCTCAACCCTGGAAAGAGTGAAGAACAAAATGACTATCATGAACATCGCCACTGCCCCCGCTGTGAGGTTTTAGCCGTACACTTGGTAAGGGACACAAAATAGTGAGAGTTGTAATGTGTGGCCAAAAAAGCAGCAAGTATATAGTCTGCAGTGACAAAAGTCACAGAAGGCTTCACTGAGGACGTGGCCATTCACATAGCCCTTAATAAATATGCTTTAGATTCCTGCAGAAACAAGATGAGGTCTCATTAGTTCCTCTTCTCACTGCTGTGACCAAATTGCTGATAGGGAACGACCTAGAGAAGAGTTAGCACTCACAGACTGAGGGGACATATTCCATGGGGGGCGTGGCCAAGGGCACTTAAATCAGCTCCTCACAGTGTTACTGTCCGGAAGCGAGAACTGACAGGAAGTGGGGAGGAGCTATAAAAATCCCAAGACCTTCTCTCAGTGACTCCCTCCCTCCAGCAAGGGCCACCTCCAGGAGGTTCCACAGCCCTCAAGAACAGCACCACTGACTGAGGGACCCTGTCTTCAAGCATGCCACTAACACATCAGTGGACCTGGCCTCCAGGTTCTCCCAGCATCCCTTAGTCCCTGCCTGTTGCCGGGTGTGACTGGTATACCCATCCTCTACTCTGAACTCTTGAGCCTAACGGCTAAGCTGCTCTTCCTCCAGAGGCTCTTCCCTATAGAATTCAGACATTTTGGTTACTTGTTCTTACTACTTTGGGCTTCCTGGCTGCTGCACTTGGTTCCCCACTCTCCTCACACAGCCCAGCTCAGCCCAGACATATCCTCTCTGGACTCTCCCAGATGTCCCTGCCTCTGACTGTGTTCTCCCTTTTAACTACAATAAACTTTCTCCTCCCCCATACCTAGGAGCAGCCATGACATTTGCTTTCTTGTTGATTTCTTTCTTTCTTTTTTTTTTCACTCATCCATGAGCCCGTGGAGGCATTTTATATTCAAGCCACAGCAGGATTGATAAGAATTAGCCAGGGCTGAGACAGGGACACGCATGTTCTCAGCTGCACGGGAGACAGGCAGGGACACACATGTTCTCAGCTACACGGGAGACAGGCAGGGACACACATGTTCTCAGCTGCATGGGAGACAGGCAGGGACACACATGTTCTCAGCTGCACAGGAGACAGGCAGGGACACGCATGTTCTCAGCTGCACGGGAGACAGGCAGGGACACACATGTTCTCAGCTGCACGGGAGACAGGCAGGGACACACATGTTCTCAGCTGCACAGGAGACAGGCAGGGACACGCATGTTCTCAGCTGCACAGGAGACAGGCAGGGACACGCATGTTCTCAGCTGCACAGGAGACAGGCAGGGACACGCATGTTCTCAGCTGCATGGGAGACAGGCAGGGACACACATGTTCTCAGCTGCACAGGAGATAGACAAGAGAACCATTGAGCCCTGGAGTTTCAGACCAACTTGAGCAACATAGCAAGACTTCATCGCTTAAATTGTTTTTTTTAAACTAAAACACAGGGCAGTGGTGGCACATGCCTTTAATCCCAGCACTAGGGAGTCAGAGGCAGGTCTCTGAGTTCGAGGCCAGCCTGGTCTATAGAGTGAGTTCCAGGACAGCTGAAAGCTTACGCAGAGAAATCCTATCTCAAAAAAAAAAAAAAAAAAAAAAAAAAAAAACACACACACAAAGGGGGAAGGAAGAATTAACTTGATAAGGTTAAAATCTAGACTAAAAACGTCCATGTGCTTGATTCAGTGAAGCCAGAGATGGCTTGAGAGAGGGGAACGAGCCCATGATATTCTCAGAAGGCAGACTAGTGGAGGTCTGTAGGCTCTGCTCAGTGATCTGAAGTTAGTGTAGGAAGGAATGGGAAGCCGCTTGTGTCTACAGGTTCCTAGTTCCATGTGTCTTAAAACCTTGATGTCCCCAAAAGACTATGTTCTACAAATTCCTTGAGTCCACTTCCTGAAACACAACTCAAACCACTTCTGTCTGTCCTCCAAGCTTAAAAACCTCTGTCCACACTGCTTCTGCTCAGACCAGTTCACCCACCAGCTACCAGTTTCGACCAGTTTCAACCAGTTTCTTTTTTTTTTTTTTTTTTTTTGTTTGTTTTTTGTTTTTTTCGAGACAGGGTTTCTCTGTGGCTTTGGAGCCTGTCCTGGAACTAGCTCTGTAGACCAGGCTGGTCTCGAACTCACAGAGATCCACCTGCCTCTGCCTCCCGAGTGCTGGGATTAAAGGCGTGCGCCACCACCGCCCGGCTTTTTTTCTTTTTCTTTTTCTTTTTTTTTTTTTTTTTTTAACCAGTTTCTACTTGATGCATGTAAACAGTCTGCTCTAGCACGGTGATACACGTGTGATCTCTGTTACTAGGGAGGCCAACCAGCTAGGGCTATGCCAGAGACCCTCGAGAGAGAAGGGTAGGAGAGAAGGAAGGGGCAGGAAAGGGAGGAAGGAATCTGTGCAGGACCCTGAAGGACCCTCCAGAGGCGTCTGCAGCCATCATCCAGTAAAGACTCACAGAGGACCGTAATCAAAGTGCATTCTGAGACCAAGAAGGAATAAATGTTTTTTGGTTTTTTTTTTTTTTTTTTGGTTTTTTCGAGACAGGGTTTCTCTGTGGTTTTGGAGCCTGTCCTGGAACTAGCTCTGTAGACCAGGCTGATCTCAAACTCACAGAGATCCGCCTGCCTCTGCCTCCCAAGTGCTGGGATTAAAGGCATGCGCCACCACCGCCCGGCTGGAATAAATGTTTTTTAAAAGACAAAGAAGTCACTCCAAATCATCACCTTCTTTTCTTTTTTTAAAAGTGTTTTTTTTTATTTGTTTTTCTATTTATTTTGGAGACAAGGTTTTACTATGTATCCCTGGCTATGCTTGAACTCACTATTTAAAACAGCCTGGCCTCTGGGCTAGGAGACACCCTGGCTCTAAATAAGAACATAAATAAATGTCTGTTCCACTCCACAATATTTTTTTCTTTGTAAAAGATATTTATTTTATATGTATAAATATTTTTGCCTGTGCCGTATTTATTTTGCTATGTCCATGCAATGCCCAGAAGAGGGCATCAGATCCCCTGGGGCTAGAGTTAATGTATAGTGAAGAAACATCTTATAGGTGCTGAGAACCGAACCCGGGTCCTCTGGAAGAGCAGACAGGGCTCCTAACCACTGAGCCGTCTCTCCAGCCCCTCCATTCCATAATAACATATTTTTGTGCTGCTTTTCTTTGCTTTCTGATCTCATTTAATGAATATGTATTTTTTAATTAAAATATACACACACGTATTCACACCTTGTCATTGGAAAACAGGCCAACACCAATCTATGCAGAACCCATGAAAAAATAAGGACATTTTCTCCCATTATTCTGAAACGGGTTCTGCTGGGAACCTTCCGATGGACAGTGAGTGACCGGCAGCCAGCAAGTGGCTCAATTGAGCTGACCCTAAGAGTACAAAGAACAGGTGGTGTCTCATTGGTTAATAGTCCTGATTTTGCTACCTACCTTAGTTCTTCCAAGAGTATCTTACCTTGGTTCCTTCCTCTTCCAGCCGAACGGAAGCCCCCCCTCTTCAACATGAATGCCATGAGCGCTCTTTACCACATCGCCCAAAATGACTCCCCCACGCTACAGTCCAGAGAATGGTAAGACGTCGCCAAGAAATCACTGTGGGTGTCTGACATGCTTATTAAACTACATGTTACAGGTCTGCCCTAAAACACATTGCATCCTTCCTTCCATCACAGCAATAGTAAGACTGATGTCCCACGAACAGTATATCTTTGTATGTGTATGCCCACATGCACGCGCATGTGCGTGCACACGTGCACACATGCACACACACATAGGCGCGCGCGCACACACACATGCACACACACACACACACTGGGAACATGTGCCCTGCTACCTCCCTTCCACGCCTCATCCCTTAGGTCCTGCTATCTCATCTGTAGTTCTTAGCAGCTGAGAGGCCCTGGCTGATGTCATTGTCTCTGTGTTATCAGAACGGGCTGGGACAGAACACCTTACTCTCTGTCCAGAAGATGTGTCACTCACAGCCCAAAACCATGGCACGTTTGTAACTCTTGGGGCCACGAGAGTCACAGAGAATGAGCCATCTGACAAGAGTGGACACAAATGAAGCCTCCAAGAGAGGACTTAGTTTTATTCAGAAAGTGCGTTTCCAGGTTCTCTGCCCCCCCCCCCCCCCGTGCGCTTTTATGTTTACTCTTTAGAGGTTGCGCATTCTTTATTCCCACTTTGCTACTCCATGCAGAATGCGCATCAGGGGGTTGTTATCTCTGATCACACACAAGTATGGTGTTTTTGTTTTCTGATCTAGTTTGTGATTTGGCCTATCCTTACTCATGTGTATGACTGTGTCGGATAGCTGGGACTGTGTCCACCTCATTATCCAGAAGAATTCATTTTCACTGCCGTAACTTGAAAATGGTCCAGGTCCCCTGATATTTCAAAATGTCTTATGAAAAGGAATCTCTTGACTGGGGAGATGGCCCAGTCAGCAAAGTCTTGTTGTGTATACAAAAAGATGTGAATCCTATCTCCAGAACCAATGCAGAAGCTGGGCCCCAAAATTCCAGGGTAGGGAGATGAAGAGGAAGGAATCTCTGGGGCGCACTGGCCAGCTGGTCTAACCAAATCAGTGAGCTCCAGGTTCAGTGAGAGACCCTGCCTCAACAATAAGGTGGAGGGTGGCTGCAAGAGACACCTGATATCATCAACCTCTGGCCTTTACACACACGCACAGATGCGAATGCACACACTCACGCACACACACACGCACATGTACACACACACACAGCATGCACGTACACAGTCTCCCAAGTTGCACAGAGTTCCCTCCCGTTCACTTTGCCTTCTGTATGCTGCGTGTCCCACGGTCCCTCACTACTCTCCTTGCTGTGTCCCCTCACACAGGACCGACTCCTTCAGGAGATTCGTTGATTACTGCTTGCAAAAAATACCTCAGGAGAGACCAGCTGCAGTGGAACTGTTACGGGTAATTTTTCTAGTTTCCGTCTGCGCAGGGGCCACAAAGTGTGGCCATGGGGCAGTCGGTCAGTTACTCCATGGCCGAGCACTGTGATACGCTGGCTTACGGCAAGCTCCCTGGTTCCTAACTCAAAGATGAAAACAGGCATAAAAATGGGACGGTTCTCAGGATCCACGTCCTTCCTGCCATTCCCCCCACCCCACCCCCTTATCCCCCCCTACCCCCGTAGGTGTGTTTCTTTCCCGTCTTCCTCCTGCTTTGCCTTAGTACAGTTTCTCCTCCCTGCACTGCTCCCTGCACTGTTTGCTGTCTCAGGGATTTGCTGACAGAACTTGAATTGAGCTCTCAGGATAATCTGGCAAAAACCCCAGTGCCAACTCTGAAAATCTCAGTTAGGTCAGCATCAACTCCAGGCAGTGAAGGTGACAATCTAAAAACAGATGCTCGGGTCGTACGGTTGAGCTCCAAGATGCCATGGCGGCACGCCTGTGAACCTACCACATGCGCAGTCTGATCTTCTGATCCTCCTGCCTCCACCTCCCGGCACTGGTGTTGTAGGAATATACTGTAACCACGCCCAGCTCTGGAGGTAGAGGCAAGAGCCTCAGAAGTTCAAGGCCAGCCTTGGCTACCTGAGAGCCTATCTCAAACAACAACAAAAAGTTTCCATTCTGTAATGTTTTTCTTTTACTTTTCTTTGACTTCTTTTTTTTTACGAATATGCACTGGTTTGATTTGAACCTCACAGTCCTGAGTCTGTCTTTGCATGTTGCATGTTGATTTCATGTGATGTTGCTGTGGTCCATCGACATTTGTGTAGTAGATGGGAATCTGTCATAGTGTGAACATTTCCTGCTTGGCGTAGAATAATCCCAATCTCTACCCTTTTATGTGTGCATGCTTATCCAGTTCTATTGCGTGTTTCACCTTCAGAATGGATTCTTTTATGAGCAGTTTTGTTTGTTGGTTTGTTTATGAAAAAACCCAGAAGGGTTGTATGACTCAAATGTATCAGGCCTAAAACAGTAGCAGCTGCAGGCCTGGAGAGGCAGCTCAGCGGTTCAGAGTGCTGGCTGCTCTTGTAAGGATGGGGTTCGGTTCCCAGTACCCACTCGGCTGCTCACAACCATCTGTGACTCCAGTTCCAGGGCATCCAGCACCCCCTTTTGGCCTCTGCAGGCCCTGCACACACATATAGTGCACAGACATACGTACGTGCAGGCAAAACACCCCACACACAAAGTAAGTTGTAAACATTCACACATACAAAATAAAAATAAATGCATTTTTGACTGGGGAGATGACCCTATAGTAAGAGCACTTGCTGTACAAGTGTGAGGTCCCGAGTTCTGATCTCAGCACCCACATGAAAAGCAGGGCAGGGCTACATGCACCAATCACCTCGGTGTTGTTGGGGGCAGAGACAGGAGGGACACTAAGGCTTTCTGACCAACCACCATCCTAGCTCCATGTTTAGTAAGAGACACTGTTTCTAAGGAAAAATACAGAAAGTGGTAGAGCAAGACACCCAACATCCTCCCTAACCTCCACACCTGTGCACACACATATCACACACACACACTGACACACAGAATGATTCTTGTGTGGCACTACTGTGACAACATGAACAGTGGGCTACTCACTGCAGTCAGGATCTGAGGACAGATCAAAGTTCAACTTGGTGAACCACGACTTTTCCCTGGGTACTTACAGCATCAGAAATGACTCAAAGACTGCGGCAAGCCGGGCGGTGGTGGCGCACGCCTTTAATCCCAGCACTCGGGAGGCAGAGGCAGGCGGATCTCTGGGAGTTCGAGGCCAGCCTGGTCTACAAGAGCTAGTTCCGGGACGGGCACCAAAGCTACAGAGAAACTCTGTCTCGAAAAACAAACAAACAAACAAACAAACAAAAGACCGCGGCAACACCAAAGCCCACCCCAGTGCAGGTGACAGGTCGCCAAAGTTCGATACCTGGAGCATGTGGTACAGCCTGCAGGCAACTCAACAGACTGGAGAGTGTCCTCTCCAGGTACCTCAACTGATCTGGGAGTGACCCTCAGCAGTCCGTACTGTGGACGTATGCTTGGGGAGGGAAGGCTAATGAATCTGGTCAGCTTCAGGGACTTCCTGAGGCCTTTGAGTTATTTCCTCCCTGAGTTTAAGGAGCTTCCCTGTAGAATGGAGTGTTTCACCTTTGCTTAGAACATGCTGCTGTTCTAAAGACTTTAACCTAAGAGGAAGCAGCTGCGCAGAGGACTGATCCCAGGGCCTGGTGAGTGCTGGGAAAGTGGGCAGCTGTGCATGCTGGAAGTGAGAGCTATGCAGCCACTCCCAGCCTCTACCCCCTTACGTAGATCTTAGGTGGGAATGCACTCCACCAGACTGCCCTGGAGTCCACGGCCTCCATGGCCAAGTGTGAGCATTTGAATTGCACTGCTTAGATTGATGAAAAAAAATGTTTCTGGTTGTGGCTTTAGTGGTTTTCGGTCTTTTTGTTCTGGATTTTTTATAGGATTTTTTCAACTTTGGGTTGTTTTCATTTGTTTTGGAGGTCTTGGGTAATGCTAAAGGTCAAAGCCAGGGCCTCACCCCATAAAGTCAGCCCTGTGTCTACAGAGCTGCACACACAAACACACACACACACGCATGCACGCACACGCAAGCCCCTCTGGATATAGTTTTAAGTTTTACTTCTCATCACTTAGACAAGTCCCTTCCCTAAGCTGCAGCGCCATTTCTGTCTCCTGCTCTATGTCCTCTTGATCGTGACCATTTGTCTATTAGGTGTGGGTTTTTTCCTTCACTAATGCATAATGAATCTTGGAAACATCTTTCTTTCATTCTAGCATCCTTTTTAAAATTAAAATGTCTTTAATTGAAATAAAAGTGATTACATCACGTTCACCACATCCTGTCCTCCCACAAGCTTCCTCCCTCAAACCCCTCATGTTCCCCAACCTCAAGTTGACAGCCTTTTTATTATTCTTATTACATATATATGTGATAGACAGACAGACAGACAGATAGATAGATAGATGATAGATAGATAGATAGATAGATAGATAGATAGATAGATAGATAGATGATAGATAAATATGTGTGTGTGCACACGCAAATACATAAAAATATAACCTGCTGAGTCTCTTTTTGTTTGTGGTGTATAGTTTCCAGGCTGATCACTCTGCCTTAGACAACCACTGATGGACTCGTCCCCGGGAGAGGTTAATTCTCCTTCTCCCTGTAGTCAGCTGTTGCCTGCAGTTCTTTGTCCAGGGATGCGACCTCACGAGAAATTTCTCTCTTCCACGGTAGCATGTCCCTTCATATTGCCATTGTTCTGGTCTTGTCCGTGCAGCCTTTTCTAAGAGAGACTGTCTCACAAGAGACTTCCTGGTGCTCTGCCTCTTCCAGTCTCCCCGCCACATTCCCTGGTGTTCCCTGAGCCGTAGATGCAGGAGCTGTGATGTGGATGTAGGAGTTGGGACTTAGGTGCCCGTTTCTATGGATGTCTGCATTCTGTCCAGTTGTAGTTTCCTGTGGTGAGGGATGGCAGTCACGGTTATCTGTGGGTACAAGGAGAAGATTTAGATATGGTAAGGAGTTACACTGGCCTCGCGAAGTGTCACTAGGACTTCATTACCCCCAGGCTAGGTTTCTAGCCCCAGGCATGGTTGCCCCCTGCCGAGTGGGCCTTTGGGCAAATTGGATAGCTGTTGGTTGCCGCCAATGCGTGAGTGCCACTTCTTAGGCCATAAAGGTGTAATATCCTGCCACGCTGGTGACTGTCATGGTTCCTATGTGCTAGGTCATATGTGCAGGTGGCTAGGCCTGTTTAATTGCTTCCCTTTGTTGGCACTTACATAGTAATTTCTGGAACCACAGAAACTAGGTCACAGGAAAGAGACACTCTGGTCAGTTTCAGCTCAAATGACATGATTTCAGTGTCCTGAGTGTGTGGTGTCTTCAACAATAGAGGTCTACCCTCAACCCTTGAGAGGCTATCTAGATCTATGTATATAATCTATATTGTTTTGGGAGTCACTAAGACTACCCTGCTCTACCGTTATAAAGAAGGTTTCTTGTGCCTAGTACTGGGACTTTTGTTAACCCCAGAATCAACTATAAAAATCAGTAGGCCTTTATGTCTACCAAGAACAAGCAGACTGAGGAAGAGATCATGGACACACTTCAAAAAATAACATCAAAAAAAGAGTTTCTGAGTAAACGTAACCAAGGATATGAAAGACCTCTGCAATAAGAGCTTCCTTCGGGTCTCAGGACTAGAGAGGTGGCTGGACAGTTAGTAGAGAGTACAAGGTTCAGGAGCTGGGTGTGGTGGCACGCGCCTTAAGCCCCGGCACTCAGGAGGCAGGCGCAGGCGGATCTCTGAGTTCCAGGCCAGCCTGGTCTACAGAGCAAGTTCTAGGACAGCTAGGGCTACACAGAGAAACCCCGTCTTGGAAAATCAAAACAAAACAAAAAAACCAAAAAATATCATGGGGTGCTTTTCTAGAGGACCTGGGTTTGCTCCCCAGCACCCACATGGTGGTTCACAGCTGTCCCACTTAGTCCCCGACACATAAAATAAAGAAAAAAAACTTCAAAACTCTGAAAAAAAGAAATTAAGAAAGACACTAGAAAATGCAAAGATATTTTTTGATAAACCGTCTTTTCCTCATATTTCCTTCCTGATATTAAAATGCCACATTTACATTGAATAATTTAAATATAGAACTAAGGTAAAAATTATCAAAATGTTTGAAAACCACAATGTGATGTGATAAATAGTGGCAAAATAAAAAGAAGAAATAAATAAAAGGAAGTGGAGAAAACTAGGACCAGGAAGCATTAATCAGTGTATTAATGTTCCTATTTTTCAGATAAAATCTAGTGTTTTGATACAGGTAACCCCACTCTCTTAAGCCTTGTGTGATTTTCCTCTTTATTTTTTGACATGTTTCATTACACTGACATGTTCAGACATATTTACCTTGAGAGAGAATTGGGCACATGAGCACGCGTGCCCCAGTACATGTCACCTGCTCTCTGCTCTTCCACTGTGTGAGCCGTAGCTGTCACACCAGGTCATTATCAGTCCTGGTGACAGTCATCTTTCCCCATTAGCCCATCTTTCTAATCCTCTCCTTAATTTCATTGCATTCATTTACTTACTGATTTGTTTATTTATTGAAGATCACATTTGCGTAATTTTCCCTCTTCCCTTCCCTCCTTCCAGCCCTTCCCCTCCCAGGGTTTTCTCTCAAATTCATGAATCGCCTTAATTTTAAAGGAAGATTTAGGAACAGATAATGCTGGTAGTGAAAAAAATTATAACTCAAATGAAGCAATTACTTTATTGCACTCTCTTCTAATTCTATTCAGTTCATGTACATCTTCGGCTTTATAGATTATATTTAAATTAGGATCTATGATATGGTTCCCATTTGAATTTTTTTTTTAAAAAAAGTCTTTGTTCTGGGGTGGGGAGGAATTGATAAGACCTAAATTGACCTCCTAAATTTTACAATATTTTCTTCTAGATGATGGAATCTTGTTTACTTTCCTTTGACCATTTTTCTATATTATTTGAATTTTTTTTTTTTTTTTGGTTTTTCGAGACAGGGTTTCTCTGTAGCTTTGGAGCCTGTCCTGGAACTCCCTTTGTAGACCAGGCTGGCCTCGAACTCACAGAGATCCGCCTGCCTCTGCCTCCCAAGTGCTGGGATTAAAGGCGTGCGCCACCACCGCCCGGCTTTTATTAATTGAATCTTTAAACCTTGTAAAGAACAATAAGGTTATTATTTTGTGGTTGTTTGAGACAGGGTCTCAATATGTAGCTTTGCTTGGCCAGGTACTCACTGTGTAGACTAGATTGGCCTTAAACTCACAGAGACCTTCCTGCCTCTGCCTCCCAGATGCTGGGATTACAAACATGAGCCAGCCTTGGCTTTCAAATTATTCTCTTAAAGGACCTTTTGACTGCAGGGGTGTGGAGAGCAATGAGAGTGTGAGTGTGCAGACAGAGAATGTGAGCAAAACACAGGCGTGGCAGCCGCAGGACCAGGGCGAGCCATCCTCTAGATTGTGCTGTGCACAGGAAGGACCAAGTCTGGAATTAAAGCAGGAGCCCAGTGAGACAGTCCTTACAGTAGACCTAAGGCATTGAGGGCTTCCGTGTTTCAGCTGCATACTCTGGTGAGGGCTGACTCATCTCATAGTGTGAGGTCTGGGATGTTGAGAACAGAGGTACCCCTCACATCCGACGTGTGACTCAGCATCGTCACTCTCACCCCAAGCACTCTCTCTGCCTTCTCCACAGCTTGTGTCCCTTGTCTTCTCTGGTGCAAAATGACCGCCACAACTCCAGGACTCAGTTCCTTATTCCAGACCAGGAAGGAGATCAATCGGCTAAAGACAAAACACTTTTCTTTCCTTACACATCTTGCCTTTTGATCTCAAAAAGAAACCTCAGAAGCTTCTGCCTCTGTGTGCTCGGCTGCTACTCACTACTGATAGCGACAGAGGATGGGGCAGGGTGCAGCCTCTCAGAGACCCTGATCCCTTGCTTTTGTCTGTCCAGTTCTTTAATGGGTGAGAGCCTCGCAGGAGCCCTAGCCGCTGGTAGACTCAAGAGCTGCCATGTTTTTTATCTCAGTTGTATGACCAGTAAGCCAATCCATGCAGCATTCTTTACTGCGTGTCTGACAGAAAGAGAAAACAAGGCTGGTGAGAGGCAGAGGCTGAACGAAATGTGGCAGGGATAGTTCGTCCCTTCTCAGCTTTGGAAGGGACAGATCCGTCTATCGTTACTTAAGGTTCTTGTGATTAGTGGTTTCTTGTGGATTTTGTTTGTTTTATTTTATGTGTATGAGTGGTCACGTTCATGTATATAGGTGCACTAGGTGCATCCCGTGACCACAGAGGTCAGAAAAGGGCATCAGATCCCCTAGAACCGGAGTACAGATGGTTGTGAGCCATTGTGTCGATGCTGGGAACTGAACTCAGGTCCTCTAGAATAGTAGCCAGTGCTCCCAACCACTAAGACATCACTATAGTCCTAAGTTCTAGTGATTTTTTATTACATTATTTATGATAAAATAAATCTTAGGGGATAATATTATTCAAGAGCAAAGGGAATATTTTGTTAATTGATGTGACGATTGTGGAAATCAGTGTGGAGTTTCCTAAAAAAACTACAAACACCACCAATAACAAAAGGACTGTTTTTGACCCAACATACCCTTCTCCAGGTTCATAGCTATAAGAAATGGAATTTGTTATTTTGTGAAGCTGTCTGCATTCCATAAGTACTATAGCACTACCCACAGAAACCAAGGTATGGGAACAATCCCACATGTCCATCAGTGGGATAAAAGATGAGGGAACTGTGATACACACACACACACACAATACAGTTGCTTTTTTAGCCTGGGAATAGGAGTTCCAGCCAGACATGGTGCTACACAGCTGTAAGCTCAACACTTGGGAGTGGAGGCAGGAAATCAGAGGGCTACATATTGAGTTCAAGGCCAGCCTGGGCCACAGGAGACCCTGTCTCAAAGGAGAAGAGAAGAGGAGAGAGAGAGAGATTCTATGATATGTGACAACATGGATGAATCTGTACAGCGTTCTACAAGTAAGAGAAACCAGATATACAGAGAAAGGCACCAAACAACATTGTGTACCTGCAGAATTTGCATGGCTTTTTAAAGTCAAAGATACATATTAAAAAGAAGAAAGATGGCTTCAGAGATGGAAATGAGATTTGGGTCTGATGGCGCTGTAGGGGCTTGCCACCAAGACTAAAGATCTGAGTTTAACACTCAGGGCCCAGATGGTAGAAGGGGAGAACTGGCTCCAGCAGGTTGTCCTCTGGCCTGGACACACATTTGTACACACATACAAATAAATATGTAAAAGAAATTTGAGAGGCTGAGGTATTTTACTTATACAATATCCTCAGTATTGAGATCTAAGGTCTGACCTGAAAAAATCATAGGTGTCATGCAAATTTTGAAGGCAGCGAGGTTTAGGCACCTTTGCTACATACAGGAGAATGGGAAATGAGGGTGGAGTAACTGCCTTCTATTACTTCACCAAAGTAATCACCAAAGCATCACATTGTATACCATGAATATGTATAATTAAAAAGAGAAACTGTCTTAGACAGAGTCTCATGGTGTAGCTCTGGCTGGCCTAGAACTCACTATGTAAACCAGATTGGCCTCCAACTCACAGAGACAGAGAGAGACCCATTGCTTATGCTTTCCAAGTGTTGGGATTAAAATTGTTCACTACCCTGCTTAACAATACAAAAACCAACAAACAAAAAGTTTCTTTTGGAGTCATTAGAGCCGAGTCCTCAAAGGGGAGCCTGGGACAGAAGGTAGAAGCATTGTTATCTTTTTAAGAGAGAGTCCCCATGAGGGACACCAGCCTCAAGATCACATTTAATTCTAAGGTCTGGCCGGGCGGTGGTGGCGCACGCCTTTAATCCCAGCACCTGGGAGGCAGAGGCAGGCGGATCTCTGTGAGTTCGAGACCAGCCTGGTCTACAAGAGCTAGTTCCAGGACAGGCTCCAAAACCACAGAGAAACCCTGTCTCGAAAAAAACCAAAAAAAACCAAAAAAAAAAAATAATAATAATTCTAAGGTCTGTGAACCTGTTCCCTCTTCCCTGCCTACTTACATGGATACATTGCTCATGAAGATAAGGCTTGCTCACCATCTATGTTTCCTCCCCTGTCAATCAGCACGACTTCATTCGGAGAGAGCGGCCACCACGGGTCCTCATTGACCTCATACAGAGGACAAAAGACGCTGTCCGAGAGTTGGACAACCTGCAATACAGAAAAATGAAGAAGATTCTCTTCCAGGAGACTCGAAATGGACCCTTGAATGAGTCACAAGAGGAAGAAGAGGTAGGTCCCCCCAGTTTCAGCTAGGACGCTTTGGAGAATGGGGGCAGAATAGGTGCTGTCTCCCCTGAGGAACACTCGGAGGGACAGAGACACAAAGGCAGCAATTCTTACTAAGGCAGATGTGAAAAGAGCTTGGGGTCCAGCAGGGGTCAGGGGTATCATGGGGTGGAGTAGGCATTCATAAATGGGCACAACATGAATTTTTAAATGTATTTTTATTTGAGAATTCCACACATGCATACAAAGCCTTTTGGTCACATTCAGCCCCTGTTCCTCCTCCAGCTCTTTCAAGACCATACTACCTACCCTCCTAGTCTTAGTTAGGGTTTCTGTTGCCATAAAGAGACACCATGACCACAGCAACTCTTATAAAGGAAAGTATTTAATTGGGTATCTCACTTACAGTTCAGAGGTTTAGTTCATAATCTTCATGGGGGAAAGTATGGCAGTGTGCAGGCAGACATGGTGCTAGAGCTGAGAGTCATCACATCTTGATCCAAAGGCAACAGGAAGTGAACCTACTCACTGGATGTGGCTTGAGCATAGGAGACCTCAAAGCCCACCTCCACAGTGGCACACTTCCTCCAACAAGACTACACCTACTCCAACAAGGCACACCTCCTAATAGTGCCACTCCCTTTGGGAGCCATTTTCTTTCAAAACACCACATTCCACTCCCTGGTCCCCAAAACCTTGTATCCATATAATAATGCAAAAATACATTTGGTCCAACTTCAAAAGTCCCCATGGTCTATAACATTCTCAAACTTATTTAAAAATCTAAAGTTTAAAATCTCTTCTGAGACTTATGGCGATCTCTTAACTGTAATCCCCTGTAAAATCAAAATCAAAAAGCAGATAACATACTTCCTACATATAATGGCACAGGATATACATTATCACTTCAAAACGTAGGGAAGAGAACATAGTGAGAAAATACAGGATCAAAGCAAGACCAAAACCAGCTGGGCAAGCTCCAAACTCTGCGTCTCTATGTCTGATATCAAAACACTCCTCAGATCTCCAACTCCTCTCAGGTTTGTGGACTATAACACACTTCTGTCTCTTGGGCTGGTTTCACTCCATTAGCAGCTCTCCTCGGCAGGTCTCCCATGGCTCTGGCATCTCCAACATCTTGGGTTCTCCAAGGCAATCCAGGCTTCACCTTCACTCAATGGCTTCTCTAGGCCTCCGTTCAGGGACACGCTGACACATGCCTGGTCTCATCAGTGTTCCTTAGTTACGGAGGAAGATTTTATAACCCCTTTCTTCTATCCTTGAAGCCAGAACCATGTGGCCAAAGCTGCCAAGTTCTGCTGCTTACAGGGGCTGGAAAATGGTCCCCTTGATCAATTAGATCTTTACCAGCTTCTGGTTTTCCATGATTTCCTTCACTGCCTAAGCTTGGCTGTTTAGGAACTTGCTCTGTAGACCAAGGTGACCTCAAACTCAGCTTCCAGCCTCAGCCTTGCCTTCCCAGTGATGAGATTAGAGACTGTACCACCATACCTGGCTCTAAGCTTTTCTTTAATTCCTTTTCACCAGATGGAAATTTAGCTGGGTGTGATCTTGCCCTTGAGGTCACCACTCCCTCTATTCCATTTCTTAAACCGTTTATTTCCTTGAACACAGGATTTTAGCTCTAATTTTAATTCCTGGTGCCCCTTTTTTCATTTTATATTTTTATTGCTCAGCTTGCTCCTTTTCATTATAAATCTTCATTAGGGTTAATACTAATAACCACATGACAAAGTCTACACTAGGCTGGTTTGAGATTTCCTCTGCCAACGGAATTATTTCAGAACTCTTCACTTTAGCCTCGGGCAGACTCTTCATACAAGGACAAAAAGCAGCCACATTCTTAAGAAAATATCATAAGACCAGTCTCTAGGTCATACTAACATTCTTCTCTGAAACCTCTTGATCGTCACAGTTCAAATCATTCTCAGCACCATTATCTTTCATGCTCCTACTAGTATGGCCCATTAATCACTGCTTTCCTAGCCCAAAATACCAAAATCCAAATTCCTCCAAACAAACACATGGTTAGGCCTATCATGGCAGTACCCCAGTCTCTGGTACCAACTTCTGTCTTAGAATTTCTATTGCTGGCCGGGCGGTGGTGGCGCACGCCTTTAATCCCAGCACTCGGGAGGCAGAGGCAGGCGGATCTCTGGGAGTTCGAGGCCAGCCTGGTCTACAAGAGCTAGTTCCGGGACAGGCACCAAAGCTACAGAGAAACCCTGTCTCGAAAAACCAAAAAAAAAAAAAAAAAAAAAAAAAAAAAAAAAGAATTTCTATTGCTGTAGAGAGATACCATGACCACAGCAACTCTTATAAAGGAAAGTATTAAATTGAGGAGATGGTATACAGTTTCAGAGGTTTAGTCTACTAACATCATGGTGGGGAGCATGGAGGCATGCATGCAGACATGGTGCTAGAGAAGGAACTGCTGCATCTTGATATGCAGGCAACAGGAAGTAGACTGAGACACTGGGCAGTATCTTGAGCATATATAAGACTCAAAGCCCACCCCCTAGTAACACACTTCCTCCAGGGAGACCACACCTACTCCAACAAGGCCACACTTCCTAATAGTGCCACTCCCTTTGAGGGCCATTTTCTTTCAAACCACCACACACCCCTAAACTCCCAATTTCACATCTCTCTCTCTCTTTTTTCTTTTTGATCTACTCCGTCTAATTAATGCTGCCTATGTATACATCAGTATAAGGTGATCCACTGGAGCTCATCAACTTTCCAGGGGTCACATCATAAAACTGACTCTTTCCCCCAGCAGCCTTCACTGTCAGTAACTCTCAGCTAGTGGTGAGGCTATGCCCCTCCTCCATCCAGGGCTAGGTCCATTTTAGACTCAGGTAAGTGCTGTGCTTGGGAGGACCATCCTGGTTGCAGCCACCAGTCCACTCGTGAGTTAAGAGGTGAGGGTTGGGTCCCTAGGAATGGGAAAAGGTAGACTTGCTAACATGTGGCTCTCAATGAAAGAGAAAGTGATGGAAGTGGGGTTTAAGGGTATTGTAGGAGGCCACTTGTTTGTTTCCCGGCCACCCAGCAGCTCAGACCAGAAAGAACCACACAGAAACTGTATTAATTAAATCACTGCTTGTCCTATTCACTCTAGCTTCTTATTGGCTAGCTCTTACATATTAAGTTAACCCATCTCCATTAATCTGTATATCGCCACAAGGCCGTGGCTTACCAGGTAAACTTCTGGTGTTTGTCTCCTGAGGGGCTACATGGCTTCTCACTGACTCTGCCTTCTTTCTCCCAGCATTCAGTTTAGTTTTCCCCGCCTAGCTCTGCTCTACCCCATCAGGCCAAGACAGTTTCTTTAATAACCAATGGTATTCACAGCAAACAGAGGGGGATCCCACACCAGAAGGGGACTAAACAACTTGAACATGTGTGGCCTGAAAGTGTGTGAGCTTCAGGGAAAGGCTGGGCATGGCAGTACATGCCTACCATCCCACCACTTAAAGGCTGAGGCAGGAGGATTGTGGATTTGGGGCCTGCTTGAGAGAATAAGGGTGGGTTGAGGGGTCTCTTGACACCATGTACACATGAGTTTTCAAAGGAAAGATGACTTTCTGGCCTTTCACCAGCTAAAAGAACTGGATGAAAGTCAGTTAGATGGTTCAGCTGACAAAGGTCTGTGCTGTCAGCCTGAGTTAGACCTCTCAGGCCCACATGGTGGAAAGAGAGAACAACTCCTGACCCCCACAAGGCCACCATAGCGCATGTGCTGTGGCATGTGCATACACACGTGCACACATATGTACATACACACACACGATAAACTTAGAAAAATAACCAAATAGTGAGGAAGGGAGGAAGTCAGTGTTATTTTTTAACTTTCAATGAAACAATTATTTTATCAATAAAAAATTCAAAAATAGAATTGAACTATAAAAATCTCTTGATCAGTATAGACAATTAGTATCCCACTAATTGAGAAAATGAATGCATTAAAATGTGACATGTTAATAGTGGGGCGTGGAAGCAAGAGTCTTTAATCCCAACACTAGGGAGGCAGAAGCAGGCTGATTTCTGTGCTTAACTTGGTCTAAAGATCGAGTTCCAGGCCAGCCCTGACTACATACTGAGGCCCTGTCTTCAAAACAAAAGTGAAAAGGTGCTGTATTGTCTACATTTTGTATCACTGAGTGATCACTTGTATCCTCATGTCTCCGTAGCAATTTACTGTCTGTTTGTGTACAGTAGAGTTTGAAAATAGGGCTTCTCTGTAACTAAACTGACTTAGAGAATTTAATCTTGTGGGGGAGGAGCCTCTTGTGTGATCATAACTGCTGACTTCACACTTTCACCCCATCCACTGTTAGTCTCTGGCCTGACAGGAGTAGGTACCAATATTATTTCACAGATATTCTTAATGAGATCACAGAGGAAATCATGACAGAGTTGCTTAAGGGAGACAGGATTTCATTACCTAGCTCGGACAGTAGAGTTTATCCCCCGCCTCATGCAGTTATGCACTAAGGTCCTGCAGGGGAGCACGCACATCGCTGTCCCCTCTAAAGAGCACGCCAGTTCAGGATCATCAGTTTGGTGTCCGCAGTGTCACCGCTTGGCATTCCCAGAGAACCCACCTGGACTCGTGACACATACTGGGAGCAACCCACAGTGTCGTGGTCCTGTGTGATGGGGGAAGCCCTGGGATGGTAGCATTTGGAGTCTCGAGACCCGTGAGCAGAGTGGCCCCGGGGAGGCAGGAAGTGAGTGTGAGTTGTCTGGTCGTGGCAGAGTGTCCCCAAAGATCCTCCATTTAAAAAATGACATGCGAGGCATAGGGACCTCAGTTCCATCCCCAGAACCCATATTTTTTTTTAAAAGACAGGAGTCTTAGCGCCTGTTTACAAATAGCTCTAGGGAGGCAGAAAGCAGGAAGATCCTGGAGCTCATTGGCCAGGCAGTCTAACCTACTTAGTGAGCTTCAACCAGTGAGAGACCCTATTACAAAATTCAAGGTGGATGGCTCTTTGTGATCAACACTCAGGGTTGACCTGTACACACACACACACACACACACACACACACGATCTTTGCACACCAACAAAAGAGCAGTTTGCTGCTGCAGATTTAATGCTCAGTGGCCCAGCCAGTAGGTCAGCACTTGATCTCCAGGTGTTTTGGTTTTGAATCCCGGTGCCCATTTTTACAGGACAGTGAACACGGAAGCAACCTGAACAGGGAGGTGGACAGCTTGGGCAGCATCCACTCTATCCCCAGCGTGTCAGTGAGCACAGGCAGCCGGAGCAGCAGTGTGAACAGCATGCAGGAGGTCATGGACGAGAGCAGCTCTGAGCTCGTCATGATGCAGGAGGATGACGGCACTGTCAACTCCGGCTCCTCCATGGTACACAAGAAGGTAGGTATCACAGGGCCCTCACAAGCCAGGGTCAGGTGTCCCCAGCAAAGCCAGGTCAGGACATGCTGCTTTCAGGAGGGTGGGTTTCCTCTTTGCAACCAAAGCAGGGCATGAAAAGAATAGGAAGAAGACTTCTGATGGATTGGCAGAAGACCCTGTTGGATGCACCTCCCGGTTTCACCATCTCTCGTTGCTCTGATAGCTGGCACCATCCAGCAGAATGGTAAAGAAATTACTAATATTAATATACTGAGCATATTAGCACAGTGTCTAGAATCCTAGCCTCTGAAAGGCTGAGGCAGGGGGATTGCCAGAAGTTCAAGACTGCCCTGTGGTACATTGAAAGTAGTAGGCCAACCTGGACTACAGAGCGAAATTCTGTCTCAAGGAAAAAGGAAGGAAGGAAGGAAGGAAGGAAGGAAGGAAGGAAGGAAGGAAGGAAGGAAGGGAAAAGGAAAGAAAAGAAAAGGAAAGAAAAGAAAAGAAAAACAAACAAAAAATGGACTGGAGAGATTGCTCAGAGGTTAAAAGTACTGGTTACTCTTCCAGAGGACCTGGGTTCAATTCCCAGCACCAACATAGTGGCTCACAACCATCTGTAACTTTAATCAGGTGGTTCTGACACCCTCTTCTGGCCGCAGACACCAGACATGCACAATACATATGCAAGTAAAACACCTATACCCATAAATAAATAAATTTTTGAAAAAGAAAAAAGAAAGAAAGTTGAGTGTGGTGGCACAAGCCTTTAATCCCAGCACTCAGGAGGCAGAGGCAGGTGGATCTCTGTGAGTTCGAGGCCAGCCTGGTCTACATAGTGAGTTCCAGGACAGCTAGAGCTACACAGAGAAACCCTGCCTTGAAAGAAAAAAAAAAAAAAAGAAGAAGAGGAGGAGGAAGAAGAAGAGGAAGGGAGGAAAAAAGGAAGGTCAAAGCTGTCCCTGGCGCCTCACGGAGGAAAGCAGCTCATCCTTATAGAAGAAAAGACCCCCTGTAAAGCAGCGACCTCTACACCTCAGGCATTAGACTCAAGAGGCTAAGACTGGAGGATGGCAAGTCTTGTCAGGGCTACGGAGTGAGTGCAAGATCAACAGCTTGCCTTGTCTCAAAATGAAAAGCCAAAGACAAAACAGCAACAGAATTTATTGTTTTTTCTCTTCTCCTAAGGCTCTCTACCAGCTAACTACATTTACAGAGTTTGTTTGTTTGTTTGTTTTGTGGGTAGGGTACACATGTGCATGATCAGAACACGCGGGGAATCAGAGGAAAGCGTGCAGAAGCTGATTCTGTCTTTCCCCCATGGGGCGTGGTGGCAGGCAAGCTAGCTTACCCTGTTGACTATTCCGACCTCTGAATGAATGGTTCTGGTTAAGATGTCTGTCCTAGTTTCTTTCTGCTGCTGTGATAAACTCCAAGACCCACAGCAGGGGCTAGAGAGATGGCTCAGTGGTTAAGAGCACTGCCTGCTCTTCCAAAGGTCCTGAGTTCAATTCCCACCAACCACATGGTGGCTCACAACCATCTGTAATGATGTCTGGCGCCCTCTTCTGGCCTGCAGACATACACACAGACAGAATATTGTATACATAATAAATAAATATTTTTTTAAAAAAAGACCCACAGCAGCTTGGGGAGCTCTCAGATCACACCCCATCACTGATGCAAGTCAGGGGAGGAACTCAAGAGCTGAACCTGGAGGCAAGAGCTGATGCGGGGACCACTGAAGGATGCTGCTTACTGGCTTGCTCCCCATAACTTGCTCAGCCTGCTTTCTTATAGCATCCAGGACTACCAGCCCAGGACTGGCACTGCCCACGGTGGGCAGAGCCCTAACGCACAGACTTGTCTATGGGCCAGTCTGATGGAGGCGGTTTGTCAGTTGTCATGGTGACAAAAACCTAGCCAGCAGAATGCTCATTTTATACAAACCTACCATAAAGTTAAAACTTTTTATGAAAACCGTTGAAGGCTTACTTCAGAGTCATTGCTCTGACTCAAGGTCAGCCTTCCACAGTAGGAAATTATAGAGAAAGGTCACTTGTCATTTAATATTTTATTTATTTTATTTCATGTATATGAGTGTCTCATGTATTGTCTGCATGCATGTATATATGTAACATGTGCATGCAGTACACATGGAAGCCAGATGCCTGACCCTCCTGGAATTGGAGTTGCAGGTCATTATGGATAATGGGAACAGAATCACGGTCCTCTGCAAAAGCAGCAAGTGTTCTTAACCTTTTGTGCGTACGCATGCTCACACACACACCGTTATTTTTTTTTTTTTTTTTAAGTATCTAAGCCATTTGTGTGTAGTGTTCTTGCAAAATTTGTTCTGGGTAACAGGAAGATTTACTCAACTAGGGAAACAATGGCTCTGCCCCCTCAGAGCTATCCAAGCTGGGCAAATTAGCCAGGTCTAGATGCTTGCTCCTGCCTGAGCCATCGAATGTGGACAGGGAGAGGCACACACCAGCTGCACTCACTCACAGTGGGCTCCGCTCCCACTGACACAACAAAGAAGAAGACAATCCAGACTGTGATTTCCTGTAACAGCCCCGTTTGCCCGGGTTGTGTCCATAGTTTCAGGAAAGCCTGTTCTAATCCTTGTCTCATTGTCCTAATTGTTTTCTTTGTAGTATCTGCCAGTGTATAAAATTACATTATGCACCAGGTTTAGTGGAAGCCTTTCATCCCTCTGCCATCCCCGCATCCGAGAGGCTGCCATGGCACAGTCACGGGATCAAATCCTGCCTGGCTGCACAGGAAGACCCCGCCTCAAAACCAAACAGAGCACTCACTGGCTAAGAGCACTGATTGCTGGGTTTGGATTCTAGCACCCACATGATAACTCACAACCATCTATAACTCCAGCTTCAGGGAATCCAACCACCTCTTCTGGACTTTAAGAGCACCTTTACATACATAGTGCACAGAAACTCATACAAGCAAACACATAATGAACAAAATTTAAAAAGAATAAGACAGAGCACTTAGGATACAGCTCAGTAGTGTACGCTTGCCTTGCATGTGCAAGGTCCTGGGTACAATCCCCAACATCAGAAAAAACATATTTATGTATTATAACATATATGTATATATGTGTCAATCCAGCTCCAAGGAAATTGGAGATCCTCTTCTGGCTTCTGAGGGCAGCAGCACACATGTGGCATGCGCATGCACAGGCACACCCCCACATACACATAAATAAAACTGTTACTCCTTAGAACATGCACACATGTGTAATAGATTACCTTATCTACCATCTATGAATGGAACGTAAATTTTCCCGCTGTCGGGAAGGGTGTCTGGGACAAGGTAGACTGTCCGTAAATGCAGACCACTTGAGGGAGTAAGTGACAAATTCAGAGCCAGACACACAACGGCATGACGGTCAGGGGTGTGAAGCACAAATTCAAGGAGTAGACATCTCCAGTATCGCCTTTAAGGCTTGAAGGAGCCACCTGAGTAGAGTTTGTCTGCTAACACCTAAGAAGACAGTAACATGCTTGACACAAAATACAAGAAAATCCTTACAACCAAGCAGAACGTGCGGTGCTCTGACCATAGGCGGAGGGTAGATTCCCGTTCTGTGCTGCACTTGATCTCGGCCAGAGGTTGAAAAGTGATCCGCCTGTCATCTTGGAAGATGACCATCCTATCAAACTCACGTTTTAAAAATTCCTAAATATGCATTGATTATAGTTTCATTATTTACATATGCACATGTATTTAAATACATGCAAGTGAGTCTCAAGAATGGAATGTTAAAACCATAAATTCCAATTCATTTTAATTGTTGGTAAAACAATTGAAAAACTCAAAATTTAAAAGGTTGTTTACTGACCACGAGAATATTTGTGTCACTTCTAGTAATTGACCACTTCTTTAGTATACCATGCTTTAGTATGTATTCCTGTGCAAAGTAATGGATTTGGTTATGGCATTTTTACTCATATGTGTCACTAATATGTTCTGGTCTTTTGTGTCCCATGTAGAACCTATGTACAGGCCATCGGTGTGAACTCATTCCTGTGACATTTAGTATATATGTCTGTGTCTGTGTGTGCGCGTGTGCACATGTGCACTGCGCTCCAGAATGCATATGTGGAGGTCAAAGGACAGGTTTCCGTCAGTTCTCCCCTTCCACCATGTGGGTCCCAGGGACAGAACTCGGGTCATCAGACTCAGCAGCAAGTGGCTTTACCTGCCGAGCCATCCCACCAACCCTGTTGCCCTCTTTGAAAACCAGAGAACAGCTTTCCCCAATGTTTTGAGAGGCTAGGGTGTCCTCAGTGCCCTTTGCCCCTTAGCCCGGCTGTTGTGCGGTGCAGAGGGCCCGCGTCCTCTCACGTGCAGCAGAGAGGAAAGGAAAGAATGACGCTGCAGGAATGTCCTGCCGTCATGGCTTTGTCCTCAGCCTGCTCCTCGCCATCTTCCCTCCCTAGCGTTCTGGTTCAGATCCGCCTTTCCCTTCCAGCTCCATCTAGCAGCCTCAGAAACCAGGCCTGGTGGCGCAGGCGCCTTCAATCCTAGCACTGGGGAGGCTGAGGCCTGGGGATCTCTGTGAGTCTGAAGCCAGCTTGCTTTACATGCTGAGTTCCAGGCAAGTGTGGGCTACACAGAGAGACCCGTGTCTCAACAAAGCAAGCGTGGTATTTTGAAGTGAGCAGATGAGGCACGGTGAGCTTGCTGGCCCCTCGTCCACAGACAGGTCAGCGAGGGTACCTATAGAGGCCCCGTCAGAGAAAAGCTGCTTTGGGTCACACCCATGGGTTGTGTCACCTGGGTCACCATGTACAGCTTCTGGCACAACAGAGTAGCAGACTTCAGTGAATTACAAATATGAATTCTGTTAAATAACCCAAGAGAAAACGTCACTTTCTCATAATCTCCTCAGACATATCCTAGACATGTGGCCATGAGGCAGTTCTGTCCTAGGTAAAGCTTCCATCTAAATAAAAGCAATGTCTAAGGGGTGCAGATGTAGTTCTATTGATGGAGTGCTTACCAGCATGCACAGATCCCCAGGATCCATTGCCAGCACATACGTGTCATCTTGGAAGGGGGAATGGCAGAGACAGGAGAATCCCAGGGTTTGCTGGCCCACCTGAATGCCTAGGTCAGTGAGAGACCCTGCCTCAAAAACCACGGTTGGAAACAATAGAAGAAGACACCACTGTTGACCTCTGGCTTCCACGCGTGCTGGCATGCAACACGAACACACGCACGCACACACGCATGCACACATGCACACATGCACATGTGCACACACATGGTAATTCCAGGACATAAGTGTTCCTCTTGTGTGATATATTTCACTATTTTATATAAAAATGTAATTCTTTTTTTAAAAAAGGCAATAGTGTAATTTTTACCTGCCTGTAATTTTAGTACTCAGGATGCTGAGGCAGGAAGATTGCAGATTCAAGCCAGTCCAAGCTACAAAGCAAAAATTTTAATAAACCATACAATTTAAGGAAAAGCAAATTTATTGCATGCACTGTAAGAGGGCACCGAGCAGGCAGTAGCTGGAATTCTGCCCGCAGATCAGCATCAGTTTTTTTTTTTTTAATCTGAGGAAATATTTCTGTTGTGTTTTCCAGTGAGCACACGTGCAGATTTGCCGGATTAAAATACATGGGCTTAAAATGGGCCCCTAATCCCAAAGAAATTTCAAGGCACTATTTCATGTGTTGCTGAATGATAATATCCCATTACTTTTTATTTATTTAGTGTACTTGCACATGTGTGTGTATGTGTGTGTGCCACGGTGTCTGTTAAGCACAAGTTTTGACACTTGGGAGGCAAGTACCACTACCCACTGAGCCTGCCTCTCCAGCCCTGACGATGACATTTTAAAGGTAAATCCCCACCAAGACACATATTTGGTCTTGGTAGAGCGCAGCGTGGTGTTTGCCCTTCGTCTCACAGAAACATTCCTCAGAGATGGCAGCCCTCAGCCACTCATGGGCACTAGCTGGCTCTCACTGCTACTATGTTAACTGACCCTTCAGTGGCTACTCTGAAATCGTGCCCAACTCAGAAACTGTGAGCACCACATACAGCAGGTAAACCCTGCGGGCCTGAGACTTGAAGGGACAGCAAAGGTGACGCACTATTGTGTTTGGGCTTCAGGTCCCAAGCCACATTCTCCTTATTTTAAAATAGCTCATTAATTGGATTGGGGAACTTCAGCCTTTTTTAATCCAGTGAGATCGAATGTTTACACATTTATTTCTTGGGCCTGGGAATGTCATTCAGTGTTAAAGCGAATGGTTGCCCAAAAAGACAAAATACAAGAAAGCCAGATATAGTGGCCACCCATTTAATCCCACTACTCAGCAGAGGCAGATGAATCTCTGAGTTCCAGGCCAGTCATAGCAAGACCTTGTCTCAAAATAAGTAAATAAATAAAATATAAACAAGCAGACTTCCTTCCCTGCTGCACTGGAAATGGGCATGTCCTGTGTTAGGATGGCTCACGGCCCAGACATGTGGCCGCTCTCATACTAGATCAGAGATGGTGACCTCGTGCCAAGTCGCCCAGCAAATCTAAGACTTCTCTTCTAAACAGTGGGGCCAGTGTGCTGGCTCAGTGGGTAAGAGCACTGGCTGCCACGCCTGGTGACCTGAGTTCAATCCCCGAGGCCCACAGTGTGGAAGGTGAGAACTGACTCCTGAAGTTGCCCTCTGACCTTACACACGTGCCATAGCATGTACACACACAAATAAATAAATAAATAAATAAATAAATAAATAAATAAATAAATAAATGTAATTCTTAAAAAGAGGCAAGGATAAAGCAAAGGCTCACATTATTTTAGATAAAGGAATTTATATTTAAAGTAAATTAAAATTTTGGACCTTGTCTTTGAACTAAAGTGACATCTTAGCTTTTTTTTTCTCTTTCTCTAAGACAGGTTTCACACTGTGTGCAGCATTTCTAGCACATACATTGGTGGGTTATTTAATGTGTCAATAACAATAAAAAGTGATGTCAGATTTTAGCTTTCAGAATGTATTCCAATTTCCATACATTTAGCACACACATAAAAAAATCAGTGACTTTTAATTTGATAATCAGGGTCCTAAACCTAAAATATTTTGCTTGTTTGGTTAGGGATTTTTTTATTTATAATTTTTTGTTTGTTTGTTTGTTTTGTTTTGTTGAGATAGAGGCTTACTAATGTAGCTCAGGCTGGCCCCAAACTACCCTGTCTCCTTAACCTCCTGAATGCTGGGATTATAGGCACATCCATCACCACACCCTGGGATCTAGTTTTATGACATATGGATATATGTGAGCGGTTTTTGTTTTGCTTTGTGATGTGAGCACTGTGGCTTCTGGTGCCACTGGCTGTCTTTGCGCGTGAAGTCACCACCACTTGAATGTCCCTGCTTCCACCACTTACCCCAGGTTCTCTCTCAATGAAGGTGCTTAATTGTCACCAAAACCAGGGCTCAGAGCCCCAGACTTTGTGTCTCTCATGATGCTGACATCAGAAAGGTCCATGCTTCTCTGAAGCTGTTGTGTTAAGTAAGTTCAATTTTAGATACGGTGTGGTTTCATTGGTACATGCATGAAGATAAGGAGCCTGAGGCCCACTGCAGGGTCACAGTCACATGCCATACGAAGTTCAGACTTTCCAGGAAGTAATGCGAAATAATTTAAAATGATCCTTCAAGCATTTTTTACATAAGTTTTAAAATATCCATGTTAAAGGGTTTTTTTTTAATTATTTCAGGAGAGGTCAGGGGCTCTCACTACACTACCCACAGTGACCTCAAACTTGCAATTTCTCCTATTTCCCTAGTGCGTTGGAGTGCGTGTGTGTGTTGGGTGGCAATTGTAGGTGTACACAACTTACCCCGCTTAAGAAACACATTGTTTCTTCATTTATTTATTATTGTTGCGGCTTTTTACATCAAAACCTGGTTATAACATTTCATGTCTTTCAAAAAAAAAATCTACACATTTTGATTTTTTTGAAAATTTCAGAGAAATGATGAAGGTTTGTATTTTCTGAGTCTCTTTGGATCTTGCTTTGTAATGAAGGGAAGGGCAATTACATGGTTTTTAAAATTTTGAGGTACTCCTGGAGAAAATGCAAACCAGTGGTTTCTCCTAAAACGCTGGGGAATAAGAAATTGATTTCTCCTCCCCCATCTGAGCATGTGCTATTTAAAAGCCCCCCACCATTGAACATGATTTTGAACTACAGATTGCCAGAGTACTATTGGGGGGGGGGGGTTAAATTTTCTAAAGGTTGCTGACTGACTGACCAGCTCATCTTGTACAGAGGGCGGGCCACAGCCCTCCGAAAACATTTCCCCTTTCCAGATCATTTCAGTTGCACTTAAGGAACATCCGTGATTATCCATCCAGGGCATGCTATTTTTTTTCCACGGGGCGTTAAAATGAAATTAATCATCTTTGGCCATCAAGAAAGCACAGAACTCGATTAAATCAGTCAAGGACATTAAATCCCAGCCTCGCTCAGTCTGCTGGCATGCCAGTTGAGGGGCCGTTTGTGAAAGTATCATTTGGTTTGGAATTGTATGCCTGTCTCTTTAAATCTTAAAAAAAAAAAAGAAAAAAAAAAGAAAAAAATCCTTTCAGAAGCTGTAGAGAGAAGGTGCTAGAACTGTGTACGATCATGACTGGAAAGCAGGATCCCTCAGTGACTGCCGAATCTTCCCAGCACAAGACAGAGAGGCGGCTCGCCACAAGCCTCCCCTGATCGCCCCCACCCCCAGAAGAAGGATGACCCCACCGACCAGCTCACAGATCCAGTTCAATTGACAACGCAGCTCTTTCAGGGGAATGAGGCGGAGGCTCGCTTTTATGTTAAAAGCCACCAGCATCTTCCCCGCCAGACATGGACATGACATTTTTAAAGGAATTATCTGGTCACCGCGTTTTAAGCAGACTGTGCTGAAGCGTCCGTCCGCGCCATTCTCTCTCCTCTTCCTTTTCGTTTTTGCATATATGTAATTCCGGAGGTAAAGGGGGGAAAAGCCTGCCAGGGAGTCAGAAGGCATCCCACGAGCGATCAGCTGACATTCCTAACCGAAGGCTGCAATGTGTTGCTTATTCATTTTATACCGTGGGAGCTGCGGGGACTAGCAGAGAGCTGAACTATGCATTTCAAACAGCGGTGCTTGTTCAGAAAGAGGGGTGAGAGAGAGGCAGCCGGCGAGGAAAGAGCGCAGCTGGACTTTCTCCTTCTCTTCATCCATTTCTGCAGGATCATGTATTCGTAAGGGATGAGGCGGGCCACGGCGATCCCAGGCCTGAGCCGCGGCCTACCCAGTCAGTTCAGAGCCGGGCCCTCCACTATCGGAACCGAGAGCGCTTTGCCACGATCAAATCCGCGTCTTTGGTAAGCCGATACTGCTCTCCCCACCTTCCCTGTCTTCCCCTCCTCCCTGTCTGGCAGCCTCTGGCCCTCCCTGAGCCTCCCTCAGCTTCATGGATGGGAGGAAAAGCAGCCAGAGATGTTGTCTCCCTCCAAATAATTTTATTCATTTTAGGGGGAAAAAAAATCTGTTGGCATAGCAACCTGATCTGAGATGTTTAGCATTGTCTATTGCATAAAAAAAAAAAAACCTTTGTGTGTGTGTCTGTGTGTGTCTATGTGTGTGTGTGTCTATGAGTATGCTGTATATGCAAAATATAAGGCTTTGGAATGAGTTGCTGGCATGACCAATTTTTTTTAAGTGATCTCTGTTTTAATCAAAATAAATAATGCTAAAAATATTTTTTCAAGGTATGGATGTGTGCAGGGCACTATGCTTCTTTTTATATAGGTGCATGTGTGTCTATGATACACACGTCAAAAGGTAAAACACGATTTAGAATTATATATATATATATATATATATATATATATATATATATATATATATAGTTGCCGGCCACCATCTGTAATTGTAGAAAAATCAAACACTTGCTTCCCAAGGATAGTCCACTGGTTCGTTCTGATTCATTCATTTATTTATTGCAATGATGGTAGTGGCTGAGCTTCCCCCATTTAACCCCTGAAGAATTTCCTGAGAGCCATAAAGCAAGGAGGCCTTTGTAGCGGGGGCCGGCAGCAGCTGTGGGAGCCGAGGGGCTGTCGGATTCCTCAGCTTTTCTACTACTGCGAATGTGATTGCCGGGTGCCCTTGTAGTAGCAAAAGGGGTGTGCGCAGGAAGACTTAGTTTTCATGCCTCCTCCCCTTGGCCCCCCACGCGTGCGCGTGCGCGCTGTCACATACACACACACACACACACACACACGCACACACACGCACGCACATCCCCCCTCCATTTCATCCTTAGCATTTGGACCTCTCTGCTTTTCCACCTGAATCTCACTTCTCAGGCAGGAAAATTATTGAAATATTAGTTGTTTTGCCCAAATGGATGTTAGAGGTCACATGAGCGGGAAGAGTTACTGTACACCGCTTGGCCGTTACATCCAGAACCCATGATGACATCATCCAAGGCCGACCCAGAAATAATCATTTTTTCTTGTCCTATTTTTCAAACCTGATTTTTACTTTTATCCCCCTACCCCATCAAGTCTGTTTTTAAAGGCTCCAGTGATGTTTGAAATTGAGAAGGATTATAATCTTTGAGAGAGCAAATAGAAGGAAAATGGAGGCGAAAGCAGCAGTCTATTGCTCATGCCTGTTCTGTGTCAGAAAAAAAAAAATCACAGTTTAACATAGTCTGTTCATAAAGAATCCCACTCCCGAGTTCTTTTATGTTGAAGTTTCTTGTAACCTCTTCAATGGCAATTTTTCATCTGATAGGAGATCTCAAAATGTCCACTCTGTGGCTGCTGATGCTTGGTAAGCATCTCGGAAACCTGCCTGTGAATTCGATAGAACATGGTGGGGCTGTCAGTAGTGGCCTCCGTGCCACAGTGTCTGACAAGAAACCTGTGACTCCTCACCACAGGCTGCTGTGGGCTCGTCCCTTCAGCCCCCACCTGCTCCGGAGGAGCCCTAGCAGCAGGGCAGGCGCTGCAGGGAGGCGGACCCTCGCCCCAGCCGTTTCCCCATTGTGGGACAGATCTCTGCTTTCCCTCAAACCACGCCCTCCTTCCCACATCATATATTCATGACTCTCTCCTCCCGCCCTTCATTACTACAGCCATGCCGGTAGAGTCTCATGCCAGCCTCTGAAAACTCTCTCCAGGGCTGCTCAGCATGGGCTTCAGCCATCACAGCTGCCTTCTCAGTGGCTAATAGAAGCGGCTTCCCTGCCAGGCCACTTCAGGCTGTGGGCAGAGCCCTTGGAAGCCTCCCTGAAGCCTACAGGCTTCAGAGTAACCCAACCCACACCCCGTGCAGGGAACCGCTGGAGTCCATCCCTCTGGTGGACTTCTGATTCGTCAAGAGGTCTCTACTCCAATATCTACTGAGAGACCCAGAGGCCTGGGTTTGGGTGGGGCGGCGGCTGGTCTTCTAGGACACAGAGACCGGTGCGCAGCCTCTCCAGATGGGGCGCTCTCAGAGTCATGATGGTATCCTTGGAAGTTCTTCTGAGGATCTGGTAAATTTTGAGGAAGAAAAATAAATGAATGAAGGGAAGATGGGGTCTGGCATTGGATGGTTGCGTCCATGTCCCATTTGCAGCCATCTAACTATTGGCTATTTTCTATCATCAAGTTCTTCAATCCTGCTCCCCACCAAATGGTCTCAGACACTCAACCCAAGGACTGCCCAAGCCATGCCACTAGAATATTGGAAAGAAGTGTGTGATTTTAGAAAAGGGATGACACGTCCTGTTTCATTTTGTTCTGTTCTGGTTTTTATGGATCCCTGTTCAGTTGAAAGGCCTAAGGTGGTGTAGACAGTCTTTAATGAAGTGCAGGGTAATGGGACGGCGGAGATCCTGTCTTCAGTCAAGACCCCTGCCAGACTGACAGCTGATGGCAATCCTAGACTGATGGTTGATGTGCCAACCATTTGTTCATTGGCTGGTTTGGGTTGGGCCCTTTCTCCATGGTTTCCCTCCCGGTAGAGATGCTGACAAGATATCTGGAGGTGATCAGCAAAGAGCACAGGAACGCACAGACTCACTTTTCTGCTATGAACTCAATAAATTACAAGAACATTTTTCACCTGACTCGCAAACTATCGCCAACACTTGCCGCTTCTCAGATGGGTCTTACGGACCCACCTTTCCCACAGAAACCCAAAGGAGGCCCCTGCTGGACACCGCATCCTCTCAGTATAGCTCTCTGTTGCGTCTCTGAATGAGGCCTTTGATGACCACGAGCTGTGGGCTCTTGCTACTGGGGGTGTGGTTCTCTGGACACCTTAAAGCAGAGTGTTCCGGGTTCCACACGCTGCTGCTCTATTGCATGTGGAACAAAGGAAAAGCAAGCCCTTGGTGGAGCTTTAGAACACAACTTCTTCATTAGAGCCCCCATGGGTAGCCTTTACCGGCTTCATGTAGACCTAGGAAAAGGAAGAGAGCGTCGTAGCATCTGCCTTTCTCTTACCTTCTGTGAGGAAGTGTGGCTTGAGCTGGTCTGTCGCCTAGGGGAAGACAGTTTATATCATTCTTCAGCATTGTCTCTCTGCGTCCTTGGCCCTTTGGGATGGACTTTCCTTGAGTCTCACTGCCAGTGGGCGGAAGGCCCAGTGTTTTTGCATTCTGACCCATGAGAGCCATTCTGGCTCGTTTTGATATTTGATGTCACTTCTTCAGATGTTGTGGTGTTCCGGTTCACTGGCAGCTTCCATAGTAGACGGTGGTACAGAGAGCATCAAGGTCATGGGTGTCTACCGGATGGCTCATTCGTTACTATGAAAGGAAGTCTTGGTGGCAAGAAATGGTCTGGCTGCACAAGCAAGTTTGTAACAGACCACACACTAGGGAGAGAGCGTAAGAAGAAAATTTAGTTTAAGGTCACCAGAAAAGCATGGAAGAGAAACTGTTGTTCCACCCCTGTAGCACAGGTTCTCATTTTGGCCTTATCAGATGGAGAAGAAAAAGAGGGGGCGGGGGTGGGGGGAATCTGTGTTTGGAATTTTTGAAGCGCCATCTAACTGTTGAACTCACCATGAGACATCTGAATGAGTGTGGTCATAAGAAGAAAGATGTTACTGCCTCGGCAGGGAACACTCCTGTGGCTCCTCTCAGGAGCCCAATGCTAAGTCTTTGAAAATGTCTCCTTCAGGACAGTGCAGCAGAGGATGCGTTATCAATACACTGCAGATCCCGAGGCTGGGGAAATGACTCAGTCAATGAGGTTCCGATTCCCAGCACCTGTAACTGTGGGGTGGGGCAGGGCAGGCACAAGAGTAGGGGGCGGGGGCATGGCAGGTACGGGGGGGGGGGGGGGCAGATCCCTGGAGCTCATTGGCCTGTCAGCCTAGCTGAATTAATGAGTTCATCCTCCCAAAATAAGGTGGAATAACATTGAGAATGACACCTAAATGTTGACCTCTGACCTCCATACACATGTGCACACTCACATGTACGTATCACACACACACATGTGCACACATAAATATTGCATACTTCTTTCCATTACCTGCCTTCTCACTAAGATATTTGCTGACCCCAGTTTCTTCCTCCTGTGCTCTCTGTCAACCAATATGCCCAGCCCACGTGACCACGCACTCAGTCAACACAGTTGAATGAGTAAGTGGCGTCTTCACAGCCACTGCCATGTGAGGATTTGGATTGAGAAGTGGGTGTTTTAGCGAGGTGTGGTAGTATACACCTATGACGCCCCGACACGAGAAACAGTCAGGAAGAGGTCGAGTTCAAGGCCAGCCTGGGCTACTTAATGAGACCCTAGCTCCCTCTTTTAAAAAACAATGAGAAAAGTATGTGTCACTTATTCTGTGTGTGTGTGTGTGTGTTTGTGTGTGTGTGTGTGTGAGAGAGAGAGAGAGAGAGAGAGAGAGAGAGAGAGAGAGAGAGAGAGAGAGAGAGCAGAAATCTGGTATCACTCAACTGTTAGTGGAGAACTTAAAACACCTTTCCCTTTCCCTTGGGTTCTCTGAAGTATGCCATGTCAGGTCTCTGCAGCCAACATGAGGTGCTCACCATATTCTGTCTGAGAACAGAGGTAACCACTTCCTCTCCTCCTGAGGGAGAATGAATCCTGTTCATGGGCTTTGGTGATTCAAGGGCCTGCTGTTCAGTAGCTTACTGTGCCTTCATGCTTGTCCACGGTAGGCGTGTTCTGGCCTGGAGATTTAAGTGGTTTGCTTCAGAGCCGGGTCTCCTAGTGTTAAACAGGGTCACGTTGAGCAACTGAACTCCCTTTAGAAGGTGTTGCAGGCCTCCTGTGTATGGTCCGTAGCTGCTGCTTATTTATTATGTTGTATATACGCCAGGACTGTGAGATGAGCAGTGATTGTGACTCAGAAATTGTGTGTGGTCTGGGAGTGTCGCTCAGTGGGAGAGCACGTGCGGGAGGAGAGCGGGAGATACAGACTTAACCATGGTGGGGTGCTGACTTAGAAGCCAGGGCTCATTCATGCTAAGCACACGTGTTCTCTCATATTTTCCCCTTAAAGCTCACAAGCTCGCCATGGGCAATTGCACTGTTAAACGTCCTTTCTCACCAGGCTTGGTGGTATATGCACATCTTTATTCCCAGCACTCGGGGGACAGAGACAAGCAGTCTCTGTGAGTTCTAGGCCAGCCTGGTCTACAGAATGAGGCCCTATCTGGGAATGAAAATGAGATGAAGCCCTTTCTCTCCTCCCCACTTGTTGAAAGCTAGACCTGTCCCAGCAGAAGCAGAGGCAAGGAGAGAGATTCCCCCAGGGCTGGCAGGAGAAGGAAGGAGAGCAACAGGGTCACTCATGTTCCCTTGAGTCGGAGGCCCCGAGTCCTTTGACACATGCCTCCTTACCCAGTCGGCCACACTGAAGACAACTGGACTCGCCCCTCTTTCCCTAAGGAAGCATCCAAAGACTTGAAGAGGTCAAGTCTTTGTCCAAGGTCAGAGGTGTAGTTGGAACAGAGTGGGTGCTTTCCCCGGGCAGCCCAAGGCGTGGCACCATGGAACTGCGGACTTGTACTTGGTCCCTTGTGAAGCTATAGTCACCACATCTCCACAGCTTCTCTGCACATTCACACTTGCTCAGTGTGTGACTCAGCTTTGAATTTGGGGGGCTGTGTTGACTCCTTTGGTATCTTTCTAACAGAAAATGACCACTATTTCTCTGCCTTGATGATGGAGCCCCTCAGGCAGTTCAAGAACCATGAGCCCTTGGTTCTGATCCCCACAATGTATAAGAATTAAAAAGGTAGCCGTGTATGTTGGTGCAAGCATTTAATTCCAGCACTCTGGAGGCAGTCTACATAGTGAATTCCAGGCCAATCAGAGCTAAGTGGTGAGACCCCAGCTCAAAAGAAAAACGAGAGAGAGAAAGAGAGAGAGAGAGAGAGAGAGAGAGAGAGAGAGAGAGAGAGAGAAAATGAATATCAAGGTGTAGCCTGTAGCCTCAGAACTGAGAGGCTGAAGAGAGAATATAACAAGTCTACACAGTGAGGCCCTATCTGAAGGCTGAAGAGTTGGCTCCATCACCAGAACCCATGTAAAAGGCCAGGGCCAATGACATGTGCCTGTAACCTCAGCCCAGGAGGGTAACAACAGGGAGGTCCATGACGTTCTTTGACCAGCCAGTCTAGCAGAGTTGATGAGCTTCAGGCTCACCGAGAGACCCTATCTGAAAAAAATAAGCATCAAGAGGGATTCAGGAGAGATATCCAGTGTCCACCCCCCCCCCAGCCTCCACACACTTGAGCAGGCAGGTGTGCTCACAAGCCTGTGTTCACACCCATACTAACAGCTACACCCATCACACACACACACACATAAATCTGAAAGATAAATTATAAAGTATACAAAATTATCAGCTTTTTAATATGTAAGTTATTTTTATTTCATGTTCATTGGTGTTTGGCCTGCATGTATGCCTGTATGAAAGTGTCAGATGCCCTGGAGCTGGAGTTACAGTCAGGTGTGAGCTGCCGTGTGGGTGATGGGAACTGAACTCAGGTCCTCTGCAAGAGCAGCCAGTGCCCTCAACCGCTGAGTCATCTCTCCAGTCCCAAATTACCAGCTTTTTAAAATTCTGTTGACCAAACAGCATATTCTTGAGACTCCTAGTGTAAACAGTGAAATGAGAATGGATAATATAATTAACAAGTGTTTAATATATTTCATATTAAATTTCACAAATGACCACTGTTCATACTTTGATTTAAGCTTGTCTGTCTACCTTGAGCATGGAAGGGTGAAACTTAGTCTGTTGGTGGCTCACACCTGCTAACCTCCTACTAGGGAGCTAGAGGTCACCCTGAGCTCTAGAGAGAGACCTCACTGCAAACACCATCTTCATGTGGGCCCAGGAAGACCATCCGAAAGGCAGGAAGTTTGCTGGTGACAAATGGAAGGTTGTGTTTGGAGTCTGCGGAAGGCGATTATCCTAGCCATGGGGAGCGCTGGAAAGCAAAAGCTGCCCTCCTGGAAGACAGCCAGGTACAAGGAGGGCATGCTGGGCTCTCAGTTGTCTTTGTCACACATTTGAGCCAGGTGTGAGAAGACAGGCAGTGGGGCCACCCTATTTGCAGGGACCCAGGCCCTGGTAAGACAGGAAATGTCCCTCGCCTCCTCCCCAGTCCGTTGTGAGGCCCAGGGCTTTCTCAGCTGTGGGCAGTTCATGTGCAGGGTTTAGATGCACCAAGATGGTGTTAGGGGAGGCCCTGCCTCCCCTCTGGGAGTCTCATTAGAGAGGGAATTCCAGAGGACTGAGGATGACTCAGTGGATATAGTACCTGCTGCTAAGCTCAGATCCTGGCACCCATCTGAAAGCCAGGCACTGAGGTGTGTGCCTTTGATCTCAGCACACTGGGGAGGTAGAGACTGGAGGATTCCCAGGCCTCCCTGCTGAGCCAACCTAGCCAAAATAGTGAGCTCCAGGCTGAGTGAGGAACCCTCTCTCAAAAAATACAGTGGAAAATGATAGAGGAAGCCCCCCGCCCGTCAGCCTCTGGCCTCCACACCCACACTCATGGGTGAGTGTGCCTACACACACACGAGGGAATACCAAAAACAAGTGAATATTTGGGTAAAAGGTGCCTACCTGGAAATGGCCACCATACTGTCATATTTGTGTGTGGAAGAAAATTTTGATTTCAGAAGAGGCTGTTCTTGTTTTGTTTTTCCCTAAAGTTGTCCTCGTATATGATATGAGCATATGGGATCGAAACTTATACATATATATCAGACTACTTCTGTGTTTCCCTCCACCCAGATATAAATACATTTAAGGAAATAATAATGGGACTAGGTATAGACAGGCTTGTAATCCTACTGCTTGGGAAATGGAGGCAGAAGGGTCGCCGTGAAGGTCAGGGTCCCTGGAATATACAGGGATACCCTGTCTCAAATATATGTGTGTGTGTGTGTGTGTGTGTGTGTATGTGTGTGTGTGTGTGTGTGTATTTAGTTCAGTGGTAGAGAACAGGTTAGTGTCTCATTCCAGAACTGAGGGAGGGGGGAAGCAAACACACAGTCCATGTGGAGCCAGGCATCTCGGCACACACCTGTCATCCCACCATGTGGGAGACCGAAACAGGAGGATGCATAAAGGGCAGGCTAGCACTGAAAACCCCTAAGTTTCTTTTCCAGTACTCAAAATATAAATAATTAAATAATAAAGAAACAACAAATAAATAAATGCTCACTTAGTACTGTAGTGACAAAACACATCACTCGCGTCTTTTGGAGTCCCAGAGGGCTTTGGGGTGATGCTGTCCTTCCAAGTCAGGCGTGCATGAAACCATGTGTTCCCTCAGC
Source organism: Chionomys nivalis (assembly GCF_950005125.1). NCBI lineage: Eukaryota > Metazoa > Chordata > Mammalia > Rodentia > Cricetidae > Chionomys > Chionomys nivalis. Next base: position 116,063,708 of record NC_080088.1, read on the forward strand.
TCAGAAGGCTTCCAGTCCGGTGCCAGCACAGTCCTCCCTCTACGACAGTGGTCCTCAGCCTTCCGTTATAGCACTGCAGTCCTTTAACACAGTTCCTCATGTCGTGGTGACCCCAACCACAACATTACCTTCTTCGCTTCTTCATAACTGTAACTTTGCTACTGTTATGAATCATAGCATAAATATCTGATTGCAGGAGAGCTGATATGTGACCCCTGCGGGGTCGCCATCTACAGGTTGAGAACTGCTGCTCTGTAGTGGGGACCCAGTGGAGAGTGCAGGGACACCCTTCTGACAAGAGCAGAGGCGCCCCCGCGCCATCCAGGAAACACAGTTTGAGCTACAGACTGCAGGGTATTAATAGCTGTGTGGGATTTCCCAGGGAAACTTGTTTTGGGGGTGAAGTGGGGAGTGGGCTCATTCCCCAGGGGAGTAGCCAGGTGAAAAGCAAAGCTAACATCCCGATGCTGAAATCCAAGGGCTTTTCTAAAACAGGGAAGAGGAGAAGGGAGCGCTTGGCGGCTCCATGGGGAGAGGGGGGTGAAAAGCTAGCTGTGGAGGCTGGAAAATCCCAAAAAGGTCAAAGGAGGAGACAAGAGATGCCCAGGCTGCTGCAGGCTCCTCTGGCAGCCTTAGGCTTGCTGGACATTGGATTAGAATGAAATACGGAAATGCCATCCTGCGAAGCTCACAGGAACACTTTCTCCTTTTCAGGAAGAAATGGTGCCTTGTGGGCAACTCTTTTAGGGATGGGGCGAAGGGAGACACAGGGTTTAAAAATTTCGTCTGTGTCTGTCTGTCTGTCTCCCTATTAGGATGATCCTTTGAAAAGCACAACTTCTCAACCTCTCACCTAGAAGGGTCCTACCATCCTGGGGGAATTCACAAAGTCGGAAGACGTGTGTGTGTGTGTGTGTGTGTGTGTGTGTGTACGCGCGCGCTGTTTATATGAATGACTGTTAAAAATATATGAATGACCTCTGTTAAGTCTCAATTTCTTTATTAAATGAAAGCCATAACACCTTCCTTGTGAGTGTGTAAAAGAGTGTGCAAACAAGATGTTTTGAGAATGACAGTGTCCAGCAGAGCCCCAACTCCAGGTCAGCATCAGGGGCTTGGAAGCCACAGGCTGATGATGATGCCAGTGTCACAGGGCGCTCTGTACTTGAAAGTCCACCTTTGGTCCACTGGGTGACCCGAGCTCTGTCCCTGTCCGCCTGCCAGGTTACACGGCAGATCCACGAGCATGAGCAGGAGAACGAGTTGCGGGAACAGATGTCAGGTTATAAGCGGATGCGGCGCCAGCACCAGAAGCAGCTGATCGCCCTGGAGAACAAGCTGAAGGCTGAGATGGATGAGCACCGCCTCAAACTCCAGAAGGAGGTGGAGACGCATGCCAACAACTCGTCCATCGAGCTGGAGAAGCTGGCCAAGAAGCAAGTGGCTACCATTGAAAAGGAGGTCAGTGTGCAGGGTGTGTGGGGTGCAAGCACCCTCAGGTGCTACAGGGTGTAGGGGGCAGGATGGGGGGAGCACCCTCAGGTGCTGCAGGGTGTAGGGGGCAGGATGGGGAGGGCAGGAGTGAGGGGAGCACCCTCAGGTGCTGCAGGGTATAGGAGGCGGGGTGGGGAGGGCAGGAGTGGGGGGAGCACCCTCAGGTGCTGCAGGGTGTAGGGGGACAGGGGTGGGGGGAGCACCCTCAGGTGCTGCAGGGTGTAGGGGGACAGGGGTGGGGGGAGCACCCTCAGGTGCTGCAGGGTGTAGGGGGACAGGGGTGGGGGGAGCACCCTCAGGTGCTGCAGGGTATAGGAGGTGGGGTGGGGAGGACAGGGGAGGGGGAAGCACCCTCAGGTGCTGCCAGCCCTAGCCAGTCCCGACCAGTGGCAGAGTCAGCAGGGAGAGGGAATAGCAGGGGGGCACTGTTGCTAGGTTGGGGTCCTACCAGAAATCACCTTGGAAGGTGAATTTGGCAGGTGATTTCACTCTTACGTGTTGGGAGCAGGGCTCCCTCCACAGTGGCCAGGGAACCAGTCAAGGGAAGCAAAAGGGCCACCACTGTCTTTGAGGACCATACATAGCTCAGGTCTGTCTGTGCCTGCGGTGCCCTCGTTCTCCTCAAGCAGCCCCAGTAGTGGGGAACAGCCCTGCTTGTAGCTGCTACTGTACCAGCCACCGGCCACAGGGAAGTAATCTGGCTGTGATTTGGGTTTCCTGAGGAGAGATCTCTCTTCTTCATCCAGGTCCTTAACCAATGCAATTATTTTAGTTAATTTTTTGGTTGTGCTGGCGATGTGTGCTCATCTGAGATTCACTCTCGGGCTCTCTAAACTAATTTGGAAAACACTCTCTAGATGTGATGAATGCCCAAAGATTTGGGTGCCAGGACAGGAGGAGTCCAAGTTCAAGCCCTTCCTAGCATATATCATGGTACCCTGTCACATAAAAAAGAAAAAAAAAAGATAAAGTGATAGAAAAAGAAGCAAGAAAATGTCTTTATTACTATTATATGTTTCATATTAGGAGGGAGTGATAGTTGTACCTGCCTGTAATCCTATCGGAAAGGTAGAGGAAGGGTGGAAAGAGGCAGACACTTGGGACCTACTGACCAGTCAGTTTAGCCTAATCGGCGCTAAACCTCAGGCCAATGAGAAACCTTGTCTCAGAAACCAAAGTGATGGGTGGGGCTGGGCGGTGGTAGCACACACCTTTAATCCCAGCACTTGGAAGGCAGCGGCAGGCGGATCTCTGTGAGTTAGAGGCCAGCTGGTCCACAAGAGCTAGTTCCAGGACAGGCTCCATAGCTACCCTGTCTCAAAAAAAAAAAAAGTGATGGGTGAGGTGAGGGGTTGGGTGGAGAGAGGATAGCTCAATAAATAAGAGCACCTACCATGCAATGCAAGCATGGAGACCTGAATTCGGGTCCCAGTGCCCTCCATGAGCATGGTTGTATGACACCTGTAACTCCACTGTGTTAGGGATGGAGACAAGAAGATCACGGGTTCGCTGGGCACAGGCCTTGTTTCAGATTCAGCAAGAGAGCATGTCTCAAACCAGTAAGACAGAGTGGAGCATCCCTGAGTGTGTGCACATGTGCACACAAGCACCCCTGTGCACACACACCACATTCACACAATGCATAAATAAAAATAGAAAGACATAAATGAATGGGTGGTGGGTGGGTGGATATATGGATGGATGGATGGATGGATGGATGGATGGACAGATAGCAAGGGGTGTGGCCCTCAAGGAACAACACCTGAGATTGGCCGCTGGTGTCCACGTACATCCACACACATGCACACAAACACATACACACAGAGGTAAATTTCTGGTCCACCTGCATATTTTCCCTATCATTAGGAATGTATTTTTAAGATGCAGAAAAGCCACAGAAGGCATATCTTTTTGTTTGTTTGTTTGTAGAAAGGGATTCACTGTGTAATGTCTCTGGCTGTCTTGGAACTTGCTGTGTAGCCCAGAGTGGTCTTGAACTCAGAGATCTACCTGTCTGCCTCTGCCTTCCGAGTGCTGGGATTAAAAGCATGCACCACCGCCCGGCTTGGAAGGCATAACTTTAGATAGTCTTTCAGTCTCTGCCCAGGGAAGCCATTACTTGGTACTCGTGGACAGCTGAGTCCCTGAAGCTCGGGCTGACCTTGCCCACCTCTGTTATCTTCTCAGGCGAAGGTAGCCGCAGCGGATGAGAAGAAGTTCCAGCAGCAGATCCTGGCCCAGCAGAAGAAGGACTTGACAACTTTCTTAGAGAGTCAAAAGAAGCAGTACAAGATTTGTAAGGAAAAAATTAAGGAGGTAAGGATGCCTGTGCCCGCGGTCACCCGCTGCACTGTGAACTAAGAGCTTGGGGTGACCTGTCTTGCACTAAGATCAGCATTTGATTGAATCCAGCAGTTCTGACTTCTCATTGGAGTTGTTGGAAGACTGATTAAAGCCAAGGGTGGCACACCCCTCCATCCTCCTGTCTCCACCAGACCTGGAGTGGAGTTTGAAAATTCACCTTTCCTATGAGTCCCACAGGGCACCAATGTCGCTGAGCCTGGGACTGCATTCCAACCTGTTCTCTACACATTGGCCAAAGGAAGAGTTTTAAAATATTTGAAACCCTTCTCATCCTTTGAGAAAGTCCACCATCTTCCCATGGTTCTTAGAGAAGGTTGAAGTTCTAAAGATCCCATATGGTTGACCACCAACCTCCCCACGCCTCTGTGCCTTCCACACCCCAGCCTACTCAAGGCTACTGCATCTCCATTGCTGCCCGTCAGTTCCTCAGATGGAGAGTGCTCTCCCTGCTGAGACGGCTCTTTACCCCATCTGCAGTTCTGCACAGTTCATTCCTTCTCCTTGTAAGAGTTAGGATTGATTATTAAAATCCTAACTCCAATATTATTTTCCCGGGCAAGCTTTTCCTAACTGCCTTGGCCAAGATGCACTTCTCCTGTCCCATGAAACTAGAGTTTTTAGTAATTTTTCAAGGTCCTTACTTAGCTGCTAACACCACAAAAGCAGAGAGCATGTCTGTTGTTGCCCAAGACTGTCTGCTACATGAGTAGATGATCCTAGAACGTTTGGTTGAAGAGCATAGGTGGACGTGAGCGAATCCCCAGAGGAGCTCCACTTTCATCTGAGAGCTTAGTCTGCCTCATTCTCCTTTCCCAGTATTGGCCGGAGGGTTTCCCGTGCCTCTGTGCTCTTCTTCTCTCCTATGGTGGAGGACTCCTTCTCTGTGGGCTTCCTGGGCAGTAGTAAGGTTTAATAGAGTGCAGTCTGGGCCACTGTCCCAGTGAAGTCATGCACGGGTGAAGGGCGCAGGGTCTAGTGAGGGATCTGGGAGGGCGGGGTATTGGGGGATCTCAGGCCTTGCCCAGGTAAGGCTCTGCTGCAGCTGATCCACACTGGCTGAAGGCCAGGGGTCTCTGGCTCTCTGAGTTCTGAAAACTAAAGGGATGATAGAAATAGCCCAGTGAAGGAGAGGCTCCTTTCATTTATATTTTTCTTTTGTGATCAACAGGATAGCGCTAGGTCTTGCAGGTTGCTTTGATTGTTTTCAGTAGGAAACTTTGCTATTTCCCTCATCCAAACGCCCTGCTTTTATAAACTCCACATGTTCATCCCTGCTCCAGAGGCCATCATTTAGGAGCGTGACTACCATCTTGGGCCTTTGTAACACCAGGATGTCTGGGGTCAACTGACAGACCTTTAAAAGATTCTCCACAAAACACACACTCCTGACCCACACCCAACCCAGTCTTCAGGGTAGCTTTGGGTCACCATACTTAGATAACATAGAAGGTTTGGGCCTTTTGCTGGAGAAAAGCAGGCCCCAAGTCAATCTGAGGTGACCTCGGCCACTTATGAGTAGAGCATGCTCATCATGTATATTTAGATACCTCAGGATTTCACCTGCGGACCAATCACAGGGATATGGGAAGGACATTAGTAATCCAGTCTTGATATTGGAGTGACTTTTTATGGTCACATTTGAGTTTAGACATGCAAACTTGGGGCCCATGCTGGACCTAGAGGTGAGATCCTGGCATAAAGAGACAGACATCTAGCTCTCTCTCACGGGTTCTCCGATTTACAAGGACTTACTGGTTAAGGGCAAAACTAATCTAAATACTGGGGCTCATGACAAACATTAAGAAAAACAAATGGTTTCAGAAGTATGAGGGTTCACCAAACATAGGTCGGGCTCCTTGGGGTGAACGAAGGTGGGTGAGTGCGCTGTGCTCTCCCCAGAAGTATCCTCTTGCCCCCCACAGACACACACACTAGCATCCTGGCTCTTCAGCTGAGACTTCATATGCACACACTGGCATCCCGGCTCTTCAGCTGAGACTTCCTATGCACACACTGGCATCCCGGCTCTTCAGCTGAGATTCCCTATGTGTGGCTTCCTCACCCTCTGATCCCAAAAGGAGCACAGTTCTCTCTCCTGGAACTCGAATTAGCGACATCTGCAGTGCCCCTTCCTAACTCGAAACCAACGACTGCTCCTTTAGTCTTCTGCCTCCTCCTTGTTCCAAGCCACTCTGTTCCCCCAACTCGACCTTACAAGAGACTCCTAGCTGCCTGCACAGACATGGTTCCGGTCCTGCCTCTGCCCTGCTCCCCAAATGGCAGCCAGCATCCACTTTCTCACTATGGCACGCCCACATACGGAACAGCTATTTTTCCTAGGCTGAGGGTCATTGGCGGGCCTGGGTTCTAGCATGTCTGAGTCCCTGGGCTCAACCTAGGACTAAATAAAACCCTGATCTGAACTTGGTCTACGTGTCCATTGGCCTGGCCAGCCTCATGGCCTGTGAGACCCCACGGGCCATTGCCCCCTCTTTTTTTTTTTTTTTTTTTTTTTTTTTTTTTTGGGTTTTTCGAGACAGGGTTTCTCTGTGGTTTTGGAGCCTGTCCTGGAACTAGCTCTTGTAGACCAGGCTGGTCTCGAACTCACAGAGATCCACCTGCCTCTGCCTCCCCCATTGCCCCCTCTTACCCCTTGACCGAATTATTTCCAACCCATGCGAGAGTTTTTCACAGGCTGTTCCTCCGTCAGAAATATTCTTCTTTCTTCCCCTGCTTAACTCCCACCAATTCTTTCAAATGTCAGCGTAGTTGTTACTGAGGTCAAACGCTTCCCACCAAACACTCTGAGGACCCCGCCCCTCCCTTGAAGGCAGCGTCTGACGGTCGCTTCAGTTCCTTTCTACAGCTCTTAAATCTGGTGTTGTCGGGTGTCCAGCCCTTGAGTGTCGAGCCACGGTGACCTCTTGCTCACCTACCACCTACTAATCCTGTGGTCAGGGCTTAGAGCTGTTGGTTGATGACTGAATAAATGATCTCTGAAAGTGAGACGCCACACCGAGGCAAATTCACGTACTCCTCTCACTTAACACTCGAGTAATTGGGGAGAAGACAAATGGGGGTGTGTACCACAGAGCCTTTCTGTGCTGAGGTCCACACTCACCGTCTACGTGATTTAACCAGTGCTGTCCAGTTTGATAGACCTGGATATGTTTATGTCGTTGTTTTCAGGAAATGAACGAGGACCATAGCACACCCAAGAAGGAGAAGCAGGAACGGATATCGAAGCATAAAGAAAACCTGCAGCATACGCAGGCTGAGGAGGAAGCCCACCTGCTCACCCAACAGAGACTGTACTACGACAGAAACTGCCGCTTCTTCAAGCGGAAGATAATGATCAAGCGCCATGAGGTGGAACAGCAGAACATTCGGGAGGTATCTGTCACGCCGAGGCGTCTGAGGGGCAGTGGGGGGTCCGTCTCCACCATTCCAGTGCCCTTAGCCATTAGCACAAACAAGCGTGTCAGGGAATGAAGGTACCTGCAATAGGGGAGAGCCATTTCCACACTTCCGCATTTCCGATTGGCCTTAAACAGGTGCAAAGCTGGGCTAGAATAAAGGTGCACGCGCATTCTGCCACACGGAGCAGGCCTGAGAGAGAGGAAAGTTTCCACTTCTGGCCTGCTTCTGCAAGAAGTACTTACCTGGCCTGTGAGGCTCGGCATCATCACGTTCACGCTGTCATCGAATGCCTACAGAAGGCCTCCTTCGTGCCAGGCTCTGTGGCAGACACCAGGGCTACCAAGCAACACCTGACTGCCAAAGTCAATCTCCTGCCTGAGTGGCAGTGGCAGGCTGAGATGGGGGCTTGGAGGAGACATCAAGGGCAGCCAGAGGTGGTCCGGGTGTGCGGAGGGCGGCCTGGGAACAAGGGGAGCTGGCTGGAGCAGGCTGTGGGCCTGGTTTAAAGCGAGGCCCTCAGACTACCCTGAAGGCAGTGCGAGCCATCAGAGGGGTTGTGTGAGGCAGGGGAGCAACCCAGCAAGCACTAGCTTTGCTCTGAAGACCCAGAGCATCAGTGTGAGACCCAGGCTATGCGGGTAAGAGGAAGAGAGCAGGGAGGGAAGCATCCATCTTCCCCATGAGCCGAGGTGGCAGCACAGAAAGGGAGGTCGTAGCAGAGTGGCATTCCTCACACCGGCTGCTGCTAATTCCTCACAGTGTCCCATGGGGATTTCAAACAGAGGAGTCTGGAAGCAGTCTCTTGGTTTCTACTCAAGACACTGAGGCAGGATCACAAGTTTGAGGCTAGCCTGAGCTACATCTCAGAAATAATGATGATGGGATTAGGGAGGAGGCTCAGTCAGTGAAGTGCTTGCCACACAAATGTCAACCTGGGTTCTCAGCACCAAAGCAAAACTCCAGGTACTGCAGTGTGCATCTGTAATGCCTGCACTGGAGAGGTGGAGACAGGAGGACGCTTGGGGCTTGCTGTCCCTCCAGCCTAGGCTAATCATGGAGCTCTAGGTTCAGTGAGGAACCCTGCCTGAAAATATAAAGTGGATAGAGATTGAGGAAAACACGCAAAGTCAACTTCTGGACTCCACACACATGCAAATGCTCACACACATATACACACGATCATAACAATAACAGCAATAATAATTATTATAGTAATAACTGTCAGTCTTTCAGTTCGGGAATATTAGATGGGCGTGATGGGTCTCTCTGAGATAGAGGATATAGAAAAAGACATGTCAATCTGTCAGAAAAGTATTAATAATCTGAGAAGACACTGAGCCATTGGTAAAAATACTGATGGTCATGGGGCAGTGGTGGCGCACGCCTTTAATCCCAGCACTCGGAAGGCAGAGGCAGGCGGATCTCAGTGAGTTCAAGGCCAGCCTGGTCTACATTCCAGGACAACCAGGACTGTTACACAGAGAAATCCTGTCTCAAAAAACAAAACCAAAACTACTGATGGCTCATAAAAACCCAGTGTTAACATGGAAGAGGGAAGCAATCCCTTCAGGTACCATTAACACAAGAGCAGCTGGGGCAAGTGTTTCAGAAAACCTCTCTTGTTTTGTGTTCTGAGACAAGGTCTCCTGTGGGCCAGCTGAGCCGAACTGTCCCTCCTCCTGCCTCCTGAGTGCTGGGCTCCCAGGCAGGCTGTGTGTGTGTGTTCTGACATCTGGGAAGGAGGAACTAGTGAGCCCTTCTGAGCAGGGCAGGGGTTTCATAAACAGTAGACCAGATGTGAGCATCATTTGGAGCGATCCACGGGTTGATGAGAATGAGGTCCACCACAGCGATGGAAGTGGGTTCAAAGATGGAAAGAGGGGTCTCGATACGGTGACAGTGTGGGGTGCTCTGCTGGACCAGAGCCCCTAGACAGAGACACACAGTGGAACTGTAGTATTGGTGTGTCAGGGGTATGAGCAAATAAAGGAGAAACGAGACAGGCTTATTATGGAGGTAATAACAACACAAATATTTGAGAAAAGCTGCTTAGAGGGAAGAGAGTAGAAGCAAAGAGATCAAGTGTAGGAAATTGGTGTGGACAACATGGTGGTAGGTACAGCCGGCAGCTGGGTCTGAACCATGACTTCAGACAGAATAAATGGGACCTGAACTGCTCAGTTGGCAGAATGTCTGCTTAGAATGGCAGAACCCTAAATCCCACCTCCAGCACCATGCAAACTGGGTATGATGGTTCACTTCTGCAAGCCCAGTACTCGGACATGTGAGGCCAGCAGAGCTACAGGAAACCCTGACTTCAAAAGAAAAGAGGCACCAGAGCAGTGGTGGGCACACCTTTCATCCCAGCACTCGGGAGGCAGAAGCAGGTGGATCTCAGTGAGTTCAAGGTCAGCCTGGTCTACAGATTGAGTTCCAGGACAGCCAGCCTTACACAGAGAAACCCTGTCTCAGAAACCTAAATAAATGAAAGAAAAGAAAGAAGAACCAATAGGTCTTGGCAGTTGATGAGAGATGGAGGTAGAGTCAAAATTGCTTTCCAATCTGAGACTTGGGACACTAAGGTCTAGCTAGAGACAGAAGCTTTAAGAGAAGGTTTTGGTAAGCAATTATCTTAGCAGTGAATATCCCAGACCTGTGAGAACTGAAAATGAAATGAGGGAGAAGCTCAGAGGGTAAAGCCCTTGCTGTGCAAGCCTGGACCCCAGTGCAGATCCCCAGTGCCCACAGGGAGCAGAGCACACAGCGCACACACATCTGGGATCCACATGCTCCTCAGCAGCGGTTTTACAGCAAGGGAGACAGACAGGAGAACCCTGGACCGCCACATACGTGCATGGCATGACATGCCCCTACACATACAGACACATATACACACATACATGCATACACATCATACACATATATACATGCCATGTACACACACACATGGTTTTTTAAAATAATAAAAATAAAAAAGCCCTATAGCTGGTTAGAAATAAGATACTTTTTTATCCGACAATTACTGTTATTCCAATAGCAGATATTTAGGAAAATTTCAAGGCCACAGGGTCAGTTATCATTAATAAAAGTTATAGAAAGTAGCTACTCCCCAACATGATTTTTTTCCCCTCAGGACAGGGTTTCCCAGTGTAACAGCCATAACTGTCCTGGAACTAGCTTTGTAGACCAGGCTGACCTCAAACTCACAGAGATCCACCTGCCTCTGCCTCCCGAGTGCTACCTGGCTCCCAACATGATTTTAAAAAACTATTTTCATGAAGTTATTGCTCAGTGATTAAGAGCATTCATGGTTCTTTTTTTTTTTTTTTTTTTTTTTTTGGTTTTTTTCGAGACAGAGTTTCTCTGTGGTTTTAGAGCCTGTCCTGGAACTAGCTCTTGTAGACCAGGCTGGTCTCGAACTCCCAGAGATCCGCCTGCCTCTGCCTCCCAAGTGCTGGGATTAAAGGCGTGCACCACCACCGCCCAACCAGCATTCATGGTTCTTGCAATAGACCTGGGTTCAGTTCCCAGCACTCATATAGTTGTTCACAACCGCCTGTTAACTCCAGTTCCAAGGAATCCCGTGCCCTCTGCTGGCCTCCAAGGGCACTGCACATAACAACACACACACACATACTCACACACACACAAACATACACAACCAGCTAAACAAAGAGTAGCCCTCAAGAGTATTTTTCTTTTTTATATATATTTATTTATTTATTATGTATACAATATTCTGTCTGTGTGTGTGCCTGCTGGCCAGAAGAGGGCACCAGACCTCATTACAGATGGTTGTGAGCTGCCATGTGGTTGCTGGGAATTGAACTCAGGACCTTTGGAAGAGCAGGCAATGCTCTTAACCTCTGAGCCATCTCTCCAGCCCCGAGAGTATTTTTCTTAAGGATTCATGGTCTCCTGCTTTGGCCTTATCTTAGAACCACTTTCATGAAAGCATTCAGTGCCTTCCTGTTTACAAAAGCAGCAAGAACATGAAAAACAGAAACAGGAAGTGTGATATGAAATGTTATTTTTAATTATGGGATAGACGTTGTCTACATTTAAGGTATATAGCTTGATGCCTTGACATAGTATTCATTGTGAAATCATCATATTTGAGTTTATTGTCATATCCATCAGCCCCACATAGTTTCTGCTTGTATGTGTGTGTTGTATGCAATGTGTACATACATTATTTGCATGTATGTATGCATATGTCTTTGTGTATGCGTGTTCATTCACTATGTATGTAGGTACCATGTATCATGTATATGCATATATTATATGCAAGTGTATTTGTGTATATGCATGCATTATGTATAAGTGCATATGCATGCATTATACACATGTGTATGCATGTATTGTGTGCAAGTATATACGTGTATATACATACATTATGTGCAAGGGTATATTCCTGCTTGAGTAAGGAGATTTCTCTCCCAAATATAAGCATGGCAAGCTATTGTCATCATTACTCATCTTGCATAATGAAAATTGGGTGCCTTTTGATCAATATCACATTTTCTTTTCTTTTTTTTTTTTTGGTTTTTCGAGACAGGGTTTTGGAGCCAGTCCTGGAACTAGCTCTTGTAGACCAGGCTGGTCTCGAACTCACAGAGATCCACCTGCCTCTGCCTCTCAAGTGCTAGAATTAAAGGCGTGCGCCACCACCGCCCGGCCCAATATCACATTTTCTTCGTGATCTCATATCACCCAGTTTCTACCCCCAAAAGCCAACCATTCATTTAGCATATATTATTCTAGAGCCCCCCCACCCCGTTTCTTATGTATGATTTTAACTCTGTGGCATTGTCAGCAAGCAATAGATGCAAACTCTGCCTGGCTTGGGCATGGTAATGGAATTTTTCAAGATTTTTTTATTTTTAGTGTATGCGTATGGATGTGTTTTATCTGCATGTGAAAGAGGCGAGAACGTGGTGGTAGATCCCTCTAGAACTGGAATTATAGGCGATTGTAAGCCACCTCATGGGTGCTGGAAACCCAACCCAGGCAAGAGCTATGCTCCTCTAGGCACTGCCATGGCTGTATCTCTTCAACCCTGTTAATGTATATTTCTGTATCAAACCCAGTTGCTAAGAGAGAGAGAACTTGAGCGATAATGTGCCTATCCTTAACAGAACAGCCTGATTCCAGCAAACCTTCTCAAAGCAGAAGAAGAAGGCCAGGGTGGGGAGAGTGCAGAAATATCAGATGCCCACCATACTCATTTGCCTTTCTCCATTTACCATGAAACATGTAGAGTGCTGCCTGCTCTGCACAGCATCACGGGAGTCACCCATAGTCACAGATCCGTACCTAGGGCATCTGTGGAAATGTGACTGTCAACGCCACCAACCACAGGCAGCATGTTTGTAAGTGATTTTAGCATCTGCAGGTGTGGCTCCGTGGTAGACAGCTCACCTAGCATGCATGGGGCCATGAGCTCCATCTGCAGCGCTGCAGAAATGTCATTCTGTAGTATTTCAATGCATGCATATTTTCATAGATATCTCTCAGAGGTGGGACCTCTGGGTCAAAGTTTTAGTTACATATCACAAAGGGCCAGCAAAACAGCTCAGGAGGTAAAGGTGTGTCTTATGGTTCCTATTGCTTTGAAAAAACAGCATGGCCAAAATACAAGTTGGGGAGGAAAGAGTTTATTTGGCTTACACTTCCAGATCACTGTTCATCACTGAAGGAAGTCAGGGCAGGAACTCAAACAGGGCAGGATTCCGGAGGCAGGGGCTGATGCACAGGCCATGGAGAATGCTGCTTACTGGCTTGTTCCCCCTGGCTTGCTCAGCCTGCTTTCTTATAGATCCCAGGACCGGCAGCCCAGGGATGGGACCACCCACTGTGGGCTGGGTCCTCTCCCTTTGATCACTAAATGAGAAAATGCCTTACAGGTGGATCTCAAGGAGGCATTTTCTCAGCTGAGGCTCTTTCCTCTGGCGACTCTAGCTTGTGCTGAGCAGACACACAAAACCACCCATTCTAAGGCGCTTGCTGCGAAGTCTGCTGACCTGACTCTGATCCTTGGGAACCACATGCGCCCACACATGTACACTCATAAAGTAATAAAACTTAAAAACAGCCGGGCGATGGTGGCGCACGCCTTTAATCCCAGCACTCGGGAGGCAGAGGCAGGTGGATCTCTGTGAGTTCGAGACCAGCCTGGTCTACAGAGTAGTTCCAGGACGGGCTCCAAAGCCACAGAGAAACCCTGTCTTGAAAAACAAACAAACAAACAAACAAACAAACAAAAACCTTAAAAACAGACGGACAGATAGACAAATACCACCAAGTCACCCTCTTAGGAGTCTGTAGCTCCCCCAGCAAGCCTAACTTCCTCACGCCTGCCTGACTCTGAGGACTCCCTTAGCTCATGAAGCCTCTGTAAAGGAGCAGGAGAGCCAGTGTCTGGTGGAGCCTTCCTAGCCCCACCCGAGAACCAGGACTAAGAGATGCTGAATATGCAGTCCAGCAGCAGCACCATTGTGAAACATGAATTCCAAGCCGTTATAGTGGCCACACCAGTAATTTCATCTTCCGGAAGGCCAAGGCAGGAGAATCATGAATTAGAAGGCCAGCCTGGACCACTTATCAAGTCCCTGTCTCAAAACACTACCTGAAAAGGGCTGGGGATTATCTCCCTGCCTGGCAAGAGAAAGCCAGTGTCTCTGGCTCCCCCTCCCCCAGGGCATGTGAACCTGAACCGTGTAGGCACATGCGGGCGGGGTCACCAATGCCATCAGCTCATTGATTTTATACATGCCACAGACATGCATGACTCTAACATACAGTATGCCATTAGTGTCTAGAGCATTCTAACTCAGACTGGAAAAGTAGAATATAGAAAAATTCACTTCCTTGGGATATTTTCTCACAGAAAATGTTGCAAACCAGAAAACCAGAATTCTAGCCTTTATTCAAATTCACAGAAGTTGTCTGTGATCTTAGACCTTTGGCTCCCCAGCGCCTCACGGTTACATATGAAAGTCTTTATAAGGAGCCCTTAGGGTGGTGGCGCACGCCTTTGTCCCAACATTCATAAGGCAGAAGCAGCAGAACTCTGTCTGAGTTTGAGCCCAGCCTGGTCTACATAGAGAGTTCCAGACCATCTATACTGCCAAAAATAAATAAATAAACAAAAATCTTTGTAAGGTTTTCACCTTACAGAAGTGCACTTAGAGTTGGGTGAGCTGTATGAGATGATTTTTTTTTTTTTTTTGGTTTTTTGAAATGATCTCTCTGTGTAGCTTTTTAAGCCTATCCTGAAACTCACTTTGTATACCAAGCTGGCCTTGAACTCACAGAGATCTGCTTGCCTCTGCCTCCCACGTGCTGGGATTAAAGATGTGTGCAGCCACCACCTGGCTCGATTTTTTTTTTTTAATTGAGAAGTGGTATGGTGTTGCATATCTGAAGTCCTCACTACCTGGAAGGCTGAGGCAGGAGGATCACTGGGTGGAAGAGTTGGAAACCAGCATGGGCACCATAGCAAGACTCTCACAAAAAAGGAAAAAACTGAAAGCACATTGCATGCTGTCAAGTAGGCACACCCTGGACTCAGGGTAAGACCCGATATGGAACAAGACAGACACAAAAGGGCTCCCTGTGGCTTGAACCATCTTACACCTCAATAGCTCAGATATGGGATTTACAAAAAAGGGACCAGCCTAGAAATCGCAACCAAAATCATTATTGGTATCATAGTTAAATTTTCTAAATAATTTGTAAAACCAAGTCTAAACTATTCTATGCCAGTTATTCATATCTAAGTATAGAAAAACAATGAGACATGGTTACATTCTGAAACATTTTTTAGGGTCTGTCATATCATCTTCACAAACCTTATTTGTGCTGGGTGGGAAGACCCTGAGTTTATGCCTGAAGAAACTAACATGTGCGTTAAGGGGCTTCTCTGTGTAGGAAGCTTACCAAAGCCACAGACAGCGAATCACCAAAAGGATCAAGGCTAACTCTTACCTGAGCATTGCTCGGATGACTCCCAAACTGTTAGCATTGGTCAGCAGCCACTGTGTAGCTCAGTGTAAATAACTCAACCTAGAGCGCCCCATGCAGGTGTCGCTCGGCACCCACAGTGCCCCGCACAGGTGTCCTTCAGCACCCACAGCGCCCCGCCCAGGTGTCCTTCAGTACCCACAGCGCCCCGCGCAGGTGTCCTTCAGTACCCACAGCGCCCCGCGCAGGTGTCCCTCGGCATCCTCAGTGCCCCATGCAGGTGTCCTTCAGTACCCAGAGTGCCCCGTGCTGGTGTCCTTCAGGACCCAGAGCCATTTTACTCAAGAAGTGAAACCACTGAAAGTACTTGCTTGGTGTCTTTTATTTCCAGTCTGTGAGCAACTTGAGCTCACCTTGGGCTTCTGGAGTTAATGTGGAATTGTAAGCTCAGAGCTGTGACTCAAGTAACTGAGGGACAGTTACTTATGTAACTCTTATGGAGCTTTCCTTGACCTGACAGTCTGACATGTGGGAACAGCCACTTTCCTGTGGTACCACCAGAGTACCTCTCACTAGTCTTTAGTCTTTGAAAGAAGACACTTAGTCAGGGCTGGAGGTGTCGCTCAGTGGTTAAGAGCACACACTGCTCTACCAGAGAACCTGGGTTCAGTTCCCAGCACCCATGTGTTGGCTCAAACCATCTGTAACTCCAGTTCCTTCTAGCCTCTTACATCACTCATGTGGTGCATTTTACATACAATGTAGGCAGAGCACTCTTAGACATAAAAATAATTCTTTTCAAAAGAAGAGTTTAGTGGTTCTTGTAAAGAGGCAGAAACAAAACAGTAGAAAGAAAAGTGTGGAAGCTGGCAGAGTTTGCTTTCATGAATTGAAACATTTAAACCATGTTTACACTGTATCTACTCCCGCACTAAACACCGAGCCCCAGGGATGCCCTTGTTCCAGTTCCGTGGGTTGTGGGATTCAGTATCTGACACATAGCACGTGTATAATGATGCTTGCTGGCTGAGTCACTGAGCGCTCTGGGGTGATGCTCTGGTGCTCGAGGCCACGGAGGGGGGAGGGCTGGTGTGTGCAGGGTGCTTGCTAGAGCCTATCCACACCTGCTTCTAGCATCCCTGGGAACATAAATGCCTCACATCTCATCCCCTCCCTGGTCCTGAGAGAGGCTGGGCACCCAGCTGTTCCCCTGCCAAGTCCAGCGGCAAGCTTTCTTCCCTAAAACTTCATAAAGCATTCTTTCTGGAACGCCTCTTCCCAGCCCTGACTGTCCCTTTGAAATCTGTACAGCGCCTGATTCCCGGCGCTGGTTAACAATCTCCTGCTTGCCTGTTACCTGGAATTTATTTGGGTTGGCTTCAGTTCAGACCAGGAGAGCTACTGTCGAAATATCAGGAAAAGTGCCAGTCAGACCAATAGCAGCTGCCACAGCTACCCACGCCTTTAATCCCAGCACTCAGGCAGCAGAAGCAGGCAGATCTCTGGGAGTTTGAGGCCGGCCTGGTCTAAGTGGCCAGCCTAGGGTACCTTGTGAAACTCTGTCTCACAAATTAGAAAAGAAAAAGGAAAGGAAATGAACAAACAGACTTCAGTAGCAGTTACTACAGCTGAACATAGAGATGGGCTGAAATGCAGCTAGCACTTGGGCACTAAACACTCGCTGCATCCATTCTCTCTCCCTCTCTCCCCCGTCCTTCTCCCTCTCCTTCCCTCCCCCCTTCCCCGTCGCCCTCTTCCCTCGCTTCTGAAGTCTAGCTTTATCTAAGCATGGCAGCAGATGGCATCCCATAGTGGCATGTGTGCCAACACTGCAGCCACCACAGAGACAACTGGCCCTGAGTCACAGCCCCACATTCCTAGGAGAGAAAATAGGCTGGCCTGAATTAGGCCTTCCATCCACCTTGGATGCAGTCAGCTGTGAGACCGACGCCTGAGTCACCATTAGTGTGGCTCCAAGTCGAGGGCAGCAGTCACCACTTGGTAGTGAACACTGGCATGAATCCAGGGCTTGACTAGTGCATTGAGGAACTAGCCTCAAAGAGCTGGGGATGTAGCTCCGTGGTAGCCTAGCATGCGCAAGGATCTGGGTTCAAAACCCGGGTCCTGAAGTTCAGTTTGGAGTAAGAGATGAAAATCGTCTCGAGCCGGGCGGTGGTGGCGCACGCCTTTAATCCCAGCACTTGGGAGGCAGAGGCAGGCGGATCTCTGGGAGTTCGAGACCAGCCTGGTCTACAAGAGCTAGTTCCAGGACAGGCTCCAAAACCACAGAGAAACCCTGTCTCGAAAAACCAAAAAAAAAAAAAGAAAAAAAAAAGAAAAAGAAAATCGTCTCGAGTTAGTGGGTAAAAACTTTTTACTTGACCTTTTTTTCCCCTAGTGGGTCCTTCCCCACTCTCCCAGGAAGGGAGGAGAAGGGAATCAGATGGGCGTGGATAGAACTAAGGAGCGGTCTGAGGATGTGGCTCAGTGAAAGAGCATTTACCTACCATGTGCAAGGTTCTGGGTTCAGTCTCCAGTGCCTCAGGAGAAGGAAGGGAGGAAAGAGGGCAGGCAGGAAGGCAGGAAGGCATAGAACTGAAAACCCCAAGTGTTAGCTCTGGAAATGGTCGGCCTGCCTGCTGTGGGAAGGACGAGAGGGAAGGGGTGTCCTCAGGTTCCTCCCAGCATGTCTAAATGCCGCTTTTAAAAAATAGATAATTTGGCCTACTTCTGTTATGTGTGAAAATAGGGTATTTCCCCAGAAGTCGAGGGCAATGCAGACATTCCCAGTTTAGTTCTCAACACTGTCCACACAGCAGACAGTTCCCTGGAGATCTTGACACTGGTCACATAACAAGAGTCACCTGGAGAAAGCTTTATAAAGGAAATGGGGGATAGAGAGGTGGTCCCAGACAATTGTCAGAATTTGAGGGTGTGTTTCCTTATGATTCTAATGAGTAGCCAGCATGGGAACCCCTAGCTTGACCGCACCAAAGCTGCGCACAATCGAAGACCCACACCTCAGTGAGACAGGAACAACCAGGGGAATTAGTCCCATTTCGCAGGTAGTGCTTTCTGAAGCTGGGAAGTTTCCATTTGTGAGCTGGCCTCACCACAGGATGCAGAGCTCTCGGGACTGCCCCTCTGATCTCATTAAGTTGTGCTGCAAACACTCATGAACTTAATTAAGAGCCATCCCTCACCATGTTTGTGTCCCTCCCTGCCCCCTCCGCTTATCTCTCTCTGTTCATCTTCTGCTCCTGGGTGCAGGAACTAAATAAGAAGCGGACGCAGAAGGAAATGGAGCACGCCATGCTGATCCGGCACGACGAGTCCACCCGAGAGCTGGAGTACAGACAGCTGCACACGCTGCAGAAGCTCCGCATGGATCTGATCCGGCTACAGCACCAGACGGAGCTGGAGAACCAGCTGGAGTACAATAAGAGGCGGGAGCGGGAGCTGCACCGGAAGCATGTCATGGAGCTTCGGCAACAGCCGAAAAACTTAAAGGTAAGAGGACATCAGCATACCCCGAACCCACTGTGCATCCTCACACAGGTGGGCCCGTCTGTGTCACACCCCAGAATCAGAATCTCTAGACGTGGTGTCCAGGGCTCCTTCTGCAAGCTGGGAAGCTGCTTTGGAACCCTCTAAGCTGCAGGGTCCTTGGCCCTCCCTGTAGTTCAGGATGTCGCTTACCTGAGCCATTGGTCACCCACCAGCTTTGAAAGGCAGTGAGAAGGGGCTGGAGAGATGGCTCAGTGGTTAAGAGCACTGACTGCTCTTCCAGAGGACCTGGGTTTGATTCCCAGCACCCACACAGCAGCTCACAACCATCTGCAACTCTAGTTCCAGGGACTCAAGACCTCTTCTGGCCTCCAAGACCACTAGATACCCATGTGGTACACAGACACATTCAGATAAAACACTCATAACATATAAAATAAAACTAAAAACTGTAAAGTGAACAAGGACAGCTCAGAAAATGGTCCTGTCAGTGAAGGGTTTGCTTTGCAAGTACAAAGACCCAAGTTCTGTCCCCTAGAACAGTGGTTCTCAACCTGTGGATCATGACCCCCATGAAGGTCAAATGTCCCTTTCCCAGGGGTCACCTAAGACCATCAGAAAGCATGGATATTTACAGTACAATTCATAACAGTAGCAAAATCACAGTTAGTAACAAAATAATTTTATGGTTGGGGTCACCACGCCATGAGGAACTGTGTTAAAGAGTGGCAGCATTAGTAAGGTTGAGAAGCAATGCCCATGAACCTGTGTTTTTAAAGAATAAAAGGTTGGGCTGGGCATAGTAGTGCACACAGAGAGGTAGACAGGGTCACTTAAGACCAGCCTGAGCTACATAGTGAGTTCCGGGCTGTTCAGAGCTATACAGTAAGACCCTGTGTCACCAAAAAAGGAAGAGGAGAAAAAAATCAACAAAAAAACAATGTCTGTGACCCCAGCCTTTCTGGGCAGCTTCCTGGTGCCGGTTGGTCACTTACCTAGCCTGCTTAGCGGTCCCAGGCTTTTGCCAGACACTGTCTCAAAAATAAATAAATAAATAAATAAATAAATAAATAAATAAATAAATAAGAATATGGATGGCACCTGAGGCAGCTACCCACGTTGTCGTCTGACCTCCACGGACAGCTAGTTACACAGGTGCTCCTAGCGAAAGTGGATAGAGAACTGTCCATGGTCCTAGCCCCAGTCGCTGAGGAAGCCATAATGGTAACAAGGTTGCTGCACAAATAAAGGCTACAACAGGGCAGTGGTGGCGCACGCCTTTAATCCCAGCACTCGGGAGGCAGAGGCAGGCGGATCTCTGGAGTTCGAGGCCAGCCTGGTCTACAAGAGCTAGTTCCGGGACGGGCACCAAAGCTACAGAGAAACCCTGTCTGGAAAAAACCAAAAAAAAAAAAAAAAAAAACAAACAAAAAAAAACAAATAAAGGCTACAAAGCCAGGATGCAAGCTACCCTTGGTCACATTGGCACATGTCCCTTCGAGGCAAACCCTAGCCACACCCACGACCCCTGCCACCAGAAGTCCTGATTGTTCGAGTGACCTGTGACTGAGGAGTGGCCTGCCGCATGCTCCGCTTCCCAGAGTGCACATT
Organism: Chionomys nivalis; assembly: GCF_950005125.1. NCBI lineage: Eukaryota > Metazoa > Chordata > Mammalia > Rodentia > Cricetidae > Chionomys > Chionomys nivalis. Next base: position 116,084,069 of record NC_080088.1, read on the forward strand.
TGGCATCCACCCCTGAAAGCACACTCTAATGGAGTCAGAGCTCCAGGGCCACTCTTCTCCTTCAGTTTCTGCTGAAGTCATGTAGGGATGGGTTAGGGTATGAGCCTTGTTCCGGTGTGTGGAAGACGTCTGAGCCAGGGCAGTGGGAGCTGACTGTAGAGCCTCATCCCCTTTCTCACCTGGAAATGAAGGGAGATTGTGCACACATGGAGGTGTACGCGCTCACCTCGAGGAAGGAAAACACAGCAAACAATAGGAGGCACTGCAGACCAGGAAGAGACTAGGGAAATAGCTGCCAACCCGCTAACAAGTCTCGTCATACTCCAGTCTACTGTGAATCTAGTTCCCCGTTATAATCTGTTTCCCTAAAGCCGTTCATCAAATCAAAATCACTTCCACCATGTCCTGTTAAAAAAAGAAAGAAAAAAAGAAAGAAAGAAAGAAAGAAAGAAAGAAAGAAAGAAAGAAAAGAAAAGAAAAGAAAAAACCAAAGGGCTGGTAGTGTTCCCTCACGTCATGCATTGTCCTGTCGGTCTCTGGACTGATGGCTGTCATGGGGCGTCCATGCGTGGTCTGTGTCATGTGTCGTGTGTCATGTGTCCAAACATGTGGACTGACCTGTTTCTCTTTCTCTCTGTCGCGTGTTCCCGGGCAGGCCATGGAAATGCAGATTAAGAAGCAGTTTCAGGACACTTGCAAGGTACAGACCAAGCAGTACAAAGCACTCAAGAACCACCAGTTGGAAGTCACTCCAAAGAATGAGCACAAAACAATCCTAAAGACACTGAAAGATGAGCAGACAAGAAAACTGGCCATTTTGGCAGAGCAGTATGAACAGAGCATTAATGAGATGATGGCCTCGCAGGCGGTAAGTGGGGAGGGTTGTTGCCACGGCGTCGAGAGTTTTCGGGATTTCAAGAAAATGCAAGATCCGGCTTTCATTCCCAAGCACCTTCTGGGATATATTGGTTTAGGATATATTAGTGGCTTCTTTTTCTGCCCGAGGAACAGAGGAAAATGACGCCGCCGAGTACAGCCAAGGCCATACGGATACTCGCTGGAATGCGTCTTCTCAGATGGAGCTGAAGGAGCAGCGGCAGTCCAGCCGGGGGGCACACAGGGAGGGCGAGATGGGATGGATGCCGCGTGCGTGTATATGCTTCTTCACCAGAAGTTTACCGACCACCACCCCAACTAATGTCAGGCATGGTCCTGCTGCCTCAGTGCCCATGGTCAAGTGAGGGGAGACACACACACACAGACATATTTGCTAAACAAACTCTGGCCAGGCCTCTGCAGGCAGCGCTGCACTGAGCCCAGAGACAGGGGAGCCAGCTAGATGGGTCTCATGCTGTGTCAGGAAGGCTGAGAAGTCAGATCACTGAGTGATAATAGCCAAGCACACTGAGTACTTAGTTATCAGGGTACCCAGAGCCTTGGAAGGACAAGGAGGAACAGGGAAGCTGGCCTAGAGATCCCTAGGAAGAAAAAGGAAGCTGTCAAAATACATGGTTCTGTATAGGTCAAGTCCAGATGAGGAGAGTGTGCACCTGGGGCTCAGAGCTGGAGGGCAAGCCTGGGGTCCAAGAAGGAGGACTGGGTTGGGAGCCGTGGTGCACACCTGTGATCCCAGCATTCGGAAGACTAAGGCAGCAGGAGTGGGACAGCCTGGACTACTAGCAAGACCCAGTCTGGCAAAACAAAGGCGGGGGATGTAGGTCATCAGGAGACCACTTGCAACAGGACCCCAGCCCTGAAAATAAGGGAAGGAGGAGGGTAGGGAAAGAAGGGAGGAAGGGGTAAAAGGAAAGAGAAAGAGAAGAGGGAAGAAAGAAATAGGGAGAGGAGGAGCCCCCATATACCCCTCCTGTCTTATTCCCAGGCTAGTCTCTCCTGGTTCTCCACTGGATCCCAGGATCCCAGGATCCCAAGGATGTTGGTAGATTAGGAAATGGGTCTGTCAGGGAATTGAATTATATCATCCCACCATGACCAGCACTGATGGCCACTGGTTTACTAAACAGAAACATTAGTTCTACCTGAGGTTGCACCCTGCAAAGATTCAGAAGCTCGCAGGCCTGAGAACGAATGGCCAGCCTGACTACCTGCCACAGCCAGAGAGTCACACATGGGAATAGAGGTGAGGGTCAGAACCTCAAGGCAGGAGGTGAACTGTCACTCTACGAGAGGCCTTGGGTGACCAGTGTGCAGTTGCTGTGAGTCCTGGGGTCCACACAGTACAAGAGGGGTGTGGAGGGCAGGCACATGGATGTGGTGAGGGCTGGGCAGGGTTTGGGGAACACTTGGGGGGGGCAGCAGAGAGAATTGAGTTTCAAAGGGGAGTTCCCAGGAGACCGGGAGAGTTGAGGAAAGAGGGTGCACTCTCGGATGCCGGGCACAGTGATTGAGTAAGGTGGCCCTGAGCCCTGTATCCATGTGGAGAGATGCAGACCCTAAAATCTGCAAGTCAGAAGGGATGCCAGGATTAAAGACAAAGGGTCCCATGCCTTTGTCTTGTGGGGGCAGCTGTTACAGTCAGGAGTTAATATATCTACCAGGGCCATGTGCGGGGTAGTTTGAAAAGCAGGCTGGGGACAGGATCTGGTAGCCATCTGTGTTTGAAGGCTGTGTGAAGGGTAGACATAGATCAAAGAGGATGAGAACCCAAAGATCAGGAGAGTCCAAGAGAGAGCAAGTCACAGATGGCAGAGCAAAGCTTCCCACCATTGGGTTCAAATGTGCAGGAGCCACGAGAGCAGCAAACCTCAGCGACCTCCCTGCTTTGGACAGCGGCTTTAGCCATGCGGCACAACAGTGAGACTTGGAGGTGTCCTTCCACTTCAAAGGGAGGAGGCTGCAGCTCGGGGGGCCTAGTGCTTGCCTAGGGGTCTGATCCTCCACAGTGCACAAACCAGCATGGTGTCACCCACCTAGGATCCTGGCACCTAGGAGATGGAGCAGGAGGATCAGAAGTTCAAAGCCATCCTCAACCACATAGCAAGTTCGAGGCCAGCCTGGGCTACATGAGACCCTGTCTCAAAAATAAAGAGTGCCCATAAAAAGAAGTCCTCTCCCATCCTCGTCAGTAGAGGCAGATAGACGTGCAGCAAGCCGAAGGGATAATGAAGCTCCCAACAGTAGGAAGAGGCTCGGGCATGTTCTTAGCTGGTGCTGCCACGCTCCTTCACACCTCATCCACTCATCCGTCCGTCCGAGGAGTGTTTGTGCCATCTGCAGCATGCTCCAGGCATCCCTGGAGGGACTGACCTTCATTCCCCGACCAGTTCTCCAGGGGCAGCGGACAAAGCAGAATCAAAAGGGGGCTGCCAGGCATGGAGTCGGGCAGAGAAGCAAGGAGGCAGCAGTGGAACCAGAAGGGCTAGCCTGGTCTGGAGGCAGCAGGAGTGGGAGAACCATAGCCCATCTGAAGAATTCAGAGACATCATTTCTGCTGGAATGTGGAGAGCTGGGGATCTTGCCTAGGAATAACACAGGAGGGTTGCACAGGGGCCAGGTCATAGTCGGTCCTACAGACCTCAGCACAGTGCACTGTCACTAAAGCGTAGGGGATCTGGTGGCCTCTTATTGCTGTTTGGGAGCCATCCCTCAGATACACGTGGAGAATGCCCTGAGAGATAGCAAGAGCCGTGGGAGCCCACTGTGGTGCTTTTGCTCTTGCTTGGCCACGGGGGGTGATGGCTACACTGGAGATGTAGTACTGGGGTGAGGGGAGAGGGGGCCATGTTTGAGAGGCAGGTTGAGGAAGGGAGAGTTTGTAGTGGTCACATGAAACTCGGGCTCTGGGAAACCTCCCAGGCCAATCTGTCCAGCAGATAAACAGAGAGAGAAAACTGGAGACCTTACCTCCCCAGGGAAGTCTGGTGTGCCAGCATGTGCCCAAGAGAGACTTGGAGTAGACAGAAGCCCTTGGGAGAAGCAGTTAGAGGGGGCGTGGGCCAAGGCTCTGGAACACCCACGTTTCCTGAGGTCCTGCTCGTCGGGGTCGAGCTGGGAAGGCAGAGCGGGGAGAATAACATAGAAGTCTGGGACAGTGGCTGGGCTAGAGCAAGGAATTGCAAGAAAGGCGGGCACACAACGGTGGCAGGCCCTGCTGGGAGGTGAGGTCACGTGGGGATCTCACAAAGATGATCAGAAGCCAAGCATGAGGGATGTAAGTGGAGGACGATGCTCCAAAGGAGAGAGTCAAGGAGAAAGAAAGGCAGTGGGGAAAGTACCAGGTAGGAGGCCTGTCTTGGTTTTTGTTTGTTTTGTTTTGAGGCAGGGTCTCTTGCAGCCCAGGCTAGCCTCAACCTCACTATGTAACCAGGGTTGACTTTGAATCCCTGATCCTCCTGCCTCCCCAGCTCCCACGCACTGGGGTTACAGACATTCATGGCCATAGCCTGTTCATTCGGGACTGGAGATGGAACCAGGGCTTCAGGCCGCCCCATAATCACTCTAGCTACCCAGCCACAGCCCAGCCCGGCTCTTGTCCCATTAGCTCTTGTCACACACAGCACCTGCGGCACGGCCTGGCTCTGCAGCAAGGGCTAGTGAACATGTTGTTTGAGTCGGTAGGCATGGGGGAAGGAAAGTGGGCTAAGGCAGAGCAGTGTCCTCTCTCTTGGAACAGGGAGGAGGGGACTCTGAGTATGGCCGCCACAGCTGTCCACTCTGCCTGGCCTTGGTCCACAAGTAAGGCGAATCCCTCCTTTACCTGGGCAAACCAGAGGCTCGCTGAAGGGAGCCATTCACATTAGCTACTGCTTAGGACAAGAGCTGGCCTTGTTAATTTTTCTGTAAAGGGACAAGTCATAAATGTGAGAAGCTGCGCGAACCATGAGGTGTGTCCGTCCCACTAGCCAGTTCACCTCTGCAGACCCAGGCAGAAATGACGTGCATACATGTACGTGTGTGTGTGTGTGTGTGTGTGTGTGATGTGAGAGAGAGAGCTTGCACGCCCTAGTAAAGGTTTATTTATAAAGAGCCACAGCCTAGGGGCTGTAGCCTTCCAGGGAGTTGCAAGGAGGGGGCCACAGCTTGGGTGCAGGCTGTGGTCTGTACGCTAGTCCACCACTAAGTTACACTGTAGCACACTCCCTTGCCTCCTCTTCTCTGTGAGCCACTGTAGGAAGCAAGCGTGATATTCGCCCACATTATTATAAACCTCAGAGTGCATTTGCATGTGTGACTGCAGGTGATAAACTCCAAAATCTGCAACTCCTGTGGTTTCTAGCACTTGGACTTGGATGGTCAGAGCTGGCACAGGACATGGTTTGAGGATCGCTAAATGCCAGAGACAAAAGAAACTGTAGGCTGGGGCTGTAGCTCAGAAGACAGAGGGTTGGTCTAGCGTCCAGAAAGTCCTGGGTTTTGTCATCAGCATTGCTAAAATTCCAACATGGTGGTATGCACCCGTAATCCCAGCATGGCGGTTCACACCCATAATCCCAGCATGGCAGTACACACTTTAATCCCTTCATGGTAGTACCCACCTGTAATCCCTTCATGTCAATGCACACCCATAATCCCAATGTGGCAATGCACACCCATAATACCAGCATGGCAGTACACACCTTAATCCCGTCATGGCGGTGCACGCATGTAATCCCTGCATGGCAGTGCACACCTGTAATCCCTGCATGGCAGTGCACACCTGTAATCCCTGTGTGGCAGTGCACATCTGTAATCCCTGCATGGCAGTGCACACACACATATAATCCCTGCATGGCAGTGCATACACACATATAATCCCTGCATGACAGTGCACACCTGTAATCCCTGCATGGCAGTGCACACACACATATAATCCCTGCATGGCAGTGCACACACACATATAATCCCTGCATGGCAGTGCACACTTGCCCTTGGGGGGTAGAGGCAGGAGGACCAGACGTTCAAGGTCATCCTTGGCTGCACAGAAGGTTCTGGCTCCAGTGTGGTCTGCGCAAGACCCTGTGTCGGAGGGAGACACTTCAAGGGTCTAAACTGCCCACTGGAGGTCTGAAGTCTTGGCTGCTCATTGGGGCTCATGGCAGCTAATGTGTGAACACAGGAGATGAGTGGGTTGTCATTTTCTTTTATGGTCAGGAGAATATCCCCATAGCATAGCAGTTCTCATGGGGAGCCACGGGACATTTCAACACCACCTGTAAACCATTCTGACTGTGGGCTGACGATGTGTGTACACAGCCCTGTCTATGTCCCCAGTGGAAATGGGAAGAAAATGGCCCGTCCTCGCTAGCAGAGTCTAACATTGACTGCTTAGGGTATGACTCAGAAAGCACACTTTCCCTTAACTCCATGGCGTGTTTCCCACAGAAGGACTAAGGATGACAGTCCACAAGTAGTTTGAACATTTCCAGTTACTTCCTGCTGTAGACGCTGGGGTACACTGTCAGCTATCACAGGCACAAATCGGGTGGGTGGAGATGCTGCTGGGGAAATCGCCTGTATGGAGAGGGGCGGAGAGACTCAGAGTAGCCACACTTCTGATCTTAGCAATCCCAGCCAGACTGAGGGGCTGCTGTGGGGACATACCCAGGCCTAGGACAGAGGACTGGCCTGTACCATGCTCATGGTCTGACACAGGAGCCGTTTGACCTCAGGCCCTTGTTCTTCTAGAAGCAGGTGGACTTGGCCCATCTGCACATAAGATCTAGCCGTCTGGGTACAAACTGTAAAGTTGAGGCGCACAGCTGGGAGCAGAGGGAACTGGGCCAGGGTGCAGAGTCTATGTCTCATTGCTGTGAAGCAAAATCCATCTCCAAAGATTATGAGCTGCTCTCAAGGAGTGAGATTTTTGAACCCATGGGGTTCTGGGTTGGTGGTGACGAAGATGCCATGTGTAGCCACAGTCTGGCCAGCGTGGTTTGTTTGCTATAATAGCTACAATGGCATGGTCTTCACGCTGTATGAATTATTGTTGAATTCACTTCTATAGCACTAAATGGGTCATGATTTTATAGTTAAAGGTGTTTAAATATGGACACAGTCTTGTCAAAGCCAAAATATTGTAATAGCTGCTGTTTATCGGACATTGTAGTATGTGTGGGGTCTTAGGGTTGGGATCCTATATGAATTCTTCCATTTAAAGTTCATGCCAATCTTAATGGGAATTATCGTTTCCTTGAAAAAAAGAAAAAGAAATGAGACCAAAGGAGGCTGAATAATTATTGACAAAATGCCACCCTGGAGTGAAAGAGCCAGGCTTCAGGATCAGCAGTTTACCTCCAGAGTGCACAGGCTTAGCCTCTAGAGTGGGCAGCCTTCCTGAGCTCTGGGGCCTGCACTGAAGGAAGGGTGTCCTTAGGATCCTGTGGCCACCCGGGCAGACTCCACTGGCTGTAGTCCAAATTGCAGTATCCATCGAGCTTCTGTCCTTCCACCTAAGTGGAGCAAAGAAACCCTTCCCGGTTGTCCCGAGTGGTGCGCGCGGACTGCTGTGTGCATATGGACATGTTCAGTGTGTGTCTTCTGTATCCACAGTTACGGCTAGATGAGGCGCAAGAGGCAGAGTGCCAGGCCCTGAGACTACAGCTCCAGCAGGAGATGGAGCTGCTCAATGCCTACCAGAGCAAAATCAAGATGCAGACGGAGGCCCAGCACGAGCGGGAGCTGCAGAAGCTAGAGCAGAGGGTGTCTCTGCGCAGAGCGCATCTTGAGCAGAAGGTAGGGAGTTTCTGGGGAGCTACGGGTGGGGCTGAGGTGGGGAAGGGTCACAGTTTTGTGTGGATCCCTCCTAGAGACCCGGGATCAGACTGTCAGTTTACCCCTGGTACCCAAGAGAGGCAGATATTACCTCCAGGCCTGGGACATGATGGCTCGGGAAGGTTATCCAATCATCTGAGGTTCTGCTTAGGAAACCCGCCATCTTAACCAGCTGGGTGGCATCACTTACTTAAGAACTATGGGATGCTAACACGGCTGCTCAGGGGCCTAAAAAAAATCAAATAAGATTGGAATTTTTTTCAGTAAAAGGAATTACCCACAGGATTCTTTAAGAAATAAAGTGAGGTGCTGGAGAGATGACTCAGAAGAGCACCTGCTGCTCTTCCAGAGGACCAGGGTTCAGGTCCCAGAACCTACATGGCAGCTCACAACCTTCTGTGACTCCAGCTTCAGAGTATTTAACACCCTCTTCTGGCCTCCACAGACACTACACTCATATGTATATACCTAACACAAGACAGTCGGTGGTGGCGCATGCCTTTAATCCCAGCACTTGGGAGGCAGAGGCAGGCGGATCTCTGTGAGTTCGAGGCCAACCTGGCCTATGAGAGCTAGTTCCAGGACAGACTCCAAAGCTACAGAGAAACCCTGTCTCAAACAAACAAACAAACAAAAAATACTTAAACACAGACTCACATAGACATAAATAATTAAATAAAAATAATTTTTTAAAAAAGAGTGGAAACAAAGAGAGGTTGCTATTGCCATATATAGTAAATGTTACCCCCTTGAATTACGGCGTGCTATAGACAGTGTTATAGGGAGAGTCACACGGAGACTGTGTCATGAAGCATCTCAAGCCTGGGGCTGAGGAGTGACACCAGACGTTGTCTTCTCCTGGCTTCCATGGATGCACATGTGCACATCACGCAAAGCATCTCAGGGCCTGAGGAGATGACTCAGCAGGAGAGAGCTCGCTGTGAGGGCACGGCACACAGCATCTCGAGCTGGCGACCGCTCTCTGCTCAGCCTGTTACCCCGCTTTCTCTGTCCCCCCAGCAACACTGGAGCCTGCTCTCCTGGCCACTGTTCCACAAATTCCTAGGACGCAGGAGGCCCCATCCGGCCACTGCAAAGTCCCAGGGAGGACGCTGACCTGGATCAGCCCAGGCTCAGATAGCATCGCCACCTCTACCCCCAGCCCCACCCACCCACACCCATCCGTACCCCAACTCCCAGCCCTAGCAAGTGTGAGACATAGTGGGACAAATCCAAGACACTGGGCTCCTGGCTCTCAGGTCTAGGCTGTTTCCCCACTCCCGTGTGTGTGTGTGTGTGTGTGTGTGTGTGTGTGTGTGTGCTTGCACACCTGGTGGGGGTCCCTCGTGGCTGTGGAGCGAGTGTTGGCACTGAGCCCCTCTTCTGTGCTTGGTGCAGATTGAAGAGGAGCTGGCCGCCCTGCAGAAGGAACGCAGTGAGAGGATCAAGATTCTCCTGGAAAGACAAGAGCGAGAGACGGAGACTTTTGACATGGAGAGCCTCAGAATGGGATTTGGGAATTTGGTGACATTAGATTTTCCTAAGGAGGACTATAGATGAGATTAAATTTTTTTGCCATTTACAAAAAAAAAAAAATGAAAAAAAGAAAACAAAAAAATTCAGACCTTACAAAACTACATTCCCCATTGTAACGGGCGTTGCTCTCACTTCACACTCTCTCTCTCTCTCTCCCTCTCTCTCTTTCTCTCTCTCTTCCTGACATCGTGTCGGACCTAGTGCCTGTTTACTCTTACTCCATCAGGGGCCCTTTCCTCCCCCGTATCAACTGTCAGTGCTGGCCGGCCCGGCCGCCCTACTGTCCACCCCCACACCCAGTGCCGGTGTGGCCCACAGAGGTTCTGGTGAAAACCTTGCAAGTGGCTTTAGGGTCAATCAACAAACGGCCATGGAACACAGATGTATATTGCTCTAAGCAATCCCTCATTGTCACCAACCAGTGAAAGCAAAGCAAAAAAAGAAAAACTAAAGAAAGAAAACTAAATAAATACTACATGCCAAGGGGGAGAGAGACACAAAATCCGCAGCCTTACACCTTAACCAGCTGCTGCATAATTTTATTTTATTTTATTTTTTTGGTATTTATTCATCAGGAATTAAAAAAAACAAAGTTTTATTAAAGATTGAAAATTTGATACATTTTACAGGAACTAATTGTGATGTACATATGAAGTGGTAACATATTATTACTATTTTGGGGCCGGGGTGGGTGGGCGGGGTGAAGAGAGCTTGTGATTTTTAAGAACCTGCCGGCGAGCGTTTGCCTTGCTGTCAGCCTGGTCTACTGTATCCCGGCATCCTCTGCTGTTGCAGACGGTGCGAATACACGTACGGAACTCACAGAATCCCAGTAGCACAAAATTGGGCTTTGGCAAATCATGTATTTTGTGTATAGAGGGAATCTAAGGAGAGGAATTGCTTATTTTCATATTGTATTTTAACTGTTTCTCTGATCAAAATTTTTTTACTTCCTCCTCCTGTTCCTCCCCCACCCACGCCCACCTCCCCACGGTTTCCAGTTCAGTCTCTGGAGTTCAATGTCTTTTCAGTCGGATCATCTCCGTTTATTTCTCCTTCCCCTCCCCGCACCCCCTATCTTTGGTCATAAATATTGCATTATCCATCCTTTCAAACTGTGTATTTTCTTACAATAAAAAATGATGAAGAAAAAAAGGCTTTACTCCTTTTGCATGCACCTTAAAAAAAAAAAAAAAACCACTTAAACATTTTTCAGGTTCCAAGGGAGAGCATGGTTAACTGTCAGGGCTTTTACTTATATTTGTAAATAAAAGTGTTCGTCACATTGCCTGGCTGTGTTCTTGTAGCAGGATTTCCATTCTAGGTGCCTCTGGGGATGACTCTAGGGCTGTGGGGAAGCCGAAATTTCAGTTTCTTCTGGACCGAGATGGAGGTATGGTGTTTGACATGCTCACTGGGTCCCTAGCCATAGGAGTACAAGCCACACGGGATCACAGGCAAGAGGACTGGACCCCACAAAGAAGAGCAAGCAGTGGAGGAGGCATGGGAGCACTCCCCCTGGACACTGTCCTACTGTATGTAGTGCAGACTCCACCCCTTCCGGTCTCCTTTGACTAGAGTAACTGTGTATTAAAGACGGAACTTCCAGGATGTCTCCCCCCATCGCCTTAGCCCTACAAGCCTTGCATCTTGAAATGGGATTTTGCTTTCTTGTTATTATTGTCTCTGTTTTTTGTTGTTTGTTTTTGGTTTTCCCACTTTGGTGTCTTTCTGGAACTCACCGTGTAGATTGGACTGGCCTCAAACTCACAGAGATCCTTCTGCCTCTGCCCCACCACCTCCCCAGAGTGCTGAGATTACAGGCCTGTATCGTCACACCCAGCCCTGTTTTGTATTTTCCTAATGAGCTGAAAGTTGGGCTGCTTAGCCAAGCTGAGGTCACATGCGGTTTTCAGTTCTTCAGGGCTGGGGACTAAGTTCAACCTCCTGTGTGCTAGGTCAGCATTAGAGCACTGAGCCTGCCCCAGCCCCTGTCCCAGCCCCTGTTCCAGCCCCAGCCCCTGTCCCACCTCCTGTCCCAGCCCCTGTTCCAGCCCCAGCCCCTGTCCCAGCCCCTGTTCCAGCCCCAGCCCCTGTCCCAGCCCCTGCCCCAGCCCCTGCCCCAGCTCCTGCTCCAGCCCAGCCCCAGCCCCTGTCCCAGCCCCTGTCCCAGCTCCTGCCCCAGCTCCAGCACCTGCCCCAGTTCCAGCACCTGCCCCAGTTCCAGCACCTGCCCCAGCTCCTGCCCCAGCCCCTGCCCCAGCACCTGCCCCAGCTCCTGCCCCAGCCCCTGCCCCAGCACCTGCCACAGCTCCTGCCCCAGCTCCTGCCCCAGCCCGTCCCCGCTTCTGCCCCAGCCCCTGCCCCAGCCCCTGCCCCAGCTCCTGTCCCTGCTCCTGCCCCTGCCTCAGCCCCTGCCCCAGCCCCAGCCCCAGCCCCTGTCCCTGCTCCTGTCCCAGTCCCTGTCCCAGCCCCTGTCTCAGCCCCAGCTCCTGCCCCTGCCCTAGCCTCTGCCCCAGCCCCAGCCCCTGCCCCAGCCTCAGCCCACACTGCTCTTTTGAATGAGGACCTGAGGAGCATTCTTGGATCCTAAAAGAGTGAGTAATGAAGAACATATGTAACCTGTGGGTCTCACTGTGACAGGTGTAAAATTACAAATAGTCACTAATTATCTCCTCCGTGAAGCCATGGTAACAGCCACCAAATTGACCATAGTGTTTATGGTCAGCACACTGATGTTGGAGGAGCCTGGCAGGGTGGTGCACGTTTTTAATTCCAGCATTCAGGAGGCAGGGTGGGCAGATCTCTGAGTTCCAGGATAGCCAAGGCTTAACAGGTTACACAAGAAATCCTGCCTCAGAAAAACCAAAATCAACAATCCAGGTATAAAAGAAACATAAGGATGGGGCAAAGAGCCAGTGTCCTCCTTTCCAGCGTGTAGTAAACTCCCCTGGATTTTAAAAGGATTGTGTAACAGGTTTATGGGCTGGCAAGATGGCTGAGTGGGTAAAAGGTGGGTGCTTGCTGCCAAACCTGATAACAGGGTTTCAAACCCTGGAGCCCACATGATGAAAGACAGCCCCACTTCTGCAGGCTGCCCTCTGACCTCTACATGTGCATCATGGCACGTGCATACACATGTGCACACCCAAAGCAATTTTTTTATTTTATTTTATTTTTTTTTTCAAAGCAATTTTTTAAAAACGAGTTGTCATGCATATAGCTAAGGCATACCTGGTAAAAGCCTTGTCCTGTGATTATTGTGGCTGTTTACCGAGTGCCTATCCCAGATGCCTGAGATGTGTCAATGTGCCCCACAGGTGACACTCAGATTAGTGCTGAGGATACGTGACTGGTAATGAATCCTATGGACACAGAAGTCCATGTAGAAAAGAGGCAGGAGCAGATCAGACCGAAGCCAGCCTGGGCTATCAGAAGCCAATCTGGCCAGAGCCAACCTGGGCTATGCTCTTAGACTCCATCTCAAAAGAGAGAAATAAATAAATAAACGAGGCCCCTAGACCTAAGAACCCCTTCTCAGTCATCCAGGAGAGTTCAGGACACATGAACTATCCTCTGCTGCTGGGCATTTCGGTTTCTTAGTGTTGTTCGGGAGGCATTTTGTTTTGTTTTGTTTTGTTTTGTTTTCCTCTCATGCTGGGGGAAAAACCGAGGGCCTTGCATACCTTCTGTAAGCACTCTACCACTGAGCCACGCATCCACAGGGCACATTTGCAGTCCTTGACTTTCTGAAGGGTACTACCTCCTAAACATGAAATTTAAATACATACATACATATAACACACACACAGCTCCAGAGAACCCAATACCCTCTCTCCATAGGCACTGCACTTACATGCATATACCAGCACACAGAAACACACCTATACCTGGACATTTTTTTTTTTTTAAAGATTTATTTTTTTAAGTATACAGTGGTCTGCCTGCATGCATGCCTACAGGCCAGAAGAGGGCACCAGATCTCATTACAGGAGGTTGTGAACCACCACGTGGTTGCTGGGAATTGAACTCAGGACCTTTGGAAGAGCAAGCGACACTCTTAACCACTGAGCCATCTCTCCAGCCCCTGGACATATTTTTAAATAACCTTTTTAAAAACCAATTAAAAAAAAAAACTCTGCATACAGAGGCTAAAGATGTCAGCCAGCTGACAGGGCACCTGCTGACCACGCACAGACCCTGGATTTCACTCCCAGCACTCCATGAACCCGTGCTGTGCGTTCAGCTGCAATCCCAGCAGCAGAGGAGCTGGAGGATAGGAAGTTTGAGTCTGAGGCCATATTGAGAGATGTAACACCCTGCCTTAGAAAGGAAGGGAGGGAGGAAGGGAGGGGGAGGGAAGAAAAAAGAAGGAAGGAAAGACAAGAGGAAGGAAAGAAAGAAAAAGGAAGAAGAAAGGAAGAAATGAGAAAGGAAGGAAAGAGAAAACAGAAAGAAGGAAAGAAAGGAAGAAAGGAAGAAAGGAAGAAAGAAAGAAAGAAAGAAAGAAAGAAAGAAAGAAGAAAGAAAGAAAGAGAAAGGAAGGAAGGAAGGAAGGAAGGAAGGAAGGAAGGAAGGAAGGAAGGAAGGCAGGCTGGCTATAAGTGCACACATCTTTAACTGGCAATGGAAAAATGGAAGCACAGCCACAGCGCCATGGGAATACCTAACCCACTCAGTTACTGTAAGGGTCATTAGTGTCAGCAGAGAGAACAGAAAAATGAGTGTGTGAAGGGCCAGATCTGGAAGTGCCTGCCAAGTTCAAGGGACTAAGAGACACTCTCTCAAGGTAGGAGCTGAGTGAGTGAGAGCAGGAGTCAAGAGGCTTGCGGGGGGGGGGGGGGGGGGGGGCCTGGAGAGATGGCTCAGTGGTTAAGAGCATTGCCTGCTCTTCCAAAGGTCCTGAGTTCAATTCCCAGCAACCACATGGTGGCTCACAACCATCTGTAATGAAGTCTGGTGCCCTCTTCTGGCCTGCAGGCAGACAGAATACTGCATACATAATAAATAAATAAATAAATAAATAAATAAATAAATAAATAAATAAATAAATAAATAAGAGGCTTGCGGGAATCCATTTACAAAAGGCTCCCAGACCCTGTGGGCTCTATCTGTAAGTCACGCAGGAATTTCCAATCAACAGCGAGGCTGCCTGTCTTTGCACCAGTATCAAGACGGGCTTCAACCACATGCAGCTGGGCATAAACACTGACGAGATATTAGCCCGGTTTTTGATAGATGACCTCTGTTTACTAGAGGTGAATCAAGAAATTCCAGACAGGTTGATTGACACGTCATATGTTCCCTTCTACATAAGGTCAGAGTGATAGGCATGTCCCAGATTGCACCCTTAGAAATACTACTGGGTTGTGGGCCAGCCGGCTGTGGGCGGGCCGGCTGTGGGCAAGCAAGACCGTTGGCTCAGCAACAAAGAGCTTGCTCTGCAAACCTGGTGATGAGTTCAATACCTGAACAGGTAGGAGAGAACCAACTCAACTCCGCCAAGTCGTCCACCGACCACACCCACACGTTATGCATTCATGTACAAACTCACACAGACACACACAATAACTGGATAAAATTTCAAATAATCCTGGACTGCGAGCCTGGCCGCACGCTGAGGCACCTATTATGGTGGCTGATACTGCCACAGGACCTGGAATCATCCATAGAAGGGACCAGCCTCTGGGCACGCCTGTGAGAGATCATCTAGATTAACTAAGGTGAGAAGATCCACACCAATTGTGGGTGTCACCCTGCCACAGACTGGGGTCCTGAAGTGAGCAGAAAGGAGGAAGTGAGCCCAGCACCAGGGTTCATCTCTCTCAGCTTCCTGCCGGCAGATGTCACGAAACAACTGCTTCAAGCTCCTGCTGCCATGCCCCCCGCCATGGTGGACTGCACCCCAAATTGCTGTCACTAGTACTCCTGTGTCCCTCCAAGCCCTTATATTACACTCTTTGGGATGGCTGTAATCAGGGAACTGCCCTGAACCTCTGGACTTTGTTCGTGCATGTCCATCAGGTCCAGTTTAATCATTTATTACATTTTTTTAAAGATTTTTTTTTTTATGTGTACAGGTGCTTGCCTGCATGTATGCCTGCAGACCAGAAGAAGGCATGGGATTGTGAGCTGCCCTGTGGTTGTTGGGAACTAAACCCAGGACCTCTGGAAGAGCAGCCAGTGCTCTTGACTGCTGAGCCGTCTCTCCAGCCCCCATTTGTTGCATTTCTTATTTTGTGTATGTTGCATGCCCACGTGTGCCACAGGTCACACATGGGGATCGGAGGACAACCATGGAGAGTCAGTTCTTTCCTCCCACAGTGTGGGTGCCCTCCAAGTCAGATTTAGTGGCGGTGACTTTACCTACTAAGCCATATTGCTGGCCTATGTCCACACGTTTAGACAAGGGAGCAGAGGACCACCTCACCCTGATTACCACTCTTTAAAGAACAAAGCATCTTGCAATTGGTGATAGAAAATCACATGAAAATATATGGGGACGGTAGTTTTTTTGGTTTTGTTTTGTTTTGTTTTGTTTTTGGTTTTTTTTTTTTTCATCTTCAGTTGTCTCTGATGCAGCTTATACGAAGATAATTGTTGTTCTGTTAACTGAATACCACTCTGTAATTGCAAAAAAAATTGCAGCTGTTTTGTTGACATTCTGAATGCTTCTAAGTAAATACAATTTTTTATTAAAAAAAAAAGAAAATCACATGAAAAATCATGTAAGAGGAAAAACTAGTACATGATTTTAAATATACATAAATACCAAGTCAAAATGTTTGAAGTTCAGTAAAACTGTCCCCATTTGTGGAGAAGGAACTCACACACCACTACTGTCTTCCTGGAGGGCATTCTGCATCTATCAGAACTGAAAAGATGCAGGCCTGTGGAAACAATTGTTGCAATATTAGGAATTCCCCCCTAACTTGCCAAAGCACTTCCTACACGTATGAAGGGCGTTTGCCAAAGCGCTATTTATTTACAACAGCAAATGAAGGGAAATAAATGAAACCACACAAACAAAATCATACAGTGGTATGAACATCTGTAATATGAAGTAACTGGTCACAATGTGAGCTACACACCTGGAGAACCACTGCATAAACTAGTGTGTTTGGAAGAATATGTGTCTGGGGTTGGTGAGATGGCTTAGCGGATAAAGGTACTTGCCACCAAACCTTAGAGTCAGAGTTTGATCCCAGGACCCACAGAGTAGGAAGAATCACCTCCCACAAATTGTACTCTGATCTTCACGTGCTGTAGCACACGCGTGTGTGCATCTACCCAGTAGATGATAGATGGACAAACGGATGAATAAAATAATTTATTATTTTAAAGAAAAGGCTGGAGAGAAGGCTCACTGGTTAGGAGTGCACCCTGCTCTTGCAGAGGACCTGAGTCCAGTTCCCAACACCAAGATTAGGTGGGGCACAACCACCTGCAACTCCAGATCTAGGACCTGACGCCCTCTTCTGGACTCCACAGGCATCTGCATACACACACACACACACACACACACGCACATACACACAAAGACTGAAAATATTCTTTAAAAAACTTTTGAGCAGGGTCTGGTGGCACACGCCTTCAATCCCAGCACTCAGGAAGCACAGGCAGGCAGATCTCTGTGAGATCAAGGCCATCATGGTCTACAGAGTAAGTTTCGGGACAACCAGGGCTGTTAGAGAAAGCCTGTCTCAAAAACAAAACAACAAAACAATTTTGTTACATAAGTACCTAACAGTGTTTACCAGTATACATGCCAAGACTTTTTTTTTTTTTTTTTTTTTTTTTGGTTTTTCGAGACAGGGTTTCTCTGTGGTTTTGGAGCCTGTCCTGGAACTAGCTCTTGTAGACCAGGCTGGTCTTGAACTCACAGAGATCCGCCTGCCTCTGCCTCCCAAGTGCTGGGATTAAAGGCGTGCGCCACCACCGCCCGGCTCATGCCAAGACTTTTAAGGATAGAAAGATAAGGTATGTTTTGTTTCTTCTGGAAGAGAGCCTACACCAGGGACTACCATCGAGACACCCTACTGAGATGGAAGGCACCTTCCACACTCTGTTGGGAGTACACTTGTTTGTGTAGTGTGTTTTTCAGTGCTAGGATCAAACCAGGGGGTGTACACATGTACATTCAAAGTGCATCTCTACTCTACCACTGAGCTTCGCCCCAACCCTATCATTCATTTTTTTAAGATTTATTAATTATGTATACAGCATTCTGTCTATATGTGTGCTGCAGGCCAGAAGAAGAAACCAGATCTCATTACAGATGGTTGTGAGCTACCATGAGGTTACTGGGAATTGAACTCAGGACCTCTAGAGAAGCAGTTGGTGCTCTTAACCTCTGAGCCATCTCTCAAACCCCCCATCATTCATTTTTATAACTTTTATCAACTTTAAAAATACATTTTCCACAAAAATCTATCTATCTTGGGGGCTGGAGAGATGGCTCAGAGGTTAAGAGCATTGCCTGCTCTTTCAAAGGTCCTGAGTTTAATTCCCAGCATCCACATGGTGGCTTACATCCTGAGTTCAATTCCCAGCTTACAACCATCCATAATGGGGTCTGGTGCCCTCTTCTGGCCTGCAGGCAGACACATAGACAGAATATTGTATACATAATAAATAAATAAATAAATTTTTAAAAATCTACCTATCTTATACTACCCAGAAGCCATCCGGCCATGTTGTCAACATTTGTCAAAGGAAGAACTAGGAGGTGGGCTAGGCCTGTAATTCCAGACAAAGGCAGGATTGTGAGTTCAAGGCCCACCTGAGGTATGCTGTAAGGCTTTCTCACCATACAAGAATAGCAAGGGTCTAACTTCAGACCCTTCCCCATGAGCCCAATTCACAGTGACAGGAACCTCTGTCACTGGGCAGGAGCTGGGAGTCTCCTCCGCCTGGCCCTGACCCCTCTGTGGATGACCCATGGGGGAGGGGTGAGTTTCCACAACACTGACAGCCTTTTACCATGGCGAAGGGGAAGGCTCGTGGGAAATGTGGGCAGTGCAGAGGGGCCCTAGGGCACATCCCTGGCACCTAAGGAAGCAATGGGCCGTTCTGAATTTGACCAGGCTCTCCCACGATTCTTTGCCCAGATAGGAGCGCTGTTCTGGAAGGCTGTGAACTTTTCAGAGTTGGTTTCTGGCTGGAGGAAATGAGAGTTCCAGCCCAGCTGGTTCCCCACCTCATGCTCTTGGCTCTGCTAGAATGTGAACCCCTTTACCAGACAGTGCCACCACCTCAGCCCAAGCCACCTGGTTATGCTTCTCCTGCTGTGACAGACCCAAGTAAAAGCCAAAACAAACCTCTTGCTGATCAAGTCTGCCACAAGGGTACAAAAGCAGTAAGGGTATTCGACCTTGAAGAACTGGTCCAAAGCAAAGGTGCTTCTAGGCGTGAAGCAAGCCAGCTGATGTCTTTCAGTATGTTTTAAAATTATACATGTTTGTGTTTGGGTGTCCGCGGTGCCAAGGCGCATGTATTAAAGTCAGATTGCAACTGGCTGCGGTCAGTTTTCTCCTTCTGCCTCTGGATCCTGAGGTCAGCTTTTACCTGCTGTGGCCCAAGCTGTCTCCAAACTCACACAGTCCTCCTGCCTCAGCCTCCCAAATACTGGGGATACAGGTCTGATCCACCATTCCCAGGCCAGCCTGAAGCCTGGGAGTTTGGTTTTTTTTTTTGTTGTTAAGACAAGATCTCGTTATGGAGACCAGGCCGGCCTAGAACTCAGAGCTCTCCCTACCTCTGCCTCCCAAGTGCTGGGACAAAAGATGTGCGCCACCCACTGAACTGAACAGAAAATTCTCAACAGAAGAAGTTCAAATGGCCAAAAGACACTTAAGGTCATGCTCAACCCCCTTAGCGATCAGGGAAATGAAAATCAAAACAACTTTGAGATACCTGTCAGAATGGCTAAAATCAAAAACACCAACGATAGCCTTTGCTGGAGAGGATGTGGAGTAAGGGGTACACTCATCCATTGCTGGTGGGAATGCAAACTTGTGCAACCACTTTGGAAATCAGTGTGACGGTTTCTCAGGAAATTCAGGATCAACCTACCCCAGGACCCAGCAATACCACTCTTGGGAATATACCCAAGAGATGCCCTATCATACAACAAAAGTATATGCTCAACTATGTTCATAGCAGCATTGTTTGTAATAGCCAGAACCTGGAAACAACCTAGATGCCCTTCAATGGAAGAATGGATGAAGAAAGTATGGAATATATACATATTAGAGTACTACTCAGCAGTAAAAAACAATGACTTCTTGAATTTTGCATGCAAATGGACGGAAATTGAAAACACTATCCTGAGTTAAGCCAGACCCAAAAAGAGGAACATGGGATGTACTCACTCATATTTGGATTCTAGCCATAAATAAAGGACATTGAGCCTATAATTTGTGATCCCAGAGAAGCTAAATAAGGTGAACCCAAAGAAAAACATATAGTTATCCTCCTGGATATTAACCTTCATCAGGCGATGAAAGGAGACAGAGACAGAGACCCACATTGGAGCACCAGACTGAAATCCCAAGGCCCAAATCAGGAGCAGAAGGAGAGAGAGCACGAGCAAGGAACTCAGGACCGCGAGGGGTGCACCCACATACTGAGACAATGGGGATGATCTATCGGGAACTCACCAAGGCCAGCTGGACCGGGTCTGAAAAAAGCATGGGATAAAACCGGACTCGCTGAACATAGCGAACAATAAGGACTGCTGAGAAGTCAAGAACAATGGCACTGGGTTTTGATCCTACTGCACGTACTGGCTTTGTGGGAGCCTAGGCTGTTTGGATGCTCACCTTACTAGACCTGGAAGGAGGTGGGAGATCCTTGGACTTCCCACAAGGCAGGGAACCCTGACTGCTCTTCAGGCTGCTGAGGGAGGGGGAGTTGATTGGGGAAGGGGGAGGGAAATGGCAGGTGGTGGCGGGGAGGAGGCAGAAATCTTTAATAAATAAATAAAAACTAGAGAGGTTAAAAAAAAAATGTGCGCCACCACTCCTGACTCTCCCTCCTCCATAAGCATTGCTCCCACTGCCCATTATAAGGGAGGAGATGGCAGAAACTCCCTGTGGCCAGATGGCACCGCTGCTTGCCTCAGAGGGCTCCTCCGCCCATGCACGAAACCCAGACACAGTCAAGAAAATACCC
The DNA here is from genome assembly GCF_950005125.1 of Chionomys nivalis. Lineage (NCBI taxonomy): Eukaryota > Metazoa > Chordata > Mammalia > Rodentia > Cricetidae > Chionomys > Chionomys nivalis. Next base: position 116,104,490 of record NC_080088.1, read on the forward strand.
AGATGTCTAAATTCAATGCCTTTATTTTTATTTGATGATGTACAGACAAGATTAACACACCAAGCAACTCCAGGAACTTTTACTCATGCTGAGAAGCAAGACTTAGCCCTCTCTCTGGGGCCTCGCCTCAGCACAGTAGCCCTGTTCTTTAGAGCTACAGGACACCAACACCTGTGCAGCCGCCTGCCCCAGCTGAAATGGAAGCCTTGTGTTGTCCCAGTTGGGGACAGAACTTTAAAAACACATCTCAGAAGATGCCACCATGCCTGGTTCTGGGCGAGTCCTTGTCAAACCACGTACAGACAACACTAGCCCTCACCCTCACATGGGGCAGAGTGTCTTTACTTTTCAGAGTTGCAAATCTTAAATTAACAATACAAGGACTCCATCAGAACACCAAACACCCCCTAGATGGAGACTAAATTCGAGCAAACATAAACCCGGATACGATTATTAGAATCCTAAGGATAGGCAGCAGAAAATCACCCTACACCTCTATCCTAGCACAGCTCGGGACTCCCTGCGAGGGGTAGGAAGGAAGAAGGAGAAACAGCATGCTTTGTACAACTCGACAATACTGTGGGGGTCCCCAGGACCGCTGGCCTCCACGGCACCTCTATTTCCCAGAGAGCTGCTCATACAGCTTGGGCACGTAGTCGTCCCACTCCGCCTGGTAACATGTGCCTGCCACGGGGGCTCCCAGGTGATACTTCTTGCGGAAGGCCGCCACCTTGAACTTGCCGCGATGATCTCCTGACCTGTTGCTGAGGATGGGTTCGTCACAGTTCAGTGGCTTGTCCTGTTCGTACACCAGCCAGACGTAGCGGTGGAGGCCTGCAGGAGAGGCAAGCAGTAAGTTTGGGGTGGGGATGCACGGCAGTTGGGAATGCTCTTGCCTAACATACACACATCCCCGGCTTGGTTCTCTACAGAGTACAACATAAACAGAGTAGAACAGTGGCCACTTGATCAGGATTTGTGTTCAGGACCATCCCCAAGTACTCCGAAAGTTCAAGGCTGGCATGGGCTGCAGGAAACTATGTCTAAATCCTATGGTTTTAATCACTTTTTGAAAAACTATTTATGTGTATGAGGATGATAACAACAGAAGTGGCCATCATCCAGAGTACTGGACAAAGAAGCCACAGTATGCCACCTGTCGCAAAAGCATCAATGACCTGCCAGGGTCTGCAAGGACTACACAGACTCACAAGAGCTTCGCACGAGCTGATCAGTGTAGAACGTCCACTTTGGAGAACTCCAGGGAACTCGTAGACCTGGGACGTCGACCCAAGAGTGATGGAGCCCAGCCAAGAACAGCCAGAAGGCACGCAGAGGCTCTGCTCACAGCACCCACATCCTGGCCTCAGCCCAAGTGCCCAGCAAGAGGAAGGCTGAGCCACGAGGCACGCGGGCACAGGGAATACTAATTACTGAAAGGAAATGAACTGGAAACCAGAAACAGAGTGACTCTCACATCAAGGCCACTTGTCCTGCATGCTCTGCCCATGAGAAGTGTGGTGACCAAAACAACTCATGGAGGCAGATGGCAGAAAATCCTGGGAGCCGCAGGAACAAGGCCACCGCTAAGAACACTGGGGTGACAGGAAGAGCACCCATCTTCCTGGAGTGTCCAGATGTGTGTGCCTCAATTCCACTGCCCGAAATTTCACAATCCATCAGTTTATTCTGCAAGCTAAACTTCAAACCTCCCCCCTCTCCCAGAGCTGCTGGGGTTTCTAGTCTTCAAAACAGAGCACAGCTCTTACCCGAGAGACTCGCTTTACTCCCAGCGTCTCCCGTCTATAATTAAATCACCTGCTTTTGTTGGTGCCCTGGAGAACCTTAAGAGTCCCCAGGAAATCCGCTTCTTTACTCTCCTGTTAGGAACATGCGGGAGGCCTTTAAGCCACCTAGAGGCTGCTGGGCCAGCGGCCACACTGTGAGCCATGAGCAGTGGTCCTTGTCCTTACTGGGTACTCATTATTCCAGTCAGTTCTGAGGGCAGAACAATGCACAAACGTTCACATTCTGCCACGCATCAGCCATCATCACCGTGGCCTCGTTCCAGCGAATGGGAACACCGTGTAACAGGCGACAGGCAGTAACCATGTCTCCCACCAGTTCCAGGGGTGTTTGTGCGAGTTAGGGAACTTCAATATCAGAGATGAATCTCACTGACTCACGCTATCTGTGTAAACACACAAGTATGTGTCCAATGTGGGTCACTACAGTGTGCATGCATGTGCATGCATGGGTGTCATCAATGTGGCTCGCTACAGTCTTCCAAGCCTTTTCAAGGTACCCAACCACATTTGGGGAAGAAGAAAGGGAGAGTTATAAAGAAGTCTTTGGGCATTTATTTGAAAACAGTGATCACTTCCTGTTTAGAGAATCAGAAACTCCCAAGATCAGACAAAGCAGAGCTTAGACAGAGACCAGAGGGGCTCAACTTTGTTTGCCCCACATCTGGCCCCCCGAACCCCACTCCGAGCTTCCACAGCACTGCCTGCTCTCGGTGCCCCTGCCTGCTGGAGGCGGTTGCCAGCCCAATGACAGAGAGCTTGCCTAAAGTGTCTGAGGGCCCTGCCTTTGGTTTCTCAGGACCACCAAAAATCACATTCTGATGCAGCTCTCTAGAGTCTAGGCTCCACAGAGGGCACACCCAGTCAGAACCCCACAAGCCACAGACTGGAGACAGCACTGAAAAGGACTGGCCCAAAGGGGAAAGCAAGCAGACTTGTGTCTCCCTCAGGGAGAGGCTTGGAAATAAACTGGGCCAGCGGCCGCCCGACAGAGTCCCCCCATCCCCTGAAGCAGCCTTGACTGACCTGTGCCACTGGGAGGCCCAGAGCCCACGTAATCAGAGAGGACCTTGCCGCTGCTGATGTCATTGCCCTTCATGTTGACCACCAGAAAATGGTGCCACTCCCTGGAGAGAGAGAACAAGGGACTCTGAGCGCCAGGTGACAGGTGTGCACCAAGCACCTGCTCCACGCTGAGCCGCGAAGGCAGGTGATACAGTCGGAAAGCATACACGAGCGAGAGAGCTGGACACCAAGAGAAGCCCATCTATGAAGCTGGCGATCTGGCTCAGTTGGGCTTCCTAACCAGCACTACAAACCATGCTGTAATCCCAGCCGGTCTATGTGTTCCTGTCTAACAAGGGACTTCTGCCAAACACGTCACACCCAGATGCCTGCCTCTCACCATCTTTTCCTCAACTTGCCTGAATTTGGGGTCCTTCCTGCTGGGAGCATCCGGGTCGGTGAGGACCAGGGTGTAGAGTTTCCCTGGGTCAAGGCCATCCCACGAAATGCTGCTGGGCCTATTCTGAACCTGTACGAAGGAATCAGTTTGAGGTTAAAAATTCAAAAATGCTCTCAAGCTCAGTATTTACAGCCTTATACCCCTAAAAGGTAAACCATGAGGACTAGTTTTTTACTGTCTTCTTTTACTAAGGATACATATTAAAATAGATGTATTTTAATCTATTGGAAGTTCCCAAGGATAGCCTCTACTAAAAGCCCGAATCTTGGGGCTGCAGAGACAGCTCAACCATCAAGAACTCTTGCAAAGGACAGACATTCCCAGCACCCACGTGGGGATGGGGGTGCAACAACAGATTAATGGAAGTTCCTGAGTATGACCTCGATTAAAAGCCTGGACCTTGGGGCTGGAAGAGACAGTTCAGTCATTTAGAACTTGCAAAGGACCACACTCCCAGCACCCGTGGGGGGTGGCGGAGGATGGTCCTTAACTGCCTGCAACTCCAACTTCAGGGGACCTGATGCCTCTTCCGGCCTCTCACTCACATATACATAAATAAAAATAAAACAAATCTTAAAAAGCCGGGGGGGGGGGGGGACTGATGTGGCACATGCCTTTAATGCCCAGCACTTGGGAGGCAGAATCAGGCGGATCTCCTTTGAGTTCGAGGACAGCTTGGTCAAGTAGTGAGTTCCATTCCAGGCCAGCCAGTGAGATCCTCCCTCCCTCCCTCCCTCCCTCCCTCCCTCCCTCCCTCCCTCCCTCTCTCTCGCACATGCACGCACGCACACACGCATGAACACACCAGCCTTAGCAACACTATCCCCACGTTATTAACCGTGGCACTAGGTCCTCCTCCACATTATTGGGGTCCTGAGACACCATGTCTTTGAATACAGTAGCCAGCTGATGTGTAATCTGCCTTCACTGAACAAGTTCAAGAGCTCAGAAAATGACAGCTCCCAAGGACACGTACAAAGTTTGGGACAATGGAGACCGGCCAGGCCTCCCAATGAAACTTCCAAGTCACCATCCCGAACCCTGGGCTCTAAATACACAAAGGGAAGGGTTAAACCTACTTTCTCTGAGCTTGGAGCCGCTGCTGGGCTTCAGCATCCCACCTCCACCCCCAACAGCAAAACAGGCAATGGGAAGGCGCTGGCCCTGGAGCCCTGCACAGTGCAGGCCGCTCGCTGGGGTGGGGTGGCTCCAAGTTCTGGATCGTTAACAAAGGTTACATAAGGTGCCTCCAGCTATCGGGTGGGACTCCTGTCGCATAGTTGGGGCTACAGAGGTTGAGCCCGGAGGACCCGGGTGCGAGGCCTGCTCCGTCCAGCTGCTCCCGGGACTCCCCCTCCCCAGGCCTGCGCGTACCTGGGTGGGCGTCAGCACTTTGCCCAGCTCGTCCACCTCCACCCCGGCGTAGGCGACCCGCAGCGCGTGCTGAGGGCGCTCGTCCACCTCCTGCAGGCTCAGCGGCCCGGACCACTGGCTGATGTCGGCGGGCATGGCGACAACGAGGACGAAGACTCACGCGCTAAGTCCCGAGTGCCGCGAACGCAGAGCGCTTGCGCAATTAGTCTCCGCCACTCGACCAATCGTAAGCCAGGCCGCGACTCTCGCCCTCTGATTGGCTGATCCGAAACTGGGCGGTCCAAGGACCCAGGTATTTGCGAACCCTCCCCCTCCGGAGCCTGCCGGGCTGTGCGTTCAACACTGCGGTTTAAATAGTTTTTGCGGCTTCTCCTTTCACTTGAAGGCTTTTAGCCCCATTTCGCAATTTCCAGTGATAAGGTCTTGCTTTTTTTCTTGAATTTCTTAAAACGAGCGCGATTTCTTCCCTGCATTATCTTTTGCTGTTGTTTTAAAAGCTTTTTAAATGCCACCAAAGTTCAGCCCTAGGGAAATCAATGAATGTGTTGGACTTATCTGCAGAATGTGGATGACCCCCAAAGCAGCCAGACTCAAAGTTCTGCACGCAGCACAGATGATGACCTCCCCATCCCCCCATAAATGTCCACATTGGAACCTCCCTTCAATAAACCTTCCAGCCTGAGTGCCCGCAAGTAAGTCCAGAATTGCATATAAATGACTGGAAGAAGTGGCTGGATCTTGGTTGAGAGGCTTAAAAGACAACCCTCGCCCCTATGAGAAACTATCAACAGTCTGCAAGCCCCTTGCCAAGTAGCAACAACTGAGCTCCTGAAAAATGGCGGCTGCTTTTCTCAGACCGGAACAAGTCCTCCTAGGGACAGTGTGGCTTCACAGACAAAATGGAATTCAGGTTGCTAATCAGAGAGAGAGCCTCAGAATGTGGCTATTCCCTGTCATCCCATGGGCCTTGAAAGAGAGAAATGGAAAGCGGGATCGAGAAGACCAGACTGAGAAGAGTAAGCAAACTGGACCAGTCATCGTCGGCTTTGCAGTGAGGGCAGCCTCCAAAGCACGGAAGCTGTCAGAAAATGCATGGGCCTCTAGAAGAATGCAGATGTGAGGAGGATTTGATTGCAACCCACCTTCCCCGGGGAATTTTTATATTGTGTATCTAATAGACTGTAGGGGGCGCTCTATCCTCCATGGAGGACATGACCACTTTTTTTTTCCTCCTACTTATTTATTATTATGTGTGAATGCGGGGGCGGGGAGTGGGTATTGAAAATTCTTGCCCCAAGCCCAAGTATAGGGGTCAGAGGAAAACTGTGGAAGTCCGTAGTTTTCTCATGTTCCACCATGTGGTGTCAGGGATGGAGCTTTGTTCATCAGGATTGACTGGCAGCAAGCACCTTTACCACTAAGACACACACACACACACACCCTTGATATTTTGAACAGAGAAGCTATGGTGACCCACAAGAGAACCTCTGATATAAGATCCTATTAACATTGCCTCCTGGAAAGGGTGGGAGAATCTGTGGGCTCACAAGGCTCCTACATAAGAAAGATTAAAAAATAAATTAAAATTTTCTAATGCAAATTCATGCAACATATACTACTCACTTAAGAATGCATATATATGCATGTGTGTGTGTATGTGTGTGTGTGTGTGTATCTCATGCTTTTTCTCTTAGCTTTCTCTCACACTGCTATGGCAAATTGCCGCATCCCTAAGTACAGGCCGTCTTGACGGGAAGGTGTAGTGACAAGAGATATCCAGTCACATTGCACCTGCAGTTGAGAAGCAGAGAGTGGGAAATGCTGGCATTCAACTCGCTTTCTCCTTTTTATGCCGTCCAGGATGACAATCCATGGGACAGACAGTGCACCCATAGTTAGTGTGGGCAGGTCTTCCCACCTCGGCTTACCCAGTCTGGAAGCAGCTTCACAGTAATACCCAGAGGTTTGTTTGACTCCAGCATCGTTCTAAACCCCATCCCCTTGACAGTCAACACTACTCACCACATCCTCTTGAGTCCTCTCTGAACACTTGTGGTGGTTTGAATGTAATTGGCCCCCATAATCTCATAGGGAGGGGCACTATTGTGTGGCTTTGTTGGAGTGGGTCTGGTCTTGTCGGAGGAAGTGTGTCACTGTTAGGGTGGGCTTTGAGGTTTCCTATGCTCAAGAGACCACCCAGTGTCTCAGTTGACTTCCTGTTGTCTTCTGATCAAGATGTAGCCAGCACCACATCTGCCTGCATACGGCCATGTTCCCTGTCTTGATGATAATGGACTGAACCTCTGAAACTGTAAGCAAGCCATCTCTATTAAATGTTTTCCTTATAAGAGTTGCTGTGGGGGGCTGGAGAGATGACTCAGCGGTTAAGAGCACTGACTGCTCTTCCAGAGGTCCTGAGTTCAATTCCCAGCAACCACATGGTGGCTCACAACCATCTATAATGAGATCTAGTCATTCTTCTGGCCTACCGGCAGGATACCATATAAATAAATAAATCTTTAAAAAAAAAAAAGAGTTGCTGTGGTCGTGGTGTCTCTCCACAGCAATAGGACCTCTTAAGACAACATACGAGTGCATATGTGTTGCCCAAGGAAGCCAAAATCAGTCTTCAGATTCCCTGGAACTTGAGTTACAGGCAGTTGTCAGCCTCCGAAATGGGTGCTAGGAACCGACCCTCTATAAGTACAGCTACTGCCCTGACTTAACTGCTAAGCCATCCTTTGGGCCCCTAAAATGTGTAGGACCTTGGGATTGTTTTGATTGGCTGATGTGGTTGGCAGCAGAGCGGCTTCCTTCCAGAGAACTGCTTCTGTGAGCAAAGGGCTTAGAGGAAATCAAAGCTCTGTGTCCTGCGGCTGTGGTCTGCAGTCAGAAGCTGCCACTGTGAGGCACAGAGGGCTTGAGGAAGTGACCTCAGGGGCACAAAGGAGCCAACTGCTGACCAAGGACCCAGCTGAGGTGTGGTTTGGAGAATGTCTGGTCTCCTAGATTCCTGTTTCTTGTGATTACTTTGTGTGTGTGTCCTTAATAATCTCAAAACTGCTGAAACACACCTCACACTCTCACTAGCACCTTAAAAAAGAAAATTCCTCAAGGGGGCTGGAGATACGGCTCAGAGGCTAAAAGTACTCACTGATCTTCCAGAGGTCCTGAGTTCAGTTCCCAGCAAATACCTGGTGATTCACAACCATCTGTAATGAGACCTGGTGCCCTCTTCTGGCCTGTAGCATACAGGGAGACAGAACACTGAATACATAATTAATAAATAAAATTTTTAAACAAATTCTTTTTTAATTTTTTAAGATTTATTTTTTTCTTCATTTTTTAAATATTTATTTATTTATTATGTATACAATATTCTGTCTGTGTGTATGTCTGCAGGCCAGAAGAGGGCACCAGACCTCATTCCAGATGGTTGCAAGTCACCATGTGGTTGCCGGGAATTGAACTCAGGACCTTTGGAAGAGGAGGCAATGCTCTTAACCACTGAGCCATCTCTCCAGCCCTTTTAAAGATTTATTAATAAATAATAATGTATACAGTGTTCTGTCTGCATGTATGCCTGCATATCAGAAGGGGACACCAGATCTCATTACAGATGGTTGTGAGCCACCATGTGGTTTTTGGGAATTGAACTCAGGACCTCTGGGAATAACAGCCTGTCTTCTTAACCGCTGAGCCATCTCTCCAGCCCCAAAACAAATTCTTAAAAAGAGTCAGGAAATACATTTGTTTCTCTTTGAGACAGGATCTCATGTAGCCAGGCTGGCCTTAAACTTGCTACATAACTGTCATAATCAGGGTTTCTTTTTTCCTTTGATTCTTTTTTTGTTTGTTAGTTTTTGTTTTGTTTTTTTCAAAACAGGGTTTCTCTGTGAAAGAGTCCTGGCTGTCCTGGAACTCACTCTGTAGACCAGGCTGGCCTCAAACTCACAGAGATCCACTTGCCTCTGCCTCCTGAGTGCTGTGTGCATCACCACTGCCCGTCATGGCATCTCTCTCTCTCTCTCTCTCTCTCTCTCTCTCTCTCACTCTCTCTCTCTTTCTCTTTGGTTTTGGTTTTTTGGGGTTGGGGGGGTTTTCGAGACAGGGTTTCTCTGTAGCTTTGTAGCCTATTTTGGAACTAGCTCTTATATACCAAGCTGGCCTCAAACTCACAGAGATCCACCTGACTCTGCCTCCTGAGTGCTGGGATTAAAGGTGTGCATCACCACTGCCCGACATGTTAACTCTCCTAAAGGAAAAACACGTAACTGGGGAGACTTACAGCTCAGAGGCTCAGTCCATTACATCATGCTGCCACATGGTGTCATGCAGGCAGACATGATGCTGAAGAAGGAACTGGGAATCCTACACCTTTACCTGCAGGTAACAGGAAGTAGTCTGAAACACTGGGCATGGCTTGAGCATATATGAGACTTCAAAGTCCACCCCACAGTGACACATTCTGAAGGGCTGTCTCTCCTTGTCTTGACAATGTTTGGCAGGCACTTTCTTTTGTGTCCTGCTTGTTCAATTAGGACAACAGACTGTCAGCAGATGAGGCAAGAGCATTTTCTTGTCCAATGGCTTACTTTTGCCACAAAGAAAGTAAACTCTATGTGGAGTTTCTTTGATGCCCATCATCTTCTCTGAAGTAGATTGGTGCTGCCAGGAACAGACATGTCTCATTGTCATAACAAAAGAACCTAGGTTATTAAAACATTTAAAATGCCACATTCTGTAGATCTCTGAAGTGTTTGAAGATTACCTGTCTTTCTAAAATATATTTCTTTGACTTTGAAAACATACCTAATGTGACTACAAGTTTGACTATAATAGATGACTAATTTCCTGTATTTCCTTATTATCCTAATCAGTTTGTAATAATAATTTTCAAGGACTAGAAATTTGCATTACTTTGTTAAATGAGTTGTATAGGTACAATACCTTGAAAAAGAGTAGAAATGGGGGCTGGAGAGATGTCTCAGTGGTTAAGAGCATTGCCTGCTCTTCCAAAGGTTCTGAGTTCAATTCCCAGCAACCACATGGTGGCTCACAACCATCTGTAAAGAGGTCTGGCACCCTCTTCTGGCCTTCAGGCATACATACAGACAGAATATTGTACACATAATAAATAATTTTTTTAAAAAAAAGAGTAGAAATATATGTTCAGTATGTTCTACAAAATTAATCTCAAATTTGTATCCAATATACAAAAGCCCAATCCAATGTAAAACATTTAAAAATAGTTGATTTTAAAAAGTAGATTCCATAATCTACTATTTTATCTTATCATATAAATATATCCTCCCTTTTTTCCTTTCAGAGTAGATTCAATAATCTACCCCTTTATCCTATCATATCGTTTCAGGATCCAATAAAGATACTGTCACCCCCAGACAGCAGGAAGTAAATTTAAGACAATGATGCCCACATTCCCAAGAGGTGGGGTGGGTGGTTTTTGCTCATTCAATGAATTATGGATATTTGAAATTGTTTAGGGGGTTAGTTACAAGTTATTATTGGTAATGGTCAGGAAAAAAAGCTAAACAAAGGAAATTAGATTCAAAGTTCTTGTTTTGAAAAGAAAATAGAGGTGCTGGAGAGATGGCTCAGAGGTTAAGAGCATTGCCTGCTCTTCCAAAGGTCCTGAGTTCAATTCCCGGCAACCACATGGTGGCTCACAACCATCTGTAATGATGTCTGGCGCCCCCTTCTGGCCTGCAGACATACACACACAGAATATTGTATACATAATAAATAAATAAATAAATAAATAAATAAATAAATATTAAAAAAAGAAAAGAAAATAGAGGTAGCTATATTGATTTTTTTTGTCCAGTCTATATACACTGGGAAAGTGCAGGGCTTGTTTCAAATCCTGGCTAGAGTGAGTAGTCTGCTAGGCTGGATCATCTCAGTTAGTCACCTCAAAATTATTTTGGTTTTTTTCAAGACAGGGTTTCTCTGTAGCTTTGGAGCCTATCCTGGAACTAGCTCTTGTAGACCAGGCTGACCTCGAACTCACAGAGATCCACCTGCCTCTGCCTCCTGAGTGCTGGAATTAAAGGTATGTGCCACCACTGCCTGGCATGTTAACTCTCATAATGGAAAAACATGTAACTGGGGAGACTTACAGCTCAGAGGCTCAGTCCACTATCACCATGGTGCCACATTTGTAGTTCAAAGCCGATTCTTAAGTGGTATTTTACAGCTTAGTGTTGTTATCATACTCCAGGTGGAACCATCATTGTGGGGCCTCATCCTCCTTACGGAGACTTCAAAGGTTGCTGTTAGGCATGCTCATGGCTCACTGCAGAAAACTGAAAGAAATTCAATCCCTAGCTCAGTTGGTAGTGCATGACACTCTTAATCTCAGGGTTGAGGGTTCGAGCCCCACGTTGAATGCCAAATGTATCAATGATTAATAAAAACCCAGAGACAGAAATTGGGGTTCAACCTGAAGGTCAAAAAGGCAAAACAGCCAGCCACTGGCTCTTACCTCTACCTTAGTCCAAAATGGCTATCCTGCCTCCAGGAATCTCAGAATGAGACTGTGTGTGAGAGCTGTCTCCTCCTGTTTTATATTTCTCCCTAGTGCTGGGATTAAAGACGTGCACCACTACCACCTGGTTTCTATGGCAAACTAGGGTGGCTACTAGGATTAAAGGTGTGTGTCACCACTGCTTGGTCTGTAAGGCTGATCAGTGCGGGGGTTTTACTCTCTGAACTTCAGGCAAGATTTTATTTATTAAAACACAAAGGAAATATCACTACAGACACACTTCCTCCAACAAGGCCATAACTACTCCAACGAAACCACGCCTAATAATGCTACTCCCTTTGATCATATGGGAGCCAATTATATTCAAACTACCACAGTAGCCTAGGCAGCCCTCTTGATCCTTCTCCTGTTCAGATACCAGACAGCTCAGCTCTGTACTGAGCTCAGTCCCCAGCCTCAGTGGGCTCCTTAGAGCAGTGGTTCTCAGCCTTCCTAATACTGTGACCCTTTAATACATCATATTGTGGTGACCCCTAACCATAAAATTATTTTTATTGCTACTTCATAATTAATCTAAATGTCTGTGTTTTCCAATGGTCTCAAGAGACTCCTGTGAAAAGGTCAGACCCCAAAGGGTCTCGGCCCATAAATTAGGAACGTTTCCCACTCTCTTGGGAGACCCTGGGTCAGCAGAGGACCCAGTGCTGTCGTGGCCAAACTGCTGAGCCACAGACACGGAGAGAGGCAAATCTGTGTTGTCTCAAGACTCAAAGTTCCCAGGGCTAGAGAGATGGCTCAGTGGTTAAGAACATTGGCTGTTCTTCCAGAGGTCATGAGTTCAATTCCCAGCAACCACACGGTGACTTATAACCATTTGTAATGAGATCTGGTGTCCTCTTCTGGTGTGCAGGCACATGCAGGCAGAACACCATATAAGTAATAAATAAATCTAAAAAAAAAAAAAAAAAAAAGACTCAAAGTTCCCAGCACCACCCCCACATTGATGTGAACAAGGTCTCACTATGTAGCCTTGGCCAGCTAGTAACTCACTTTATAGACCATGCTGGCCTTGAACTCACAGAGCTCCATCTACCTCATCTCTCAAGTACATGAATTAAAGATATGTGCCACCATTCCTGGCTTCTTTGTTTTTTTTGTTTTTTTTTTTTTAGATACATTTGTTTATTTATGTGTATGGGAGTAGGTGGGGAGTGGTCAGGGGACAACCCGCAGGAGTTGATTCTGTTCTTTTGCCCTGTGGGTCCGGGGAATCAAACACAGGTTGTCAGGCTTTGCAGCAGTCTTTACCCACTGAGCCATCTTGCTGGTCCCTCTTTTGGAAACTTTTTTTTTTTTTAAGTATAGTCTTGCTGTCTATCCCAGGCTAACCTAGAACTCACAATCCCCCTGCCTCAGCCTCCAGCACCAGGCCAGACCACTGTAACACTGACCATGCCTGGCTATTTGCCGGTTCTGACAGCTTCGTGGAGCATGAACAAGGCCCGCACTGTTGCAGACGTCCAACTCAACTGAAGTGGCAAAAATTTACACCATGTCGGCGAACACCATGTCCAGATGCATGGTTAATAAAAATTGCATACAATATTGGTCACTTAATTAAAACAAACTCTATCTGTACATATCAAAACCTTACGAGCTTGCTAGAACATTCTGTGTTCTCTCCGGAAATTAAACACCTGGATTTATCAAAACACAGTCACCTTTGGATTTGCTATGACCTCCCAGACCGGTTTGAACTGTAATTAAAATCGGTCCAGAAGTTCAAAGTTGAGTAAACAGAGACATCTGGAAACACACGGGAGAGCCCAGTCGGTTCCTCAGAGCAGTGACAAAGTCCTCAGAGAACATGTGGGATTGTGCAGGGATAGTCTGCTCTTGTTAGCCTGGTCTGCGGTCACGTTTAGGAGTTGCGGCAGAGGCCGGTGGTTCTCAGGCTCCCAAGTACTGTGACCCTTTAATACCGTGTCCCATGCTTTGGTGACCCCCAAGCATAACGTTATTTTCATTGCTACTTCATAACTGTAATTTTGCTGCTGTTGTGGATCATAAGGTAAAGATCTGGTATGCAGGTTATCTACTGTGAGACCCATGAAAGGGTCAGTTGCCCCCACAGGTTGAGACCCACCGATTTAGACGCAAGTAATTGGTGACTGCGGCGCGCGGGGGTGGGGGTGTAGGGGTGTGTGTGTGGGGGGGGTGAGGGTGGGGTGTGAGGGTGGGGTGTGGGGGTGGGGTTCATTTCCGTGTTTCACGGTGGGAGGAGGGTCGTGACGGAGAGATGAAAGATTTCCACTTAGTTGTCTTTGGCAGGCTGTGGGAGGTGACATTGCGACATCGCTTTTTTAGAGGGCCCAGCACCCACATCAGGTAGCTAATAGCCGCTGATAACCCAGCTCCCGAGGGCTTCACCACCCCCCCCCCGCCCCCATGCAGACACAGGCAGATTAAAAGTAAACGCTTTCCTGCTCTTCAGAGTCAATTAGGCAAGCCACGATGCAGTCAGGAGGTCTCGGAGAACAAGGCATCGTTTTGTGTAAAATTTTGGGTCTAATGTCAGTGTTAATGGCAGATGAAGTGCAGTCTCTCAAACCACTTAAATCGTTTATCCTTTTCTTTTGCTGCCTTCAAAAACAAGATACCTCACAGAGGTGGGCGGTGGTGGCGCACACCTTTAATCCCAGCACTTGGGAGGCAGAGGCAGGCGGATCTCAGTGAGTTCAGTTCAAGGCCAGCCTGGTGAGTTCCAGGACAGCCAGAGCTGTGTAGGCAAACTTTGCCCCAAATAAAAGGAAAAAATACAGAAGGGGAGGGGAGGAGGAGAGAGAGAGAAAGAGAGAGAGAGAGAGAGAGAGAGAGAGAGAGAGAGAGAGAGAGAGAGAAAAGAAACTCAGACTTTAGAATCTCCAGTCAAGTACTGGGGTAGCTCAATGGTGTAGGACTCACCCTGCATCGGTGATGGCCTAGATTCTGTCTCTGGCACCGCGCTTATTGAGATAATTTAAAATTCTAGTAGCTATATGTCAAAGGCCAAAGAGAAACAGGTACGATTAATTTCAATAATCTATCTATTTAAACCAATATTCCAATTATCATTTTCTTACACATAATTACTTTTCAAGCTGAATTCATCAGGAGAAAAGTAGACTTTAATTAATTTATTTATTTGTGTATTTAGATTTTTTAAAATTTTTTTCCTTTTTATTTGGGATCGGGTAGGGGTCTATTTGAGACAGAGTCTCACTATATATCTCTAGCTGACATGGAACTCACACAAATCCACTTGCCTCTACCTTCAGAGTGCTGGGATTAAAGGTGTGTGTAACCATACCTGGCCTTCATTTGAATCTTTTGTTTTTGACTTTTTTTTTTTTTAATTGTTACCGGGGCAGTGGTGGCATATCAGACAGCGGTGGTGAACACCTTTGACCAGCACTCTGAAGGCAGAGAGAGGTGGGTCTCTGTGAGTTCGAGGTCAGCCTGGTTTACAGAGGCTCCAAAGCTACAGAGAAACCCTGTCTCGAGAAATCAAAGACAACAACAACAACAACAAAAATTGTTACATTTATTCACTTATCTATGTGCGTGCACGCGCGCACAATTGGACCTGTATAGAAGTCAGAGGACAACTTTCAGAAATAAGTTGTCTCCTACCAGGAGGGTCTCAACTCAGGTTGTCAGACTTGAGAGTCAACATCTTTACCAGACCAGTTACATCACCAGCCCTTTTCGTTGTTGTTTTGAGATGGAGTCTCTTTAGCCCAGGTTGGACTTGAACTTGGGATGCAGCCAAGATGACCCTGACCTTCAGATCCTCCTACCCACCTCCTTGGAAAAGTGCAGAGTCATATCTATGCAAGTGATAAGTGCCCATTACACCCGATTATACAGTTCTGAGGTCATAGGTGCCTGTTACATACTGGTTATGCAGCGCCGGGGTCAGAGGTGCCCATTACACCCCACTCCACCGGGCTTACGCAGTGCTGAGAGTGGAAGCCAGGATGTGGTTGCCCGCTAAAAGCAAGTACTCTGCCTGCTGAGCTATATCCCTGGGCTTTTAAGGCCTTCTCTGAAACATGCGGCACTTCCTGGGATGGGCGGGTGGGGGGGGGGTGGAGCTTGGCTTGCACACAGCTGCTGGAGAGAAAATTTAGGGGCGGACTTGGCGGGATCTATGGAAACTCCCAACATAGTTGCTTGTACCCGGTGACATCTCATCTGAGAATCTGTGTCCACATTGTGAAATATACATTGTTCTCTGTTTTATAATACCTGAGATCATTGGGTTTTCAGAATGACAAATGCCTTTTTTTTTTTTTTTTTTTTTTTTTTTTTTGAGTTGGTTGGCTGGTAATTCCTGGCGCAAGCCAGAGACCAAAGGAATGTTAGAAGGCGGGGACTTACACCCTTAGCTCCCTGTGGAGGGGGAATAGGGGGAATAGGTGGAAGGTAATCAATTGTGTATTCAGGGAAGCGGCCAAAAGAAAAAGGAACCTGCAGCGGCTTAGCTCAGAGGGACTGACCGCCGGCGGCATCTAGGGAGGATATGGGAGTCCTGTAATGGTTCTCACATGCCAGTAGAGGTCTGAGCCACACTGTAGTGAATGAACTGAGCCAAAAAAGGAGGGGGCTGTAGGGAGGTCCGAGGCACTAGGAAGAGAGCCTCCACTTTGGTAGGTGCTGAAGTTGAAGGCTGGGGCATCTCCGCCTGCAGGTAATGTCAGAATTACAGAGTTGGAGTCGGGCGCCTGCTGCGGGAATGACTGATTAATCGATCCTGTGTGGGGAAAGCCGCTGCACGTTCAGTCACAGATGAGAATCTAGGAGAGACTAAGTTGGGTATTCTTTCCTCTCCACACTTGGTGTGGCTCCAGAAGCCGTACCGTAAGCACTAGAAAGAGTTGAAATGTTCACTGCGTGCAGGGCGAACTAGAGGACAGTGAAGCTCCGCAGCGGAAAAGCACCCAGCCGGCACAGAGCACTGGCTGGACTACGCAAATTGTGCTAGGGCGGTGGTGCGCGCCTTTAATCCCAACATTCAAGAGGAGAGGAAGGTGGATCTCTCTGAGTTCTAGGCCAGCCTGACCTACATACAGATCGAGTTCCAGGACAGCCAGGACTACACAGAGAAACCCTGTCTCAAAAACCCAAATAATTAACTGAAGAAAGAAAATATAAAAACTGTTTCCCTGGGCAGTGGTGGCGCACGCCTTTAATCTCAGTGAGTTCAAGGCCAGCCTGGTCTACCAAGTGAGTTCCAGGACAGCCAGGACTGTTGCACAGAGAAACCCTGTCTCGAAACAAGATAAATAAATAAATAAAAATAAAGAAAGAAAAAAAAAAAGAAAAAAAACTGTTTCTTTCAAGTATTTGATCCTAGCAATGAAAACAAACAAACAAACAAATAAAAAACCAGAATTTCTCACCCTTTGGAAGGAATCAATTAAAATATGAGTGGGAGTTTTAAGAAGGTAAGTTGGGGGCAAACAGATCACATTTGGGGGTGAATGTCTTTATTCCCACAGCTAACAATGCACAGAACACTGTCTCATGGTGTCCCAGCTCCACACAATACCTCAGGGACTATGTGATACATTTTACACAATCAGGGCCAGGACTGTGGGTGAGTCTTGGCTTTGCCCCTGAGCTGTGACCCTGGGCTTGTCCTGGCTCCTCTGGGTGGCAGTGGCTATTGGCTAAACTGAAATCTCTAAAATTCTTTTGAGTTTCAAGGGTCTTTTGTAATTACTATTATCTAGATGGCCTTGGCAGGGGGTGGCGGTTGGGGGTAGAGGATCAAAAGTCCAGTTAGGGCTGAGGGCGCCACCTGGTGACCAAGTTTGTAAGTATGATTGTCCATTATTTCTTGTTTAATCTCTTCTCCTCTCCTCCCCTCCTCTGATGGCTAGTCTTGGTTGTCAGCTTTGCATGGCCTCAAACCTGAGAAGGACTTTCAAATGAGGAGTTTCCTTCATCATGCAGCATGTGGGCCCATCTGCGGGGCATTTTCTCGATTGTTAATTGATGTAGGAGGACTCAGCCTATTGTGGTCCGTGCCATCCCTAGGCACTGGGCCTAAGCAAAACCACTAAACAGAATCTGCACTAAACTGCCGATTCCTGCCTTGGTTTCTCTCTGTGATGAACTTCGAAGTGTAAACTGAAAGAAATCCTTTCTCCCCATTTTGTCTTTGGTCATAATGTTTATCAGAGCAAACAAAGAACACCAGAACACTTCCTTTTCTTTTATTATCACTGAAACTGATTAAGTAGCTTGTGTTGGCCTCAAATTACTGATTTTCGTGCCTCAGCCTCCCAAGCACTGGACAGTGTGTTCATCAGGTATAGCTGAAACAATTCTATAATTCCAGGTTAGACCTACGGACTGGTTTTTGTTATTTTGTTGTTTCCTGTGTGTTTTTAAGCTTTTTAAAATATATGTTGTGCCGGGCGGTGGTGGCGCACGCCTTTAATCCCAGCACTTGGGAGGCAGAGGCAGGCGGATCTCTGTGAGTTCGAGACCAGCCTGGTCTACAAGAGCTAGTTCCAGGACAGGCTCCGAAACCAGAGAGAAACCCTGTCTCGAAAAACAAAACAAAACAAAACAACAACAACAACAACAATATATATATATATATATATATATATATATATATATATATATATATATGTTGTAAGTGTATCTTTCATTGTTTTCTTAAAGGCTTATCTCTCTCTGTGTCTGTGTGTGTGTGTGCGCCAGAAGCGGGTGTAGTCTGATCCTCTGGAGCTGAGTTGGGGGGGTAAAGAGCAGCCTGGTCTGAGTGCTGGGAACCAATCTTGGGTCCTCTGGAAGAGCGGCAGTGTCTGCTCTAAACCACTGAGCCCTGTCCCTAGCCAATTATTTTACTGAAGTGAAGAGTGAACCCAAAACCTTACAGATGTTACTAAATTGCAACCCCAACCCTTTTTAAATTGTTAGTAATTTTTTTGGTTGTTTTTGTTCTTTTTTTCCAAGACAGGGTTTCTCTGTTGTATTCTTGCTGTCCTGAAACTCCCTCTTGGCCTTGAACTTTAGAGATCCCTCAGCTTCTGTCTCCTGAGTGCTGGGATTAAAGGCCTGTGACATCACTCTGGCCTTTACATTGCTGTTTTGAAACAGGGCCTTGCAATGTAGACCCAGGCTGGCCTCAAACTTGGAATCCTCCTGCTTCAGCCACCATCTGGAGTTGCAGGGGTGCACCGCCACTCCAGCTCTGAGAGTGTGGACAGCCATGTTACGATGCACGTTCTCCTGTAACTAGGGGACGTAGCTTTCATCCCCAAACCCTTCCATACTGGGGTTTATCAACTACTTCTTGAGGCCAGATATAGCAACCAACAGCTACAGTCTCAGGTAGTACTTGCGAGTCTGAGGCAGGAGGATTATTTGAGCCCATGAGTTTGAGGCCAACTTGGTCAACGTAGTAAGACCCTCAGTCAAATTAAAACAAAACAAAAACAGGCCTGGAGAGATAGCTCAGCAGTTGAGTACCTGGCTCCCAGCATTCTCAACGGTCTGGTATTCAAGCTCAGGGGGATCAGACCACACCTCTGTAGAAACTTGTACACACTTAAAAGTAAGTATTTTTCAGAAAAAAAAAAAATTTATACCCAGGTAGTGATGGCTCATGTCTTTACTTCCAGCACTTGGAAGGCAGAGGCAGGCAGATCTCTTGAGTTCAAGGCCAACCTGGTCTATAGAGCGAGTTCTACAGCTAGGGCTACACAGAGAAACCCTGTCTCGGAAAAAACAAAACAAAACAAGAACAAAAATCCATTTCTTCATAAAGAAAACTATCAGAACCCAGGGAGTTCCCTTTATAAACTTGGATATGAGGGGGCTGGAGAGATGGCTCAGCGGTTAAGAGCATTGCCTGCTCTTCCAAAGGTTCTGAGTTCAATTCCCAGCAACCACATGGTGGCTCACAACCATCTGTAATGAGATCTGGTGCCCTCTTCTGGCCTTCAGGCATAAACACACACAGACAGAATATTGTATACATAATAAATAAATAAATATTTTAAAAAAACTTGGATATGAGGTTCTGATGATTTGGGGGTTATTTCTGCTCCCCGTGCTTCCATTTCCTTATCTGTAGAATGGAGACACAAACCCCCGAGGAGAGTTAAAAGCTGGAACAGCTCGTGCCGCTGTGCCCGGTGAGAGCAAATTCTACCTTCTTGCTCCTGCAGTTCTTCTATTGCGGTAGCCGAATCCCTGACGATCTGTCAGTTATTATGCGAAAGAAGCAGGTTTGGCTCACAGTTCTGACGCTGGACAAGTCCAAGAACACGGGCCAGCATCCAGAGGCTTCTATACCCTGTCCCCTCTCAGAACGCTGGAGGAGTGACTGTGTGGGAAAAAGCAGAAGCGGGACTGAGGGCTGTGGGCGGGACTTGAGGGCTATAGGCGGGACTTGAGGGCTGTGGGCGGGACTGAGGGCTGTAGGCGGGACTGAGGGCTGTGGGCGGGACTTGATGGCTATGGGCGGGACTGAGGGCTGTAGGCGGGACTTGAGGGTTGTGGGCGGGACTGAGGGCTGTAGGCGAGACTGAGGGATGTGGGCGGGACTTGAGGGATGTGGGCGGGACTGAGGGCTGTAGGCGGGACTGAGGGCTGTGGGCGGGACTTGAGGGCTGTGGGCAGGACTGAGGGCTGTGGGCGGGACTGGGTCTGTGGGCGGGACTGAGGGCTGGGGCTCGGTCACTAGGGGGCTACTACTGTGTGTGGAGGTGTAGCTTTTCAGCAGGGGAAGAGGTAGGGTTCAGAGAATAGACTCATTGTATAGCAACCTCGAGCTAACTATCCCTGCCTAGTCTGTGACTTATCTACTCTAGTTACCTCAGCTCCTGGTTCCATTAAAACAACACTAGGAATTAAGGTTTCTATATCCAAACTTTGGGGGATGTATGTGCTGTTATGAGCGATGTGGGTGCATGAAGGCCAAGGTTAGCGTCAGGAGACTTCCTCCTGAGCAGGGTCTCTCACTCGAACTCAGAGCTTGCTGTTACAGGCTGGTCTAGCTAGCCAGCTCGCCTCCGGAGTTCCTTGTCTCAGATAAAATGAAAAATAAATCTTAAAGAAGAATGAGCGGCCAGACAGTGGTGACGCATGCCTTTAATCCCAGCACTCGGGAGACAGAGGCAGGCAGATCTCCAAGTTCTCAGCCAGCCTGGTCTGCGGAGTGAGTTCCAGGACAGCTAAGGCTTCTCAGGGAAACTCTGTCTCAATTTTTTTTTATTCTATTATGTATATGACTGTCTGCTTTATGTGTGTGTGTCCATGCACGTATGTGCCTGGTGTACTTGGAGGCCAGAAGAGGACATCAGATTCCTTATTATAGGAGCTACGGGTGGTTGTGAGTCACCATGTAGATTCTGGCTGACAACCAAACCACGGTCTGCAATAAACCACAAGCACCCTTAACCTCTGAGCCAGCCTTGGTCTTGGGATTTTTAAGGCAGGGTTTTCTGTAGACAGGCTGGTCTTGAACTTGTTATGTAGCCAGGATGAGTTTTCCCACCTGATCCTCTTGCCTCCACTTGCCAAATGCTGGCCAATTCCGGGGTAAGAGTGCGAGCCACCGCAGCAAGTCTGTGTACTAGGGTTTTAGTTAAGCGGACTTGGGTGTGGTAACACAGGCCTTTAGTCCGAGCTCTCTGAACTCTGAGTGTGCAGTCAGCTTGGTCTACATAGTAAGTTCCATGTCACCAAGGGTTGCAGTGAGATGCTGTTCCAAAAGCAAAAACATAATTTAAAGGGGGGACGACAGCAAATGTCCCTTAAGAAATATGGGCGTCAACCGTAGGAAAACACTTCTTTCCCAATGTTCTCAAGACAACCCTGATTTTATTGTTAGAAATATCTCATTTTCATTTGTGCATGTGTGTGTGTTTGCATTTCTTTTTTTTTTTTTTAATATTTATTTATTATGTATACAATGTTCTGTCTGTATGCCTGCAGGCCAGAAGAGGGCACCAAACCTCATTGCAGATGGTTGTGAGCCACCATGTGGTTGCTGGGAATTGAACTCAGGACCTTTGGAAGACCAGGCAATGCTCTTAACCGCTGAGCCATCTCTCCAGCCCGTGTGTTTGCATTTCTTGCAGCTGCCCTGGGGCCAGAGCTAGTGGAGCCCTTGGAGCTGGGGTTCCAGACTGCTGTGTGACACCCAGCCAGTGCACTGGGATCCTCTGAAAGAGCAACATGTTTTGACCTTAGCAGCTGAGCCATCTCTCTGTGTAGCCATGAACCTTACCGTGTTCTTTCCTCTTGTCCAGGTGCTGGGACTACCTCCCTCCCCACCCATTCCCACCCCTGACACATGCTAGGTGTAAGAAAAATGAAGCAGACAGACAAACTTGATCTCACCACTACTGGAACAGCGAGGGGCCCACCGTTTTAGAGGGATGAAGGTTGCTAGGCATCTGGAGGAGTTGGAGAACGTGTGCATACCTAGGTAGCTCCTAGGGAGTTCCAGCGGCTGTTCTGCATTTTGGCTGGGAGCAGGGTGGGTTGTTTCCCACACAGCATGTTGTTTCTGCAGCTGGGGCTGAATGGCCGGGCTGGGGCTAAGCCACTGTTTCTGGGTTGTACCACTGCCCAGTACAACCTGGCTCCATCCTTCATGACCTGAGGCTATTACCTAGCGTACCCCAACTCTGGAAGAGTAGAAAGAAGGGAAAGGGGCCAGAGTTTCAGGGCAGGGGACTTCTTCCAACTGGAGGGGACAAAGTTACCAATGGTGAAAGGGACATGTGAGGTGGGATAGGGCTTGGTAGTTTTCAGTCGGGGGGGGGGGGAATTCAGGGACTCCCACGCCCCCAGGGCAGTGAAAGCTTGCAATTTTTTTGCTGGAGGAACAGGGTGTGACAGCTGAGAAGGCAGGGACCAAAGATAAAGTTGATAAATTCATACTGACTGGATCGGCCAGTGCGGTGTTCCACAATCCCCAAGCAGTCCAGACGGCCTTCCAGAAAGTACTGTCTGTTTTGTTTTGGACTCTTTCTAATAATCATTTGGCAGTCTCCAGGACTAGGCCAGATTGGTTTGCATTAAAAATAACATTCTTCCCCAAGGAAGACATAGAAGCCTCTCTGTTGGCCGACATTACGTCTGAGGTTTGGGAGGACCACCGCAGCCAGGGAATCCTTTTGATTTTAGGGTAACTGGGCTTTCTTGTACTACCAAGGTCAGGTCTTCCGTAACCTGGTTGAGTTGACTGTGTCCTTCCTGTTGGAGTCCTATTGCTGTTGTGGGCTCAGGAGGCTATTGTAGGGTGAGATCCATCGGGAGGGCTTAATGGGACCTTTCGTTTGGATATGAGGGGAAGGTCAGTAATTAGAACATGTGAATCTGAGAACAGTCAGGGGGAAATGAACAATCCAAGGGAGGAAGAGCCAGAGTGGGGAGAACTAAAAGCCCCTACATAGGAGGAAGCTTGAGGCTGAATTTTTCTCTGTTCCTGTGTCTTTAGGTCCTGTCTCACACCAGTTAGGACATGGACGCAGCACGGCTGGAGGAGAAAGGCACGGATGGCGCCCCCAGCGGTACTCAGGTCTAGTATGCAGTACTGTGGCCGTCAGAGAATGGAGCTGGTCCTGAGAGACGTGAAGCTGGCCTGAGATTTCTCTACAGTGTCTGAGAGATGCTGAGACGGCTTAAACTGATAGAGAGAAAAGGTTTTAGTTCTGCTAAAGGCCTGGAACTCGCGCTATAGACCAGGCTGGCCTCAACTTCACAGAAACCCACCTGCCTCTGCCTCCTGAGTGCTGGGATTAAAGGCATGCATGTGCTACCACCAACCAGCGGCTCCAGCTAAATGTTTTAGTTCTGAGTCCTGAACCAAGGTCCAGAGTGGCAAAAATAGGAACAAGTTGGATGAAGTTGGGTCCCGGCTTCAGAGGTCACCTGCACTGCGTTGACCGGTTTAGGGTACAGATTTCTTTTCGAACTGCCAAAAGGAATGATATGAAGAGGACACAGTTAAGAGTGCCTCAGAGGAGGGTCCTGGTATCCATGGGGTTCCAAGAAAACCCAACAGATGGCAGGAATCCAGAACCAAAGTCAGGAGGTAAGTGATGGCAAACCTGTGAGAAACAGGAAGAGACAGAGCTCACGTGGGTTTTGTTTAATAAGGTTAAAAACAATTGTACAACTGGCTAGACCATGCACCGGAGTCCTGGGGAAGAAGGAGGAGACTGTGATGAACCCTGTGTACACCCAGCTCTACTCTTCCAAGTCCTCCCCAACCATCTTCCTCTGCCCCTTCCTCTCCCTTTCACAGTTTGATCACTGCCATCATGCACCCAAATTCTACAGGGCAAGGTAACCCTTCCTCAGGGTTTAACTCAGACTCCTGCCTGAGGAACAAGCACCTGGAAGCTTCGTAAGAGAAGTCAGGTAAAGTCAACATCTCATTGACAACTTAAAAGAGACCTAAAATCCTAGTGTTTTTTATAGGATTGTCTAGCAAAGTTTTCAAAGACACCACTTGGATATCCTGAATAACTTTCCAATGCTGTGAGACTGATGTGTCTGGCAGCCTCCTTTAGCCAGGGAACATTGGTGGTTAGGGTGTGGTCCCTGTAATTACCTCTTGCTAAGACGAAGAACTAAAAGGCAGGGTAAAGGGTATGGCCAACGGATCCAGCACGCAGGTTCCATTCCAGTCCATTGGTAGCCTTAGATACAAGGTCCCCTTGGTTCATAGTGTTATGGTGAAAATAAAATACTGCAGGTCCCCGAGGGGCGCAGCAGAAGAAATGCCGCAGGTCCTCGAGTGGTGGCACTGGCCAGCGGTGTGCAGTTGGACGCTGTTTTGTGCCCATATATCTTTTATGTCAGTTTGGGGAACACTGAGGGCAGAGTAATTTCTATTTGCCTCTGTATTGTCTGAGACATTTAGGACATGGGCGCAGACTTTGAGATCCTTCACTAAGACAGAGAATCCACCCCACCCCACCCTTGCCATGTGAGACAGGAGGAGTAACTCATTTCCCCTGTAGATTAGGAGGCAGCTCTTCTTGGTTTGGCCTACACAGCTGGAGACAGGAGCAGGCCTCTAGCAACTCTCTTTTCCCATGCATCCTTGTCCTGTAATGGGGCTAACATGCAGGGTTTTTTTAAACAGGAATTGTCAATTTTTTTATATTTATTTATTATGTATACAATATTCTGTCTGTGTGTATGTCTGCAGGCCAGAAGAGGGCACCAGACCTCATTACAGATGGTTGTGAGCCACCATGTGGTTGCCGGGAATTGAACTCAGGACCTCTGGAAGAGCAGGCAAGGCTCTTAACCACTGAGCCATCTCTCCAGCCCCCCCCCTTTTTGTTCCTGGTCAGACTGTGTCCTATCCAAGGGAAAGGGTCCTACTTGGATGTGGGGACATCCCGCCATGCAAATGTCTCGTAAATTTGGCCAACTTTACTCGAGCATTTAATTTTTTATAATCAGTTTCTCTCATATACCTGATTTTGAGTAGTATTTTACATTAAGCAAGTTTACATTAAACTTGTTTTGAGTTATTTGCTTCGGCCTTATCTCTGACAGTGACAGCATAAACAGAAGACAGACTGTATAATGGGAGATGTAAACTGGTCTCTCCCCTCCAAGCTTGTCCCTGTAAATGAGTTACATTTGAATTTAACATAGCTACAAACAAAATTTGAAGCACATTAAAAAATTTGATCATTTATAAAGTAACTGATATTAACTTTTAAGTCTTAATTATTTTTAACAGTTTATAGTAAGTAACTTTTTTTAAGATTTATTTATTTATTACATATACAGTGTTCTGCTTGCATGTATACTTGCAGGCCAGAAGAGGGCACCAGACCTCATTACAGATGGTTGTGAGTCACCATGTGGTTGCTGGGAATTGAACTCAGGACCTCTGGAAGAGCAGTCAGTGCTCTTAACCTTTGAGCCATCTCTCCAGCCCCCAGTAAGTAACTCTTATAAGATTAGGATTTTATAATTTTATCCCCGTTAAAGATTTTGAGCCTTAAAAGTTATCATTTTGAGCCAGGCAATTAGACACGCACCATTAATCCCAGCATTTGGGAGCCAGAGGCAGGCAGATCTCTGAGTTCCAGGCCAACCTGGTCTACAGAGCGAGTTCCAGGACAGATGCGTTACACAGAAAAAGCCTGTCTTGAAAAACAAACAAACAAACAAAACAAAAGTTATAATTTTGAATTGAAGCTCTTTTAGTACTAAAATAAACTTTAAACCATTCAGTCTATGGAAAGAATGGGAGCCTCATTTCCTAAGCCTTTTATAGTGAGTGTACTTTTATAAAAGATAAAAATTTTGTATATGATTTAGTTTTTCCAAATAGCTAAAGTTTAACAAAGTTAGAAAAGACATAAGTGAATGGATATACATAAGACAGAAGTGATTGGACATACATCTTTAAGTGGGATTTTGTTAGCATGAGTGAACCATTATAATCTTGGGAATTTAGATATATCATGTTGTTCCAAATTACGATTGTCTGTATATGGACTTTCAACTATTAACTTTTTTGGTTGTTGCAGATTTTTTTTTTTTTTTTTAATTTTCGGGACAGGGTTTCTCCATAGCTCTTGGTTCCTGTCCTGGAACTAGTTCTTGTAGACCAGGCTGGCCTCGAACTCACAGAAATCCGCCTGCCTTTGCCTCCCAAGTGCTGGGATTAAAGGCGTGCGCCACCACCGCCCGGCCAGATTTTGAATTAAAAAAACAACAACAAGAAAGTGGGGGTGGGGTGGTGGTATTCAGAGAGCTGAATGTTTGTTATTACATACGTATGCACACACACACACACACACACACACAAACACACATCAACCGGGCGCTAGTGGCACAGGCACCAACACTTGAGAGGCAGAGGAAGAATTCTCAGTTTGGTGCCAGCTTGGTCTACAGAGTAACTTCCAGGACAGCCAGGGTTATGCAGAGAAACCCTGTCTTGAAAAAAACAAAAACAAACAAACAAACAAACAAAACTATGATGTTGGAGTTATTATTGTGAGATTTTAGACAAAGGGTCCCTTTTCACTTCTTCAAGTATGAGCATCCTGTTAGCTGGCTTTATTATGTGCCCGTCGCAGACTCAGGGAGCCGCCCTAACCTAGGACTGTGACCTTGGAGGAAATTATAAAATAAACACGCTTGGGTCTGGAGCCGGCAGGCCAAACCCATCTCCAGAAACAGCTCTGCAGTAAAGTGTTATTATCCACATCCAAAAGCTACAGATTGAACCCAGGAAGCTACATCTCCATAGGTGGTTTCTATTTGTCTGTAGATGGGGCAGACAACCTGAAAAGCCCAAGAAGTAGACGTAAGAGCAAGAGCAAGTGAGGCAGAAACAAAGGAAGACCAAAGGCACACGCTAAAGATGCCCTAAGAAAATAGGCTGGGAGAGGCAGTAGAAACAGCGGGCACCAGGACACACTCGTGAGTGGGAGCTGAGTGGCAGGGTGAGATGAGTTAAAGGAGCTTGGTGGAGACAGCGGCGGGGGCTACATGAGGGAGGGGCCTCAATCCACTGGCCGGTTCATTTGCACAAACTGTCTAGGTCTGTAGGTCTGTGAAATCAACAAAATCTACCCGGGCATCGATGGTGCCGCCAGGGCTTTAATCCCGACCTGGGAGCCAAAGGCAGGTGGATCCCTGAATGTGAGGCCAGCCTGATCTACAGAGCACACTCCAGGACAGCTAAATCTGTCTCAAAAAAAAAACTAAAAACAAACAACAACAACAACAACAAAAAAAAAAAAAAAAGGAGGGGGAGGAAGAACTTTTAGCATTTGTTTAAATGATTTGGTTTAAATTTGAAATGACAGGCAGAACTGGTGGAGAATCCCACACACACACACCATGGGGAAAGATGAAAAAAAAAAGTGCCCAGGCTCATAACACTCACAAAGTCAGCTAAACCCGAGAAGTTCCCAGAATCTCCAAGACTTCCTGATTTGGAGGAGGAGTGAGAAGCTTCCAGGATTTCTGGGGTTTAGGTGAGCGCCTCTGAGTTAAACCCTGAGGAAGGGTTACCTTGTCCTGTAGAATTTGGGTGCATGATGGCAGTGATCAAACTGTGAAAGGGAGAGGAAGGGACAGAGGAAGATGGTTGGGGAGGACTTGGAAGAGTAGAGCTGGGTGTACACAGGGCATCAATAAAGCCCCGGGAACCAAAGTTTCTTCCGTGGGACTTGCTTGCACTACTTACTCTTGAGGCAGAGGCCGCAAAAGACCAGAGGTCTCGGTCAGATTGGTGGCTCTTTAGCCTGTATAGCAAGCTTAGAGAGGGTCCATGGTAGGAGCCAGACATGATGAGTTAAATAGAAACAGATCACCCAAAGGAAGTTCTTTACTTCCAACCATTATCACTGGCCAGTGCAGGACTCAGCCATTGATGAGTTTAATGGAGGCCTGAGTCTCAGTAGTTTACCCTGAAGCAATACCTGGTTGCTGGAAGGACCATAAACGGAGACTGTCCAGGTACCAACCAGGAACACACCATCCAAAAAATGGCTAAGGTTCCAACTGTTGTAGATAAGCTCACTGCTAGCACAAATTCACCAGGACACCCCTGGACAAATGTCAGCCAATCAGAGGTCCTGAACCTTAGAAACCCCTCACCCCCACCTTTACTACTATAAAAACCCAACTCTAATTGAGCTCGGGGCTCTGCGTTTATTCAAATATGTTGGACATTCGGAGAGACTGAGTTTGCAAACTTGTATAAAATAAAGACTCTTTACTTTTACGTATGGGACTCGGTCTCCTTGTTGATTTTTGGGGGACTTCGCAGATCTTTGCATAACACCCATGTTTCCAGAGGCATGTCCCCAGGGAAGAAGGACCCTAAAAGGATCTCAGGTTTCTGCAGCAGATGTAAGAAAATGAGACAGAGAGGCAGACAGACTGAAACTCAGCAAGCAGAGAAGGCGTTACTGGGACAACTGGGGGCCTCAACCTCTCCCAGGGATGAAGGCTGAGTGCATTTAGAGGGACTGGGGGCAGGCTACTATGTATACATAGGTAGCTATCAGGGGGTTACAGCTCTTTTTTTCTGTGGTTTGATGGGGAGCAGGGTGGGTCATTTTCCATACAGGGTATATGACTTCTGCAGGTGGAGCCAAACAATCTGACTGGAGCCAAGGAACCCCTGATGGTTAGGGGCTATTTCTCAGTTCAGCCTGACTCAATTCCTCATGACCAGAGACTATTAGCCAATGCTAGCCAAGTGCTCCAACACTAACTCCAGCCCACGGAGCTCTATCTCCACAGATTAAGACACAGGTCAAGCTACACGTCCCAGTTCTTAGCAAAAACAACACTGTCTTGGCCACAAATACATGCAAATAGTTGAGTATCTATTTAAGTGCAGGAGACAGGAACCAAGGTTACCCCTTGGTCCTCTGACTAGCTTCCCGCAGGTCCCTTTTTTGAGGGCTACTTGGAGTTACCTCATCCAGACAAAAAGGAACCTTCTCAGCCGCTGGGCTCAGGAGAGTGAATGTGTGTGGTTTATTATCTCCCAGAACCTGCTTGGCTGCTCTCACCTGCTGGTGTACCTGGCTCACCCACTTCTGAGCAGCTTCCCGGGTCTGTTTCTTCCTGTTCCTCTGAGAGCAGCAATTTCACTGTCTAAGGGGTAGATCTTCCTTCCAAGTCCCGTGGGTTTCAGAGCCACAGAATTCACCATCCCGGTTTCTGGTCCTGAGAGGCTGAGTTCAGGTTGTGAACGGCAAGCTCATTTGAAAACTCCCGTTTCCCCTCCCACCCTACCAGCCTCTCTTCTCGGATGCTTTCCTGCTTATCTGCTTTTTAGTTTCTCCAGGTTCCAGGCTGGTCCTCACTGGCTTCTCCCCGCCCCGCCCCCAGAAAGCCCCAGGGCATACCTCTAGGTTGTTGCTAAGACCCATCTCTCAGTCACCTCGAGGGACAGGCGGAGTAGGGCAGAAATAATTGGCACAAAACCGGCTCGCCTGAGTTTTCAAAGACCCAGACGGCTGACGCAATCTCCACGAAGCAGCCAGAACCCGGTCAATTCCTACCCCCTCTCCCGCCTTGGTACCAAGGACTAGGGGTGTGGCTCAGTGGTAGAGCACCTGCCCAGCATGCTGGAGTCCCTGGCATCCTTTCCCAAGCACCTCAAGAAACAAGCAAAAACGAGGCAGCAGCCTGAGACCTGGGTTCAAATTGTGACCCTTCTATTTACTTCTGTAAGGAGGTCTCTTGGAATCACCTGAAAAGTGGGGGTGGCGATGTCCACCTCTCTGGGTAGCCAAATGCCAGCGAGTGCCTAGGCGCTAGACATATCTCCAACAGGCAGGCGGACAGACAGGGAAATTCTGCATAACAGACAGTGAGGATCCGAAGCTTTCTGTTTCTTTCTCACCCTTGTGGCCGAAACAACAGCCTGGAAGTCTTTTCCTTCTGCCAGCAGGGCCTGCAATGGCTGTCTGTGTCATGTGACAAACTTCCTGGGGAGCTGCCACACAAGATCTACTCACTCCAGATAGGGAACCCACAACAGACCAAAGTCCAATCTGGTGAACCAAGGAGTTTTATTGGGTTACTCACAGGAGTGTGGGTGAGTTTTATTGGGTTACTCACAGGAGTGTGGGTGAGAGGTTACTTACAAGAATGGAAATGAGCCGGGCGGTGGTGGCGCATGCCTTTAATCCCAGCACTTGAGAGGCAGAGGCAGGCGGATCTCTGTGAGTTCGAGACCAGCCTGGTCTACAAGAGCTAGTTCCAGGACAGGCTCCAAAACCACAGAGAAACCCTGTCTCGAAAAACCAAAAAAAAAAAAAAAAAAAAAAAAGAAGAAGAATGGAAATGAGTCAAAGACACCTGCATCATCGAAGCCTGTCCCAGCGTGGGTGACACCTGGATCACACTGCACATCCTGGATCACACTGCACATCCGGCCCAAGGGGTTGGACTTCGGTATCCCTGAGCCCTCTCTCCGCTCTGAGGGAACGCTCCCCACACCTTGCCACCCTGTGGGGATGCTCTCCAAGCCTTGCGGTGTGCTTCTTCACCCTGTGAGATTGTTGTGATCCAGCTGCCCTCACTCCTCCTGACTGCCAGCAGAACTTCCTTGTAGTCTGTAATTGACAAGGATGTTTGTGTTCTTTCTGGCCGGTGGGTCTCCACAGAAGGACTAGAGGTATAAAAGGTTGCTGGGCAAAATAAAGGTTGCTGTTCTTCCACCTGAAAAGAAGTCTCCCTGTTTCAATCCCAGCACCCCACCCCACCCCTCACCCCCAGTCTCGGCTCTCCAGGCTGTGCTGGCTGCAGCAAGATTTTTCCTGCCTTTTAATTCGTTGATTGGTGGTGGTGAGGAGGACCCAAACCAGACAAGACCAGCCATGTGTAGCAACCTAGACAGGTGTACCTCCTCATTTTTTATTTTTTTTACCGTATTCTTTTTTTTCTTTGGATACCTTATTTATTTATTTATTTATTTATTTATTTATTTATTTTTACTTGTGTATACGAGTTACTATACACATGGACACGAAGGTTCCCTGGGAGACCAGAAGAGGGGGCCGAGTCCCTGGAGCTGGAGTTACTGGCAGTTGTGAGCTGCCTAATGTGGTGCTGAAACTAAACGCAGGTTCTCGGCAAGAGCAGTAAGCACTCTTGGCTGCTGGATCATCTTTCCAGGCCCCCACCGTCCATATTTGATTGTGGGATTTAGGGTCTTGGCTCAAATGAGATTCCTATGACAATGCTCAATTTTGTCTATCAAAATGTTGCTTGATTACTTTGGGGTAAGTCAAGGCACTTTATCCTTATATACCCCCATGGTCTCTCACTGTTGCCTCTGTCCTGCCTGAGTCCCCATGGGGAACCTCAGCTGTCCAGCGAGTCTTCTTGGCAGGGCATGTCAGGCCAAGGTGTTTCCCAACACTATCCCTGACCCTAATCCGAAGGGGTGGCTGTTTCCTCTCCTTGATGCCCAAGTATCCAGACCTATATCCCCATGGCCTTAGGTGTCAAGGAAGAAGTGACAGCGTTGGAACTTGGTTGAACAGGATCTGGAGGCAGATAAGTGAAATCTAGTTCTGGTTTTACCAACAATCAACTTGTCTTGGAGAGCAGCTCGAGGGAGTAATATAATAGACTGCCCTCAGTAGAAAGGGGCCACAAGGTATTTCAGGTCCAAGGGTTGTGTAGGAACTTTGCGGTTGAATCAGCAAGTTCTGAAATTCCCCTTCCTGGGCACCATCAAGGTTCCAGAACATTCCAGACTCTTAGCCAAAACATTGCTGGGCAATGCTTCTACCCACAGACAGCTTGTTGACTCCAGGCCAGGAAGTTTGCCTGTAGAGCCCAAGAAACATCAAAACCAATTAACGTAGCCAGGCTCGGAGTGGTATGGTGGACCCTTGTAATCTCAGCACTTGGAAAGCTGAGGCAGGAGGATTGCCTCAAAATAGAAGGCTGAGTGACATGGTGTGCCCAACAACAATACACATTCATTTAATACATAAGGGGTGGCGACTAGGTGTGTGGTCCTGGGGATAACAACAGGAAGTTGGGGTCAACAGGATAAACACCTTCTGTTTACAGATTCCAAGGCATTTCTCTCTAGGAAGCCCCATGGGGGTGGGGAGCTTTTCAAAACAGAACCAGCGATTTTTATTTCAAATTTAGCTTTTCCCCATATTTTACTTCAGTTTTGGGGTGCTGGGATGGAAGGTGCTGGCGCTATATGACTGAGTGCCATCATCAGCCCTCCCAATATTTTTTTATAAGGGCTGGAAGAGCGGAAGCTGAGGGACGCCCACCTCCCGGAGCCCACAACGGAGATTCTACGGCGCTGACTACATCCTTGTTTTGAACGCGGAGTTTCTTCTCCCAGAGCTGTTTCAAGGGCAGATATCCTCCAGAGGGCCCAGCAGTGGCGGTGTCCACCAGATCACAGAAATGGGACGCCAGAAAGCTGATCCCGGAAATGTGCTTCGGGGATCTGCCAGGATGGGAGGGTGGGGAAAGTAAAAGGAACGTGCGTGGGAGCACCTGAAAACAAAACTCTCACTTCCCGTGTGGTCGCGACCTTAGTTCATTCGAGAACCAGAGTCTCGTGGTTGCTTTTGGCCGGACGGTCGAGGGATCGTCTTTCCCTGGGCTCTGAGCGATGGCGGCGCTGTGGTCCGCCCCTGCACCCGAGAACCCAGATGACAAGCGCGATAAAGCTGCAGGGCTGGGACGGCGCCCGGTGCCCCGCAGCCCGCGCGCAGTTCACAGGCCGGGAGCGCGTCCCGCACTGGCGGGTCGGAGCTCGGGGCCGCCTCCTTCCAGGCCTCGAGGGACTGGGATCGTCGTACAAGGCCCTCCTCCCGGCCAAGGTGGAGGAAGTTGCCGGAGAGGCGGGAGGGGGCCCGCGCCTGTTGTTTTCCGCCAGCCGGGCGGGGCGCGTGCCCCAGAGGCGATCGCCCGGGCTCGGCCGCAGCATCCTAGTTGGGGAGCCCCTTGCAGCGGGGCCGGGAGCCCCAAGAACCCCGCGCACTCAGAGCCCCTCGCTTCCCAGGCCGTAGATCTCTGGCGCAATGGCCGGGCTATGCGTCCTGCTGTGCCTCGGGGCGCTTCTGGCCGGTCAGGGCTCCGCAGGTAAGGGACCCGCCAACCCCAGCATGGGGACCCGAAAGCTCCGCGATCATGTGCGGCAGGGCCCACCGAGGGGCACGTGGAGGGGAAAGTGGTGGTTTTATTTATTTATTTTTTCCCTTTCCCTTTCGTTCCTGACTCTGCCCGCGGCGCCGGCGCACCCCAGTGTAAGCTTCCATTGGTGTCCGGCTCCCCGCCTCTCCCAGGTTGACCTGGGCTTACACCTGTAATGTGTGGAGTTGTTTCCCTACACCCTCCTCATTGAGTGAATCTACCTGTGCGGACCCGTGCGTTCCAAGCCGTTGTTTCCCTACACCCTCCTCATTGAGTGAATCTACCTGTGCGGACCCGTGCGTTCCAAGCCGCGCCGTCCTTCTCTTCTGTTCTTTTTTCTGTTTTCTTTTTGCTTTTTCTTTGAAATCATTTCAGGCTTGACCAGAATTTCCTAATATACCTCATTTACCCCGTGCTGTTGGCAAAAAAACAAAAACAAAAACCAACAACAACCAAAAACAAAACAAAAAAAAGCCGCGCGGGTCGGGGGGAGGATTGCTTAGTAAACTATGTAGACGGTTGGGAAAGGATGTTTGAGTTTTAACTCGCCAGCGAATTCTTGTCAGCTGTGTTCAGAAATGTTTGGCGGGGAATGTGGGGGGCAGGCAAACGAAGCCAAGGGGTGAGTAATTCCCCAAGATGCTTGGGAAATGCTATTTTTTGTGCATGTCCCGGGTCCACCCCATCCTCTTGCTATCCTTGTAGTAATAGGTACGCTATTATACCTGAGCTCCCTAGCAGTAAGCGGCAGAAGTTCCTAATTATGATGCCCTTTCGATGTACTTATTTACATTTGCTTTTAATTGTCATATAAAATCAGCAACATTGTCCGGAACCTATGTTTCTGGTATGTATGGAAAACTCTAAAGGTTTCACAGCACAGGGTCGGCTCACCTGGGACTGGGCAGTTAGGCACCTTCTGCGCTATTTAGGACATACGACCCCAGATTGGTTACACTTTCTCTTGCTGTGTTATCCCCTTATGGTCATGGATTTCGTTTTCTTTTTCTTTATTTCTTTTGTCATTTTCTATGGGTGATGCATATGTTCTAGGTAGCCACACCACCAGCTCCAGTTATGGTCAGTTCCTGATGGCTTTTCTGGACATTAGGGGTCACTGTCAATCTTCTGTCCTGGTGCTGGAAGGAGCCTGAATGTTCATTCATACTGGCATGAAGTTGCTTTCAGAGTGACTGGTCGCTTCTTCCCACTTGGAGACCTCCCTCTGCGGCTAAGTCCTCTTAACATGCTTAGTTGTGGTCTCACTGGATAGTTCTGGTTGGTCTCAGATTTGTCTTCCTCTCACCCCAGTGGAGTGCCAGGATTCTAGGCATGTGCCACCACCCCCGACTTTCTGCTCAATAATTGCTGTGCCCAGATCATCAGGCTGACTTTACCTATGTGTGTCTGGGACGCCCAGGGGTTGTGCCTGCTTCAGTCGTTTCTTTTTCAAGTTGAGAGGTGGGACAGGTGTCTTCCTTCTGACTCTCTCCTACATATGACATTGAAGCTTCAGCTTGTCACCTGGAGGGTTCCTGGGAAAAGATGAGTGTTTGGGTATGCCTCTGGCTGTGTAAATGAGGATAGCATCAAGATGAGCATGGGGCTGGAGGAATAGCCTGGTAGTGGAGTCTTGCTCATCTCTCTCCCTTCTTTGTTGCATAATGTGAATTTAAGGTAACCCCCACCACCACCAACAAAGCGTCTGCAGCCATGAATGTTGCTGAGCAGCGCAAGCATTCATTACTTTGATTTTTAGTTTTTTTATTTCATTTTATTTTTCTGTGTGTGGGGGTATGTGTGTTCCATGGCATGTGTGGAGGTCAGAGGACAACTTTGGGGGGCAGTTCTCGCCTTCTACTGTGTGGGTTCCTGGAATGAGGTTTGATGTTGAGTACCTTTACCCACTGAGTCCCCTAACCAGCACTGCTGATACTACTACTCTGTCCAAAGTGTGCGACCCAAGTAAATCCTTCTGACCTAGAGCACTCCCAACCGTGACTGTCCTGCATCTCTGTGGACACGTGTGGAGCCCGGAGCGTCAACAGGGTAATGAGGATGTGTGTGACCAGCACATGTGTGGAACTGATGTATCTTCTGGAGCCTCCCACTCCTTGTCCGTGACAGACATCACCAGTCGATGACTCTTCAGCCGCATCACTGATTAGATGATTTCTAAGGCCATATTTAGCTTCAGGTGTTACAGGCAGTGGAGTGGGCAGAGCCAGGGGAAAACCAGCCAGGCTAACGTCTTTCTTGGAGAAGACAGGAGCTCCGGTGTCGAGGTTAAAATTGTATGAAGGCTGTTCCAGGCTAACAGTCCCTTATTCCTTGGCTGAGGACTACGAAGGGGCACTGTTGGTCTGATATAACTCTACAGTGCATCTTTCCATGATGGAAGTCACCATGTGAGAGCCTTGGTTGGTAGCCTAGTAATTTGAAAATGATGTGCTCTCTCTCGCTCTCTCGCTCTCTCTCTCTCTCTCTCTCTCTCTTTCTCTCTCTCTCTCACACACACACACACACACACACACACAAACACACACACACACCCTCCCTTTTGAGTCAGGGTCTTTTCAAAGCTCAGGCTGGTTTTGAACTTGATCTTCCTGCCTCAGCAGGATTGCAGGCTATAACAGAGTGTTGACTTGTAAATTATCACTCTCAAGTGTTTCTTGCTGTTTGAGAGTGTCTAGCATCAGCTGATTCTCTGCCTCACAGACACTGGTCTACACCCCCCCCCCCCCCGAAAGTCTTTCGGAGTGCTGCAACCAGGATGGACAGACTCGGGGACTTCTTTTTTAATATTTATTTAATTTTATTTTATGTGCATTTGGTGTGAAGGTGTCAGATTTCCCTGGAACCGGTGTTACAGACAGTTGTGAGCTGTCTTGTGGGTGCTGGGAATTGAACCGTCATCCTCTGGGAGAGCAGCCAGTGCTCTTAACCACTAAGCCATCTCTCCAGCCCATCTCAGGGCCTCTTGTGGCCTGGTCCAACTTCAGTCTTTTGAAAGGAGCCTTTTCTTATCCCAGGAGGGACAGCAGCTCAGATACCCATGGCGAGGTCGCCAAGAAGGAGGTAGCAGTTCTTCTTTTTTTAATAACAGTTTTATTAAGATATAATTGACATACCATAAAATCTACCCTTGGGCTGGGAATGTAGTTCAGTTGGTAGAGTGCTTGTCTAATGTGGGAGAAACTCTGGATCCCAGCTCCCCATGAAACCCAGCATGGTAGTGGCGCGTGTCTGGGGAAGCGGATGCAAGAGGGTCCTGATTTTGTGGTTATCCTAAGCTATGCAGGAGGTCAAGGCAGCTTGGACTGCTTGAGGCCCTGTCATAATAAAGTATAATACAGAACAAAATAAAAACCACTCTGTTGGCCCAGCGACGTAACTCAGTGGGCAGAAAGCTTGCTGAAGAGGTGACATGAGTTCCCTCCTGGGCACCCTCCCCGCTGTGGTAGAAGGAGAGAACACACCCCTGAAAGTTGTCCTCTGACCCCCGCCCCCCGTACTGGATGATATGGGGCACAGCAACTGCCCCTGCCCGTCATTAGTTACCTCCAGGACATTTTTAATCAGCCCAGCAGGTTCTTCCCAAATTCCTGTCCCTGTGGCCTCTCTAGAATGGGGTGTTGATTGTGGAAAGTGCTAGAATAGTCTCAGTAAAAATGGACTGCATTTGCTGGACAGTGGTGGCACACACCTTCAATCCCAGCATTTGGGAGGCAGAGGCAGGTGGATCTCTGAGTTTGAGGCCAGCCTGGTCTACAGAGAAAGTTCCAGGACAGGAGAAGGAGCTGTGGGCAGGCCTGCTTTTTGTCCTGCCCGGCTCCCACACGGCTAGCTTTATACCTGAAAGAACAACACACAAACTATATTCATATAAACCCTGCCTGGCCCATTATATCTAGCCTCTTCTTGGCTAACTCTCATATCTTGCTTAACCCATTTCTAACAATCTGTGTAGCACCACGAGGTGGTGTCTTACTGGGAAAGATTCAGCATGTCTGACCTGCGTCCATCTTGGGCTGGAGCTTCATCGCATCTGCCCTGGAGAGGAACTGCATGGCATTTGAGCTCACTTCCTTTCTTCCTAGCATTCTGTTCTGTCTCCTCCACCCACCTAAGGCTGGCCTATCAAATGGGCCAAGGCGGTTTCTTTATTAACCAATGAAATCAACAGATTGACATATGACCTTCCCACATCATAGGACAGCCAGGGCTACATAGAGAAACCATTTCTCAAGAAAAAACACCAAAAATACACAATTAATTAATTAATTAATTGGACTGCATTTGTTCCTTGTTCCGCACTGTCTTAACTCCCTGATCAGCTGTCACTTGCCCTTCAGCCTTGAGCAGGCGTTGGAATCCTCCACAGAAGGCTGGCCTCTCCTGGTTCTGATTGAGATGGTTTCGGGGTGCTGACAATTTGTCTTTCTGACAAAGCTGTCACTCCGGGTTCAAGCATTTTCTCACTCCCCCCCCCAACCGTGTTTCCTTGAGTCAGGGTCTCACTGTGTAGCCCCCACTAACACCTAACATTTGACCTTCCTGCGTCTGCCTCTGAGTGTTGAGACCCCATATGACTGTCCTCACATCTGGCTTTGGTCTTTCTGGGCATTTGAATTTGCTGTTCCCTCTGCCTGGGACTCTGGCTCCTTCTGCATCCATCCCGTGCCTACTTGTCCATCAGGTCCCGCTCTGCTTCCTAAAGGAAGTCTTACCTGGCACATCCCTAGCTGCCTTGGGAGCCCTTCCTGTCTCCCTGCCCCTCACCTCTACCCGCCTTGCCAGTTGTGTGTTGAAATAGAAACGGCAGGGCTGCGTCCCCGGTACCCGGCTGCCCGCATGGCTTACTTATGCCCCGAAATAATTACACGGAAACTGTATTCTTTTAATCACTGCCTGGCCCATTAGTTCCAACCTCTTATTGGTTAGCTCTTACATATTGATCTAACCCATTTCTAATATTCTGTGTAGTACCATGAGCTGGTGGCTTACCAGGGAGATCTTAACCTGCGTCTGTCTGGAGTGGGAGAATCATGGCGACTCCCCACTCGGCTTCTTTTTCCCAGCATTTTCTTCTGTTTACTCCACCCACCTAAGGGCTGGCCTATAAATGGGCTAAGGCAGTTTTCTTTATTAGTTAACCAATGAAAGCAACAGATAAAATACAAGAACCACCTCCATCATTTTTGCAGTAAGGCGATGCTTACTGCTCAGTACCGCTGGTGTGATTGGGTAGGCAGTTCTGCTGATCTGGCCTGGGTCCTCACATGTGAGGATGATATGCCCAAAGGCTGATCTAGGCACTTGCAGCTGGAAGCTCTGAGCCTCTTGGCTCTGCCCCATGTAGGGGTCATGCTCACATTGCTGCTGGAGCTACCCCTGTCCTCGTGGACGGCAGAGCAGCAGAGGATGAGAAAGGGTCCCTCTGAGGTTGTGGTGTCCCCCACCCCCATGGGTTTCATTTCTGTTACTGGGTAAAGTACCGGATATAATCAGCTGAAAGGGTGGGAAGAATTTGATTTGTCTCACAGTTCCCGAGGGGTGCAGTCCATCATGACAGAGATGGCTTGGCGGCAGGAGCTTCAGGCCATCCCCTTTCAGGGGCCTCCATCCAGAAGCAGAGAGAAAACAGAAACCCTGATGTTGCCAGGTTCAGTAACCCTCAGAGCCCACCGCCAGGGACTTATTCCTCCAGCGCAGCTCCACCCCCTGAAGGGTCCAAACAGTGCCACCAGCTGGGGCCATGAGACTGGGGGACATTTTACATTCGAACCACAACACCGCTGCTGAACATGTTTAATAAAATAGCTGGAGATTTGGCTCTGGGTTTGTTATGCCCAAGTTCCTGTCCCCAAATGGATTTAGGGAGCCGGATTTACAATACAAATTACATGAGGGTTTTTAATATTCAAACTCAGGTTTGGACCAACACCTTTCCAGCACCCCAGTATGGGGGGGGGGAGTGCAGAAAATGTGGCAGGGAGCCCTGGGAGGGTAGAACTTTTAAAGGAGA
Organism: Chionomys nivalis; assembly: GCF_950005125.1. Lineage (NCBI taxonomy): Eukaryota > Metazoa > Chordata > Mammalia > Rodentia > Cricetidae > Chionomys > Chionomys nivalis. The sequence continues at coordinate 116,143,384 of NC_080088.1, forward strand.
AATACATCAGGGGAGTTCATGTCCTGTCGTCTTGGGACTGGGTAAGGAGGGCATAGGGTAAGGTAGTTTCTGAAATCATTTGCCAGTTTTTGGACGTGAAAACCTAACAAAGCGCCATACATTACTGACAAGGTATCTTTAAGGACAGGAATGCCTCTTAGGAGCATCTGAACCTCCTTACATTTTATGGCCCTGCTCCATAGCTCCTTAATTGGCTACTTTTAAAGGTGTCTTTTCAAATTTCTGTTATTGCTGCATAGTTCTGAAGCTGAGATCTGTGTGCCGCCTCCCAGCACTGTATGACATGTGGGACAGCGTGTAATCCCAGCATTTGGGAGGTGGGGACAGAAGTTCAAGGTCCGTGCTTGAGTAGTGTTCTGTAGAGCTCAGGGCCAGTCTGGGCTGCGTGAGACCCCACCTCACACGTGTGCTCACGCATGTGAGCTCAGGGCCAGTCTGGGCTGCGTGAGACCCCACCTCACACGTGTGCGCACGCGTGTGAGCTCAGGGCCAGTCTGGGCTGCATGAGACCCCACCTCACACGTGTGCTCACGCATGTGAGCTCAGGGTCAGTCTGGGCTGCATGAGACCCCACCTCACACGTGTGCTCACGCATGTGAGCTCAGGGCCAGTCTGGGCTGCGTGAGACTCCACCTCACACGTGTGCTCACGCATGTGAGCACCACATGCTATTAAAGAAGAAAATCCTACTGTTTTCAAAGGGTTGTTGCCCATCAGCCAGAAAAGGTATTAACAGCTTAACCTTCCCTTACAGACCTAGGTGCTGTGGCCATCGTTGAGGTTCATGAGAACGTCACTCTACACTGTGGCAACGTGACAGGACCCAGGGGCCCCGTGACCTGGTACCGGAACGACTCAGAGCCCGTCTTCCTGCTGTCCTCCAATTCTAGCCACCCTCCAGCCTCACCACGCTTCTCTCTAGAGGACGCAGTTGCCCTGCATGTGGAGGCACTGAGCCTGGAGGATGACGGCAATTACACCTGCCAGGAGGTTCTGAATGAGACCCGCTGGTTCCCTGTGTGGCTGCGGGTGGCCAGTAAGTGGGACTGGAAGGGACGGGCTTGGGGAACAGTGAGAGCCTGGGGAAGAGGTCACTGTCAGCGTGGGCTTTGTCGTCGATAGTTCAGGGCCGTGGTGGAGTTCTGCTGCGCCCGCCCGATGCACTGATAAGGTAAACTGGCCGCAGTTGACTCGACCTTGGCCATGCGCTTGGGATCTGCTACTTACAAAGGTGACCGGTTTCCCGTGGGAAAAATGCATCCCAAGGTCCTAGCAATCAGCGCATCCAGGCCTTTTCTTCCTACCTCCCTCTAATCTCGCATCCTCCCTCCCCATTTTTCTTTTTGGAGGCGGAGGGTTGTGGAGATAGACAGGTTCTCACTGTGCAGATTAGGCTGGCCTTGTATTCACAGAGATCTGCCTGCCTCTTTCCTTTATGAGACAGTCTTGTTAAGTAGCCCCAGCTGGCTTAGGAGTAGAATGCTTACTTAGCAAGGGTAAGAACATGGGTTTTGCCGGGCGATGGTGGCTCACGCCTTTAATCCCAGCACTCGGGAGGCAGAGGCAGGCGGATCTCTGTGAGTTCGAGACCAGCCTGGTCTACAGAGCTAGTTCCAGGACAGGCTCCAAAGCCACAGAGAAACCCTGTCTCGAAAAAAAAAAAAAAAAGAACATGGGTTTTGATCTTTTATCCAAAAAAGGGGAAGGAGGGAGAAGTGGGAGAGAGGGAAAGAAAAATGAACTTACTTATGGGTGATCCTAGCACTCTGGAGGGAGAGGCGGGACTATCGTCAATTCTAGGTTATCCTTGACTGCATAGCAAAGTGGAGGCCAGCCTGTGCTACTTGAGACTCCAGTCTCGGAAAACAACAAACAAAACAAACAACAACAACAAACAAAAAACCCCACAAAACAACAGCAACAATAAAATCCCCTGCAGCAATCCCCCTGCCTGTCTTCCCAGCGCTCGGGTCACAGTTTCTGTCTGGGTGTTTGAATGAGACTCGGCAAGAGTCAGGCCCTGGGTTTTCTTTATCATTCACTTTGGTAAGTTGGTCACGTTTGTGTGTTTGTGTGTGTGCGCCATCTTAAGGAGAAACATTTGCTAATATTCTAACGTGGCCTTGGGGACCAGGGAGGAAAAATCCCAAGCTGTTCCAGGCTGTTCCAGGTTCTTATCTGTAGGTGACCTTGGTTATCCAGGACGCGTGCCAAGGGGGCGAGTGTGCCTCTGTCCAGCTGTGTCTAGGTTGGGAGGTTTCTGTCACCAGTGTCCCCTGTGCCCCAGTGGGAGTCGGTTTTCTGTAGGCTATGGTGGGAGGGATTTAGCCTGCCTGGTGTGGGCACCACAGGAGGCTGTCACCCAGCACTCCTACCCAGAGTATGTAGTGCTGTGTCCTGCTAAGGGTGAGGCTAAGACTGGGCACGTGGCTCAGTGCGTGGGGTTCTTAGTTCACATACATGAAGCCCTGGGTTCTCCCCCAAACCACAGAAAAGCTAGGTGTGGTGATCGCTGCACTCAGGAGGGAGAAGGTCAGATTCGACACTCAAGGGTTTCCTTGGCTAGGGAGTTCATAGCTAGCCCTGCCTTTGAAAAATAAAAATGAATGGGGCTGGAGACATAAACCAGCCACTGAGAGCATTGTTTGCTCTTGGAGGGGACTCGGGCTTGGCTCCCAGCACCTGCATGGTGGCTAAGAACCGTTTGTAACTCCAGTTCCAGGTGACCTGATAACTGCATTAGGCATGCACCAGGCACACCTACACACATGCAGAAAAACCGCCATACACGTCAAATAAAAACAAACAAATATTGAAGTGAATAAGGTCAGATGAAGAGTGGGGCCATAGTCGTCTGAGCACTCTTGTTACTCTGATCCGAGGGGTCCAGAAGTCCTTTAGCAATGTTCCAGGGCTGTTGAAGCTGTTAACTTAATGTCCTCATTCGCTCCTGGCTCCACATGGACGCGGGATGGGGTGGGCCAGCTGAGTGCTTGCTCTCTGTAAGGCTGGAAGGGTGGTGAAGGTGGCTCAGATTTCAACTAGTCCTGCAGCCTTGGTACTTCTTGCACAGGGTTTTCTCAGTACCAGCATTTGGGAAGCTGAGTCCTGCAGCCGAGTGAGGAGGCCGAAGACCAGCCCATGGAAAACTCAAGTCAGTTCAGGGTACACTGGGCAAGGCTCACCCTGGGTCTAGTTTTCTCAAGCCGAGCGAGCAGTTGCAATGGTTCATTGGAACTGATAGGCAGGAGGACAATGAGGAAACAGGCTTGTATCAACTGCCAGTCCCCCTTGGCAGTCGGCTGGGGCTGGGGGCTAGGTCATGGTCTTAGCAGCCTGTATATCTTGCCTTGCAGTCTTAGTGAACTTCCTTTAAAGGATGCCTCAGGAACGGTCCATGCTCCCCGAACTGAGTGTCTGTTACTACAGTCCTGCTTGTTGACGAGTGCCGAGAGGCAGTAGTGGTCCCCTCATGCTCAAGGTTTAACATGGGTGTCTTGGGGTTTCTTTTGTTTTTTTTTTTGTTTTTCGTTTTTTTTTTTGTTTTGTTTTTGTTTGTCGAGACAGGGTTTCTCTGTGGCTTTGGAGCCTGTCCTGGAACTAGCTCTGTAGACCAGGCTGGTCTCGAACTCACAGAGATCCGCCTGCCTCTGCCTCCCAAGTGCTGGGATTAAAGGCGTGCGCCACCACCGCCCGGCTGTCTTGGGGTTTCTACTGCTGTGAAGAGACACCATGACAACTCTTAGAAGTCACCATTTCATTGGGTGACTTACAGTTCAAAGGTTTAGTCCATTGTCGTCACAATGGGACAGGGCAGTGTGCAAGCAGGCATGGTGCTGGAGATGCTGAGAGTTCTGCCTCTGGAGCCACAGGCAACAGGAAGTGAACGGGGACATTGGCTGTATCTGGAGCATGGGAGACCTCAAAGCTGGCTCCCACAGTGACACTTCCCAACAAGTCCACACTACTCCAACAAGGCCACTTCGCCTAATAGTGCCATTCCCGATATCTTATGGGGGCCATTTGCATTCAGACTACTACCACACTTGGGTATGAAGCACACACAGGTGCTTAGAAGAAGCCGTAGGGAGAGATTGGGCTTTGGACTTAGGATTCATTCCCTGGGGTCTGGGATGAAAGCTGGCTGACTGCCACATCAGTGAAAGTAGTATTTAAGGAACTTGGGTGTGGTGTCACAGGTCCATAATTTTAGCAGGGGGATCAAAAGTTCAAGGTCATCCTTGGCTAGGATGCTAGTTTGGGGCCAGCCTGGGCTACCTGAGAAAACCAACACAAGCAACAACAACAAAAGCATGGTGTAAGGGTTGGGGTGTGGCTCAGTGGTGAACTGCTTGCCTAGCCTCACTAGGTGAGACCCTGCATCAAAAAAAAACCAAAAGATTAGCCGGGCGGTGGTGGCTCACGCCAGTAATCCCAACACTTGGGAGGCAGAGGCAGGCGGATCTCTGTGAGTTCGAGGCCAGCCTGGTCTACAAGAGCTAGTTCCAGGACAGGAACCAAAAACTACGGAGAAACCCTGTCTAAAAAAAGATTATGTATACATGTGTATGCCATAAAGAAAAAAAAAGGATGTCTGTGGAGACCAGAAGAAGGCTTCAGAGCCAGGGAGCTGGTCCTTTCAGGCAGCTGTGAGCCATCTGTCTTGGGTGCTGAGAACAATACTCAGGTCCTCTACAAGGGCAGCTACTGCCTCTAATCTTTGAGCTGTCTCTCCAGGGCTGGTTTTTCCTTTAATATTTTAAAAATATATTTTATTTATTTTTTTACTTCTTTTTTTTGGGGGGGGGGTGGCAGGTTTCAAGACATGGTTTCTCTGTAGCTCTTGCTGTCCTGGAACTCACTGTAGACCAGGCTGGCCTCAATCAACTCAAAGAGATCAACCTGCCTCTGCCTCCTGAGTGCTGGGAGTAAAGATGTGTGCCACCACTGCCTGGCTGTGCTTTTTACATTTTTAATTTAATGTGTGTGTGTGTGTGTGTGTGTGTGTGAGAGAGAGAGAGAGAGAGAGAGAGAGAGAGAGAGAGAGAGAGAGAGAGAGAGAGAGAGAGAGCGCTCACATGTGCCGGGGTGTTTGTGTGGAGGTCAGAGGACAACTTGGGGCCAGTTTCCTCCTTCCAGTCTGTGGGTCTGGATATCAAACTCAGATTGGAAGACTTGACGGCAAGCATCTTTTCTTGCTTGCACTTTTTAAATGTTGATTTATTTATTTGTGCATGGCAGTGTGGGTCTATACCTGTTAGGGGCTAGACGACAGCTCAGGATTCTGTTCTCTACTTCCCTGTATTGGTCAGGGTCGCTTTGAGGTGTCCATCTGCACTGTACGACTCTCGCTTCCCAGAGTTTCTCTGGCTTCTGCCTCCCATCTCAGCACAGGAACACTGGGAGGCTCACACCACCACATCCACCTCGTACAGGGATTCCGGGAATCGGACTCCAGAATTCAGGTCTGCACAGCTAGTGCCTTTGTGTGCTGAGCCATCTCCCGCCCTGTATGATCCTCCCGCCTGACTCCTGTCCAGGGATTCTCGGCAGCAAATTCTACGTCTTGTTCATTATCCGGCTCAAAAGCCCTTCCCAGCTACTTTCTTGGGATGCACTCTGTCCAGGCCAAGCCACCAGGACTTGGGAGACCAGGGGTGTGAGATAGCCAGTCCTTGGTGTTGGTCACCAGTACCCCAGTACTCCAGCTGAACCCTGTTTAGTTGGAAGGATGCCAGGGGAAGACGCCCTAGGACCTGTTGGGTAGCATACCTGACGGACTAGCCAGCGTTGGCGAATGGAGCATTCAGGAACCTCCCAGGTCACCACCTAAGTCCCCAGATCTTTGAGGGGTGGGCAGTATGGTTTCCAAGGAGCCACCTGACAGGATGTTGTCCTGGTTCAGGTGTAGAAGAAAGCACATTTGTAATCCCAGCATCGGGAGGCTGAGGCAGGAGGAACTCAAGGTTGAGGGTACTTAGTGAGGTCCTGAGGAAAAGTACTTTCCACTGGAGGGCTGCATAGGAAAATCTTTGCATCCCACAGATGATTTTCTGTTTCCCACTGACCTATTTCTGAACTAAACTCCACAGCTGGAGATGAATGAATTCCTTTGCTGAAGCTTCAGCCTGCCTGGGCTGTTTCCTAAGAGAGAGCTCTCTGAGGAGAGGCCCGTGAGCAGCCACTGGGTGTGCCCATTAATGTCTTTTAATTGGCAAACTATGTTTCTTTTCTTCCCTTTTCTTTTTAATAATTTTTGTTTGTTTTTGAGCAGGGTCTCCTTATGTAGCCCTGCCTGGCCTACTACTCTCTATGTAGACTAGGCTGACCCTGAATTGACAGAGATCCACCTACTTCTGCCTCCTGAGGACTGGGATGAAAGGTTTCCCTCCCTCTCCCCCCTTCCTCCCCTTTCCTCCTTCCCACTCCATCACATTGATGGTGCTCAGCCATCGAACCCAGAACCTTGTAGCCACTAAGCACACAGTGCATTGCTTCCCCAGCAGGGAACTGTGCTCTTTTTTACCAAGGGGAGCTTGGCATCTTGGATGCACTGGGTACCACCTTGCAGGGCATTTTGGGGGTCAAGACAGTTCAAGGTAGGGTGCAAAGCCCTGAGTTTGATACCCAGTCCTGAAGAGAATAAATGAGAAGTTCAGAAATTAAAGTGAACTAAGATGAGGTCCACGCTACAAACCGTGCTGGGTGTTCCGTTATAGAAACTCTGCCCCTGCGTGGGGGATACTGTCATCACCTCCATTTCACAGAGGGGGAAACCGAGGCTAAACAAGGATGAGTAAGTTGCCTGAAGCTACACAGCTGGAGTTCAGTCAGGCCCGAAGCAATCGTTTCCTGTCAGTGTGGTGTGTATGTGTGTTGGGGCAGGGGGAACTGGAGGATTGGGGTGTTGACAAGACCAGCCTCAGGTTCGCGGATACTCTAGGGCAACTCCCAGGAGCTCCGCAGGGAGCTTTCTTAGAAAGCAGCCGCTCTTCAGGTCCAGCATGATTGAGGAGAAAGACCCAGAGCTTTCCGTGGGCTCTGGTCTACCCACACACAGGACAGTTCCAGCTTCCCTGAGGAGAGCCGGTGTCCCCTAAACCACTCACTGTGCTAGGCTGTGACCCGGTGAACCATGTGAACAGGTTTGGGGCATGGTGGAAACCGCCCTGACGGCTGGGTTTAGGTCATTTCGGGTCGGGACCTCTCAGTAGGGAAGCAGTTGAGCAGCTGTGGGCCCGATGTGATTTTTGTTGATGTTTGCTGCAAGTGCTCATAACCGCTAGTCCCTTGGCAGAAAGGTTTTTTGTTGTTTTTTGAAATTCAGTGTTAATAAATTTATTTTTAATTTATTTTATGTGTATGGGTGTTTTGCCTGTGGAGGTCAGAAGAGGGCACCAGATCTCCTGGAACTTGTGTTAAAGACAGTTAATGAGTGACCATGTGGGTCTGGGAATCCAGCTCAGGTGCTCCGGAAGAGAAGTCTGTAGGCTTCACTGTTGAACTGAGCTTTTTCTGTAGTCCCTCTTTTTTATTTTTGTTTTCTGGAGACAGGGCCTCATTATGTAGCACTGGCTGTCTTGGAATTCTCTGTGTAGACGTGGCTGGCCTGGAACTCACAGGTTGTATCTGCCTCCTGATTGGGGAATTTAAAGGTCTGCAGTGCTATGTCTGACAAGATTTATTTTGTGCGCACGCACAGGGGCTCAGAGGAGACTGAATCCTCTGGACCTGGCGTTGGGGAAAATTGTGAGCCGCTAGACACGGGTCCTGGGACTGTAACTTGGTTCCTCTGTAAGAGCGGCAAGCACTTACCCTCTGGGACGTCCCAGCTGCTTGCAGTGTTTCTACGTCAACACTTGGGAAGTGGAAGCGGGAGGATTGGAAGTTCTTCGAGGTAGGGCTGCGGTGTTGCTCAGTTGCTAGAGTTCGCCTAGCATCATGAAACCTGGGTTTGATGCCCAGCACCACATAAACCAGGCACAGTATCACCTGTGACCGCAGCACTGGGGAGGTGAAGACCGGGATCGGAAGTGCAGGGTCATCCCCAGCTACATAATTTGAGGCCAGCCTGGGCTACATGTCATAAAAGCAAACACAAAACCCCCCAAACAAATGGCAGGTCCTTTAAGGAAATTCTTCCCGATCCACAGTCAACGTCATATAGCTGTCCAAGATCAAACGAGTGGGGTCTGAGGACACTAGACTGTCTGTGCTGTCTGGTTCCATTAGAGGTGTTCACCTCAAACCCCACAGTATTGATCTATACCAGTCTTCCCCATCATTCCCAGGCGGCCCCGATCAGATTGTGGTGAACATCTCAGCCACGGGTGCCCTCCCCAATGGCACCTTGTATGCAGCCAAGGGCTCCCAGGTGGACTTCAGCTGCCACAGCGCCTCCCGGCCTCCGCCCGAGGTGGAGTGGTGCTTCCAGGCCCGCATCTCGGAGGTCTTCGGAAGGAACCTGACGGCCAACAGCTTCACGCTGCTGCAGATGTCCCAGAACCTCCAAGGCAACTACACCTGCTCGGCCACTAACGCGCTCAGCGGCAGACAGCGAAAGGTGACCACCGAGCTCCTGGTCTACTGTGCGTAAGCGGCACGCCCCTCCGTAACCCTGTCTGTGTCTTCTCTGAGCTTTCATATCGTTCCTTCCTGCCTTGCAGTTTCCTCCACACTATGGCTTGTAGTGCATTTTAGAGTCTCATTTCTTTTGGGGGGGCTGTATAACGCTCTAGTGCGTGTCCATGCTCAGATCCTAGCATGCTTCATTGCATGTTTCAACATGCATGCACATACCTGGACTGTCAGGTGAGGCCCATTGCTTCTGGGAGCTTGTTTTTGTTTTAAATTTTATTTGTTATTATGTATACAGTATTCTGCCTGCATGTATGCTGCAAGTCCGAAGAGGACACCAGATCTCGTTACAGATGGTGGTGAATCACCATATGGTTGCTGGGAATTGAACTCAGGACCTTTGGAAGAGCAGCCAATGCTCTTAATCTCTGAGCTGTCTCTGCAGCTCCTAGGAGCTTCTTCTTGTCTGAGATGTAGCAGAGTCCTCTAAGCCATAGAAGGAAACTAATATAGAGCTTTTTTAAATAGTGGGAAAAGTATTTAATGTTTCAAAATACATGAAAGCTGGTCATGGTGGCTCATGCCTGCCATCCTAGCACTCGGAAAGCTGAGGCAGGAGGACTGTCATGAGTCTCTGCAACAAAGTGACTGTCTTAGAAAAAAAATTGTTTTATTTTATTTTATTTTTTTTTTGGTTTTTCGAGACAGGGTTTCTCTGTAGCTTTGGAGCCTTTCCTGGAACTAGCTCTGTAGACCAGGCTGGTCTCGAACTCACAGAGATCCGCCTGCCTCTGCCTCCCAAGTGCTGGGATTAAAGGCGTGCGCCACCACCACCCGGCCTCAGAAAAAAAATTGTGCTGGGGATACAATTGTTGGTGAAGCGTCTACCACACGAGCATGAAAATGGAATTGAATCCTCAGCACCCACATAAAAAAGCAGGACATGGCAGCCTGTGCCTGCAATCCCAGTGCCGAGGAGGTAAAGATTGAGGACCACTGGGGCCCACTAGACAGCCAGCCTGGCCTGCTGGGCAAGTTCCAAGCCAGAGAAAGACCCTGCCTCAAAAAGTAAGGTGGTTAGCCGGGCGGTGGTGGCGCACGCCTTTAATCCCAGCACTCGGGAGGCAGAGGCAGGCGGATCTCTGTGAGTTCGAGACCAGCCTGGTCTACAAGAGCTAGTTCCAGGACAGGCTCCAAAACCACAGAGAAACCCTGTCTCGAAAAACCAAAAAAAAAAAAAAAAAAAAAAAATGTGGTTATTGTAAGGAACAACATCTAAGGTTGACCTCTGGTCTTCACATGTACCTGTACACATGTACAGGCACCCATGTGCATGCACACACGTGCACTCACCACACAAAAGGGCACAACTCATTGGCTTGAATGTGCTGTACAATTATCACCTTTAGCGGGTTCTGTGTTAGTCAGTTTTTCGGTACTTCATAAATGGCCCGACACAATAAGCTTATAAAGAAAAGAGGTTTCTTTTGCTTCGCAGATGTAAGGGGTTCCAGCCTGTGACTGTTTGGCCACACAGGGCATGTCATGAAGGAAGCACGTTGCAAAATGACTCATTCACTTCACAGCTTGGTGGAAGAAAGAGGCGGCTAGGGTTCCACACTCCCCTTTGAGGGCACACCCACAATGACTCTAAACCTCTCTCACTAAGGTCTCGTCCCTAGGAGGCCTGAGCCTCATTGGGCAGCTGTTCCTCCTCTACTCAGTTCTGAAAACCCTGATCCCTGGGTTTATCTGTTTTTCATACGCGTGTGCATCTGTGATGGCACATGCATGCCGCGTGGAAGTCCAAGGACGACTTGGAAGATTCTGCTCCTGTAGGAAGAGGCTTCTCGTTTGTTCCCTGCTGCTCAGACCTGAAATAATTACACAAAACTGTATTAATTAAAACACTGCTTGGCCAATCAATTAAGCATATTGCTAGCTAGCTGTTTTATATTTTACCAGAAGCTCGTGGTTTACCGGTAAAGTTCTGGGGCACGTATGTCTGTCTCCTCCAGTGGCTCCATGGTGTCTCACTGACTCCATCTTCTTTCTCCCAGCATTCAGTTTAGTTTTCCCACCTAGCTGAACTCTGCCCTATCACACAGGCCAAAGCCGCTTCTTTATTCATTAACCAATAAAAGCGACACATATACAGAAGGACCTCCTACATCATGTACCCTTCTGGTACCCACTTGGATTCCAGGGATCAAATCATTTCCTCAGGCTTAGCCACAAGCACCTTCACCTACTGGGCCATCTCACCAGCCCTTCCATCTACTGACTGTCCTTTTCTTTTTAGTTTGCCTGCATTTTTGTATTTGTACTGTGTGCCTGTCTGGTGCCCAGGAAGGCCAGAAGAGGGCGCTAGATCCCCTGAAATCGGAGTTACAGACAGTTGTAAACTGCCATGTGGACACTGGGAATCGAACTCTGGTCCTCTTCAAGAGCAGGCAATGCTCTTAATTACTGAGTCATTTCTCCAGCCATGTGACTGTTGTTCCCTTCATCTTTATCTCAGATGCCTTTGGTCCTAGTTAATTCCTAAACAATAGGATTGAACAAATTAATCTTTGTCTCCCGCCTTAATACAGGTATTTGGAATTTAAACAGTGTATTTATTTATTTACTTTTTTTTTTTTCTTTTAGACAGAGTCTTTCTACTTAGCCCTAGTTGGCCTGGAACTAGCTCTGTAGACCAGGCTGGTCTTGAATTCACAGAGATACACTTGTTTCTGCTGTTGAATGCAAGGATCAAGTATGTGCACTACCAGGACTGGCTCGTTATTTGTTAATATGTGTTTATGTGTGTGCACATGCTACCACACACATGTCAGGGTTAGAGAATAACCTGCAGGAGTCATTTTCTTTCCTCCACCACGTGGGTCCCAGAAATCTAATTCTGGGTGTCAGGCATGGCAGGCTAGTCATTGAGTCTCTTGCCAATTCAAATTCTGAATATTCTTTTTTTTTTTTTTTTTTTGGTTTTTCAAGACAGGGTTTCTTTGTGGCTTTGGAGCCTGTCCTGGAACTAGCTCTGTAGACCAGGCTGGTCTCGAACTCACAGAGATTCACCTGCCTCTGCCTCCCAAGTGCTGGGATTAAAGGCGTGCACTAGCACCACCCGGCTATTCTCTTTTTTTTTTTAATTTTTTTTTGTGTGCATTGGTATTTTTGTTTGTCTGTGTATGTATGTCTATGTGAAGGTGTTGGATCCCCTGGAACTAGAGTTACAGATAGTTGTGAGCTGCCATATGGGTGCTGGGAATTGAACCTGGATTCTCCAGGGAAGCCAGTGTTCATAAACACCAAAGCATTCTTTCCAGCCCTAAATTTTTATGAGTAGATTTTTACAGCGTGGCCTTCTGTCTGGTTTCTGTCCCTTCGTGTAGCGTGTTCATCTACACTGCATCATGCATGCATCAGTGCTTCATTCTTGCTCGTAGGCCAAGCTGGTCTTAAATTCACTTTTTTTTTTTTTCTTTTTCAAGACAGGGTTTCTCTGTGGTTTTGGAGCCTGTCCTGGAATTAGCTCTTGTAGACCAGGCTGGTCTCGAACTCACAGAGATCCGCCTGCCTCTGCCTCCCGAGTGCTGGGATTAAAGGCGTGCGCCACCACCGCCCGGCCTTAAACTCACTCTTCATGGTTGAATCGTGATCCGTCGTATGAAAACACCACAGCTTACTTATCCCCGTCCCACCTCTCCATCCATCTTTCTGTAAACCCTGTAGGTGTCCCAGCCCACTCTTGTTACCAACAGCAAGAATCCAAAGTGTGCCGGGCGGTGGTGGCGCACGCCTTTAATCCCAGCACTCGGGAGGCAGAGGCAGGTGGATCTCTGTGAGTTCGAGACCAGCCTGGTCTACAAGAGCTAGTTCCAGGACAGGCTCCAAAACCACAGAGTAACCCTGTCTCGAAAAACCAAAAAAAAAAAAAAAAAAAAAAAAAGGTGTATCTCGCTACACCCCGCTGACTGTGTGCTTTCTCACACGTGGTTATTAGTAATGTAGAAACTGTGTCTTTCAGGCTGCAGTGACAATGGCTTGGTGATCAAGCATGCTTGCTCCATCATCATGAGGGTCAGAGTTTGGGTCCCAGCACCAGATGTAACAAACCTGGCACCTGACACGTGCCTGTAAACTCAGTTCTGAGGAAGGCAGAGGAGGCAGGAGGATTTCTGAGGAGCACACTGACACACACATAAGTAATGTAAATCTTTAAATGTGTGTGCTTACAACACAGCTTCACACAGGTATGGTTGCTCTGAGCATCGCTGTTTGTTCCCAGTAATTTTTCCTATAGGTGGGTGCTCTATTTCCACCCACTCATAGAAGATCCAAAGTTCTGGGCTGCAGAGATGGCTCAGCAGTTAGGAGCACTGGCTGCACTTCCAGAGGACCCAGGTTCAGTTCCCAGCAACCACATGGCAGCTTACAACTGTCTGTAACTCCAGTTCCAGGGAACCCAAAACTCATGGCAAAACATTATTGCACATAAAATGAAGTTTAAAAATCCAAATTTTTGTTTGTTTTTAATTTTTTTATGGGTGTTTTGCTTGCATGTATACCTGTGTGTGTCTCCCAAGTGTTAGTATTACAGACGAGGACCACCATGACTGTTTGTGGGTGTTGAGGATTGAACCCTAGTGTGCTATGCATTGTACTATTTGAGCTACACCCTTCAGCCCAGAAGGTGCTCTTTGAAGGTAGACTAGCTGGCTTTGACGGCTCTCTGAGACCCTGGTTCTATAACACGCACACACACATGCACCCACTGCCCTGCCATCTGAGATGAAGTATGTTTCTCTGCTTCTATGCTCTTTTGCAGGGCCCCCTCCGTCAGTGCTCTCTCTCTGTCTCTCTCTCTCTCTCTCTCTCACACACACACACACACACCCTGCACCCGCTGCCCTGTCATCTGACTCTGTCTGAGATGAAGCACGCTCCTCCTCTGCTCTTTTGCAGGGCCCCCTCCGTCAGCTCCTCAGTGCTCAGTGGAGGTGTCTTCAGAATCGGCTACCCTGGAACTCACCTGTAATTGGGATGGGGGCTACCCTGATCCGACCTTCCTGTGGACGGAAGAACCAGGAGGGGTGGTCGTGGGAGATTCAAAGCTGCAGACACTGAGCCCATCCCAGCTGTCTGAGGGCAAGAAGTTCAAATGCGTTGGGAGCCACATAGTGGGACCAGCGTCGGAAGCCAGCTGTGTGGTACAGATCTGTGAGTCTGGCTCGCTTTGTCCCGGGGTTGGGGTTCACCTGCCTGCCTTTCTTCTCAAAGAGTCCTTTGATGGAAGTCCTGTGAGAGGCTCAGTGTTGGAGTGCCCAGACCCTTCCCCCACCTCTCCTTGTGCCTTGTGGCTGTTCCCATTGGAGTTTAATGATGCCTGGCTTAGGTTCTTCCTCACTGAAACTGTTCCTGTGCTCTCCTTTCTAGTCTCTTCGTATGGCACAGTGCACAGGATGGATGGGGTGCCTCTGTTTATCTTCTTTATTATGTAACTGAGGATCCTGGCCCCCATACTTGGCTTAGACAATACCATTTGTTGCCTGAGGAAGTCTGGTACAGTGCAGTTCTCTTCTCAAGAATGTGCTAGGGCGGGGTCTCAGCCAGAAGACTCAGAAGTCAGGGTGCTGAATGGATGAGAAAGATACACTCACATGCATGGTGAGCTGTCTCCTCCCCACATGGGACCACCCCGCTCTGTGGGGCTCCAGCAAGTGTCTCAGTGTGTCCACCCCCTCTGTGGGGCTCCAGCAAGTGTCTCAGTGTGTCCACCACCTACTTTGCTGAGAGAGCCAGTGATAGAAGAGGGGCTAAGCCAGACAGGAGTGACCCTTTCTTTGTAGGACCTAGCCTTAGGAGTTGCTTGGTCTGTCTTCTGGAACATCCTATCTCTTAGCAACGTTCCTGAAGCCCACGCTCAAGGGGAGTGGGGAGAATCATCAGGCTCCCTTGTTCTCTGTTGGTTTTGTCCAGTAGATGAAACCCCAGCTCTCCCATACAATAGGAGGTCCTTCCACTGACACCCCTACCCCTGTCCCAGCCCCAAACCCTGTCTCTTGAGAGCTTAAAAGGAATCTAAGGCTAAGGGTAGAACAGCTCTTGCTTAGCCTGAGTGAGGTCATGGATTCTGTGCCCAGCACCAGCTGCACTCCCCCCCCCCCCAAAAAAAGAGGGGCTTGCTAGATTACCAGGTTGGTTCTGGATTCCTGGGCTCAAGTGCCTCCCAGCCTCAACCTCCAAAACAGTGGGACCACAGACAAGAGCCGCCATTGTCTGCCACAGGTCCATTTGTTGAAGAAGGAAGTTTATACTTGGGGTGAAGGGCCACCCTTGCCCACCCATCAGGTGAAGGCCCCCCATCCGTTTCACTGGTGATCTCCATGCACCCCAATCTTTTGTAATCTTTCCTCCCTCCTAGTCCATTGCATCCTCTCAGATAAACTGTTTTTTTTTTTTTTTTTTTTTTTTTTTTTTGAGGCAGGGTTTCTCTGTGTAGCTCTAACTGTCCTGGAACTCGCTCTGTAGACCAGGTTGGCCTTGAACTTACAGAGATCCACCTGCCTCTGCCTCCTGAGTGGGACATGGTAGCACATGCCTTTAAAGCCAACCACTTGGGAGGCAGAGGCAAGTAGATATACGAGTTCCAGGCTAGCCAGGGGCTACATAGTGAGACCCTGTCTCAAACAAAACAAACCAAAAAAGGAAGGAAGGAGGGAGGGAGGAAGGGAGGAATGAAGGAAGGGAGGGAGGGATGGCCCAGTGGTTAAGAGTGCTTTCTGCTCATAGAGGACCCAAACCCCTTGTAAGGTTCCAGATCCCAGCCCATTTGTCAGGTGACTTAAAATTCCAGAGGAATATGATGCCTCTGGCCTTTGATAGCACCCGTATATAAGCACATATTCCCCACTACCCGCCCCCTCCCCAACCACGCACATACCACATACACATAATTAAAAATAAAAATTCACACTCCAAACAGAAGAGGGAATCTGGGTGTGGTAACATGCTTATAATCCTTATACTAAGGGGAGGGTAAACGCAAGGAGTAGGAGTTCAAAGCCAGCCTCAGCTACATAGCAAGTTCAAGGAACACCCTGAGCTACATGAACCCTGTTTCAAAAAACAAAACCTCACAGAACCACCTGCAGTGGAAGAAGGTTGGGCTCCCTGGAGCATCCAAAAGGAGCCAGCTCTGTTAGCGCCCTGACTTTTAGCTCTGTCATAGAGCTTGGGTCTCGGGGTCCCTGGTTGTCAGCCTGTTTAGGTTCACCAGAGCTGATTTGGTGTTGCCTGGAAAACCTCACAACCCAGCAGTCTTCCGAGTTCTAGGAAAAGTGGGACAGCAGGTCACCCTGTGTCCTCTCATTTAACTTGTGTGACTGAGCAGGCTGTGTTAGCACTCAGGCATTTCCACTGACCTGCTCTCAGGGACCTGCAGTCAAGATGTGACCCCAGCTGCTGCAGCCTCTAAGTAGAGCACTCTATGCGCATGAGCTGTACCCCCTTACAAAAAGCAAGCCCTGCTGGGCGGTGGTGGTGCACGCCTTTAATGCCAGTGCAAGGGGATCTCTGAGTTCGAGGACAACCTGGTCTACAGAGTGAGCTTCATGACAGGCTCCATAGCTACTGGGAAACCCTGTCTCAAAAAAAACCAAACAAAATAAGGCAAGCCCTTCTTGCCTCTTTTTCCTTCTGCTCTCACCCAGAGGCCGCCTCTGCTCCCCCCCACACACACACCCCCAAATCTTTCGTGTGAGCTCTGTTGCATGGTGTGACATTGTAGTACCTCCTGGCTCCCACCCGCCAAGGTCGCCTTCCACTGTTAAACTATTAGACGTAGCTTGGCTTTCTTTGTGCCTTACTTTCCTTCTCTACAAAATGGGAATAATCTTGAGACTCTTTTGAGACTGAGTTGGGCTCCTGTACACAGTAAGTGCCCGATAGGCGGCAGGCTTTATCCAGAGGACCAGGGAAGATGTGGGAATTAGGAGCATTGCTTGTTTCGGTGGGTAAGATAGGCCATGGCTTGAATCTCCTGAAACATTTGCCTCTGTTTACCCTCTTCTGACCCCCCAGCGAGCCCCTCACTTGCTTCTCAGCCTATGAAAACTTGCTTCATGGGGGGCAACGTGACGCTCACCTGCCAAGTGACAGGCGCCAACCCATCTGCCAAGATCCAGTGGCTGAGGAACCTCACACAGCCAGAGGGGGCCATCCAGCCCAGCGGTCACTATCACATTACCCAGCATGGCCAGGGCTCTTCCCTCACCATCTACAACTGCTCCCAGGACCTGGATGAGGGCTTCTACTTCTGCCGGGCCGAGAACCTCGTGGGCGTGAGGGCTGTAGACATCTGGCTGAGTGTGAAAGGTAGGTGCCGAGGGTGGCCCTGAAAACTTAAGAGCCTCAGAGCACCTGGCACCACTGAGGGGGGAGGCCTTGGGGCCTCACGTAGGCCATGGCCAACTGAAGACGCCATATCCATTTGCCTATGGCTTGACAAGGTGGCTGAGAAAATTAGCGTCCGATCCCGGAAGCACTGACATGCCTAGGACACAGAACAATTTGCTCCTGTCTCTCACTGAAGATGTGTGTGAGAACATGCATATATAACTATGCATGCACATATGTGCACACTCACCCATGTGTATAGTGAATTGTAACAGGAAAGTGAATTCATAGTTCTATTTATAATGTATATGGAACTCCCTATGGGGGCGGGGCAAGTCCTAGAAGTCATTATTAACAATTTTTATATATGAAGACACAAAAGCCCAGGGTCCCATCTCTTTCACCCTCTAAACTGGGTGTGGTGGCACCTGCCTGAAATCCCAGCATTCGGGAGGTCATCTTAGCTGCAGAGAGTTTGAGGCAGCCTGGGCTACAGACCCTGTTTAAAAACAAGAAGAACAGAGGGGAGGAGGGAGCAAGGAAGAGATGTTCCTTTATGCCAGAGCTGCTGTTTAAATTTTTTTCTTGGAGGAGGGGGGCATGGTAATTTTGTTTTATCTTTATTATTTTTATTTATTTGTTTATTTATTTATTTATTAGTTTTTTCCAGACAGAGTTTCTCTCTGTAGCCTTGACTGTCCTGGAACTTGCTCTGTAGACCAAGCTGGCCTCCCAGTTCAGAAGAGATTCGCCTGCCTCAGCCTCCCGAGTGCTGGGATTAAAGGCATGCGCCACCACCACCACCCAGCTTTTTAAACAGATTTTTTTTTAAGTAACAAGTTTTTGCTCAAAGGATTCCAGGGCCCTTGGTATGAAGAGATGTGAAATGTACAAATCAAACAAATCATAAAGCAATTTTTGGAAAAACTTTTTTGGGACATACATACTCTTTCACCATTAAATATGAGAGCAAACTGACCCATTAATGAGATGGACGCACGTGTCTCATTGTGCACAGGGAATTCGTTTGTGGGCTGGTAAGATGACTCGGGGAGGAACTGCGAGGTCTGAGTTTGTGGTCCGGGACCCACATAGTAAAGGAGAGACCCAAATCTTTCGGGTTGTCCTCTGCCCTTCATGCACATGCTGTGACATGCCTGCACAAGCACGTGTGAGCACACAAACAAAAAAACAAATGCATCAAGAGAATGAATTTGCGATAGATATTTTAGACTGCAAGGCACAGAACGTCTTTAGTGTTGTTCAGAGTTGACTGATATTTTGATTTTATATCATCATTGCTAGAGTGCTTGGAATTACAGGTGCCTGCCACCGTACCTGGCTTGCTTCTGTAATATCTTCTCAAACTTTCACATTCTCCTGACACCTTTGATTTTTGTAGATGCTGTGTGGTTGGGTTGAGTTTCTTTCCTTGCTTTGGCCCCTTCCACCTTGCCTGGGTTTGACCCAGGTCCTGCTGTCCTGGCTTCCTTTGTTCACGGGCACCAGAGTATCACGCTGTTCTCCTGTGCTTCACATGAGGCAGGGTCTGGTGTAGCCCTGGCTAGCCTAGAACTTCCTAGGCTTGAACTTGGGCTCCTCCTGCCTTGGGTCTGTCCCACCACACCCAGATATTACATTTCTCTCTGAGTGTAGCCAGTGCCTAAATTCTCTGTTCTGGCCGGGTGGTGGTGGTGCACACCTCTAATCCCAGCACTCAGGAGGCAGAGGCAGGTGGATCTCTGTGAGTCTGAGGCTAGCCTGGTCTACAGAGTGAGTTCTAGAATAACCAGGGCTACACAGAGAAACCCTGTCTCCAAAAAACAAAACAAAACAAGCCAAAATCTCCGTCCTGGTCCACTGATGGAGACTGTTTGCCACGGCTCTAACTCCCACCCTCACTCGCTGTGGCCTTGGCGACAGTCCCGATGTCTGCCCCACACAGCGCCCCTTAACTTTGAAGTCCTCTTTCACGTCGCTGCTTCTTGACTTCCGAAAGTCTCTCCCCCTGAGGCTGGGTTTGGAGTGGTCACAGGAACATGAAACCAAGACAGGCCAAGAAGCGAATTGCATGACCAAATGAAAGAGCCTGAGGTGTGATCACTTTACAGAACCTCTGAATGTCGGGGGCATTGTGGCGACGGTGGTGAGCCTCCTCCTGCTGGGACTGGCCATTGTCGCAGGGCTTATGCTGTATTACAGTCCTGTGTTCTGCTGGAAAGGTAAGAGCCCCTTGAGTCCCCCTGCTTCTCTTTCAGACTTCAAAAAAAAGCTTTGGGTGGGCTGGAGAGATGGCTCAGCAGTTAGGAGCACTGCATGCTCTTCCAGAGGACCAGCACCCACATGGCAGCTCACAGTTGTCTGATGCTTCAGTTTTAGGGGATTCAGTGCCCTCTTTTGGTCTCCTTAGATACCATGCATGTATGTGGTACACAGACATATACACAGGCAAACACTCATATCCATAAAAATAAGTAATAATTTAAAAAGCTGTGCTGTGTGTAGGAAGAAAACTCCATGCCCAGCTTCCACCTATTGCCCTAGCCTATAGTGCTTCATTGGAGCAATGTGTAGAATAATGAGGCCCCTGAGCATCATCCCCACACATTCGGAATGTTTCTCAGTTGTTCATCTTTTGTCAGTGTTAGTTTTTTTTAAAAAAAAATCTTTAATTATATATTATTTTCTCTCTGTGTATATGTTGTATGCACAGGAATGTGTGGGTGTAAGCACCCATGTGTGTCTGTCTATGTAGAAGTCAGCAGAACCTGGGGTGGCTTCTGTAGGGTAAAAGGGCCAGCCAAAGAAGCCCACCCTGGCTCTGAAAACAGAGCCAGCCAAAGAAATTCTTGAGCTTCAGACCCAGAACCAAAGAAATACACCATGACCTTGAAACCTGGGCCAAAGAAACACACTTTGGCCCTAGAGTCAGAGTCAGTGAAAGAAATATGCCCTGACTTCAAAACTAGAGCCAAAAAGCTAAAAAAAGACCAGAGAAAGAAACACAGATTGGCCCTGAAACCAAGCTTCTCTGATGTAACCAATTCCCACTCTGCAAATGTTCTCTCTGGAAAAACTCTGCCCCTAAGAAGCCCTGTATAAGCCCTGCGCCTGTTCAGTTTGCTGCTGCTGTATTTCCACCCTGGTAGAGGCAGCCACTCTCCTAGATTCTCCCCTCCCAAGAAATCTCTTGAATGAAGTTTGGGTGAAGACCTACTTTGGCGGGAGCAGAGACAGCTGAGGGGGGCAGTAACACTTTCACTGGGGAAACTTTCCCCTAGCAGAGTGGAGTTGTTACACTTCCAGGCCCCAAGCTGAACTGTAACAATTTCAACAGAGCTGTTACATTGGGGAAACCTTCCTTAGAGCAGAGCTGTTGCTCTCTGTGACTGTGCTATTCCCTGGCTCCTGACTGCCAGAGCGCTCTCCCATTCCAGCTGTAACACTCAGCATTTCCTGGCCCGGGCTGCCAGAATACATTTCCATCCAAGCTGTAGCACATAGTATTCCTTGGCTCCCGACTGTCGGGATCCCTTTCCATTAGAGCTGCAAGGCTTACAACCTCCTCTATCGCTCTGCCTTACTGTCTTGGGACAGGGTCTCCATGTACTGGATGCTCTCTTTGCTTTGGCTAGGCTGGCTGACCAGCAAGCTCCTAGGCTCCACCTTTCTCTCCCCACCTAGTGTTGGGGTTCTGGGTACATACAACCATGCATCTGAATTTGATCTCAGGTCCTCATACTATTGAGTCATCTCCTCAGCCATTGCTGGTTTGATTGACAACTCTGATGAGACTTAAATGATGCACATGATGCTTAATTTTGTTTCTTTTCTCTCTTCAGCAGGGAACACTTTCAGGTGAGTGTTCTTAGGGCTCTAATCCAAAGCCCACTGCCATCATTTCTTATCACTGCTGCTTTCATAAGAACAATAATAGTTACTCTGATAGGACCAACCATGTCCCTGACCTTGGGCTTCCCTAGGCATTGTGGGAAACTCCCCCATCTTGGTGACATCCTGAGGTGGGAGTGTACATGTGTCTGTTTTACTGATGAGAAGGTGGAGAGACCCAATGGAGTGGTTAGGATCTGCCAGTGAATCCAGGAAGCAGATGGTAGGGTCTGACCTCTGACCTGGGTCTGATGAATTCCAGAGTCCTGTGCTCCATTATAGTGGGAACCTATGGGTTGGGCATGATGAAACGTGGAATGTGTTAGAAGACAAGTTTCAACATGTCCAGAAGTCCCCACCCTCACACAAAAATTCAGTGAGGGAGAATTTGTTTACTTCCCAAGGTGATGCTGGGCAGTAGAAAAAATTCTTCTTTATGATCTGTAGAAAGTAGCTCCTTTTTTTCCGTATTCCTCACAATGGAGTCTTACTGTTCCAGAAACATCTTTCATGGGAAACCATTCTCTTTGCCACTCTGTTGTTGAGGGCCACTGTCCCAGCAAATTTATCATTCTCAGTCTTTTTCACAGGAGATACCAGTGTGGCATTGTGGGAAGTGACTGGAACCATGACCCCGGGCCCCAGTTGCTGTTCCCAGTTTCTGTATGGAATATTCCTGATCCTCTGAGCCTTTGTCCCCTCCATGCATCTCACCGAGGGTGTGAGGAGGGTGAATTGTGGGTGCAGTGATGGTTGTTGTGGGTGGCTAAAGTATACCTTCCCTCTGTAAGAAGCGTGTAGGTGGGTGAGGCAAGCTGCGGCACGGTGAGCCAAGCGCAGTCCCACACCAAGTCGTTGGGCATAGAACTCAGATGCAGGTAGAGGGTAGAAGACCCAACCAGACGATCAGGAGAGATCTTCAAGAGTGAGACAGAAAAAAGGGCATTTTAGGACAGAACCAGCTTTGTTGTTGTTGTTGTTGTTGTTTTTTACTTTTTTTTTCTCTCTCCCAGCTTTGTTTTTATTTTCCTTTTTTTTTTTTTCTTTAGAGAAGGTTCCTAGGTATCCTGGGCTGGCTTCAAATTCACTATGGTGACCAAAGATGACTTTGAACTTTGGATCCTCATGTGCCATGTGCCCACCCCACAAGTGCTGGAACTGTGGGCATACCCCACAATACATACATACTAGGCAAGCTACTGAGCTACACTCCCAGCTCAGAATGCAGCATTGCTACACCCCCAGTGTTGAGAAACACAGAGCTAGATGCCCGGGACAGCATATAAACAAATACCTTACAAAAGGCATAGCCACAATCTTTCACCATCTGTGGCTGCATCTCGTCCTGAAGTTACATCCTCACTCTCATGACCAAGCCATGCTGACTGCGTGAAGAATTTTTATAGTCTTAAAGGGACTGCAAGGTGGTGTCTGGGGCTTGCGTTGGGATAAATGACATCCTGATTATTTTTTTCTCCTTTGGAAATTAGGGGGCAGGACATGGGTGACGTCATGGTTTTGGTGGATTCTGAAGGGGAAGACGAGGAGGAGGAGGACAGGGAAGACATTGAGGAGGAAGAGCAGGAGACAAATGAGAGCGAGGAGTTGCCGAAAGAGACGTGCAAGCATGGACACATCCACAGAGTGACTGCACTGGTCAATGGGAACTTAGACCGCATGGGGAACGGACTCCAGGAGCTGCACGGTAAGCTTGCCTGCCTTCTAGATGCCCAGACCCATGGCATCAGCTTCCCAGGAGGTGTCTCTGAGGAGCAGGAAGTGAGCTAGCTCAGGTTTAGTCTAGAACCTGAAACTCCATGCTAGGTTGAGTACTCCATCCCCAAAACAAAACATGTCACAGCCTGATGTGTCAGCATAGTTGAGCTTCATCTCATGCATGAGATTATTTTAAATGTTGTATAAAATGGGGCTGGCAAGATGGCTAAACGGGTAAACGTTCTTGCTGCCAGGCCTTGGATACCTGAGTTCAGCCTCTAGTACAAAGAGTGGATTCACCCTACAGAGTTGTCCTCTGACTTCCACCCACTCCCACTAAATAAACGATAAAATTTTTTTGCAATTACCTACAAATGACCTATTTAAGGAAACTATAAAATAATCTTAGAGTTCATGTTTAGACTTGGGCCCCCACCCCATGGATTCTCATTCTGTACGTGCAAATTACCCACAATGTGAAGTCCATATCACTTCTGGTCCCAAGCATTTAGTGTAAGATTATCAACTTGTATTAACTACCAGCACAGAGAAGAAAAACATCCAACAAAGTACGTGGGGGAAGACACAGTATGGGGATTGTTGAATAGGAAAGAAAGCTCTGTATTATCCGTGAGTGGGCAGCTAGCTAAGACCAGCAGGCTAAATGCATAAAAATCGGGGTAGGGGAGGAATTAAAATGGAAGTAAAAATTACCGTGATCTGAGAGAAAGACCACGGAGTGCTGTGTTCAAGTTCTGATGGTTGGTTGGTACATTTAAAAATCCTGAGACCAGCAGGTAGTGGTGGCTCACACTTTTAGTCCCAGTACTGGGGAATCAGAGCCAGGCGGACCTCTGTGAGTTTAGAGAGACCCTGAAAAACAAACAGAAATCTCGAGACCTTGAAAGAAGACCAGAGCTGGGAGGGGTAGTTTGATTGGGGGCCCTGTGTGGAAGAAGTGGTCCTGAGGCAGATCTCCCAGGGCACTTGAGGAGAGAGGTCATTATGTGCTTGAGGCAGGAGCATGATGAGTGACAAGCATCAGGCTCATCTAGGTTCTGAATTCAGAGAACAGGTGTGGTTGTGCAAGCCAGCACTTGGGAAATTGAGGCAGGAGGATTAAAAGTTGAATTATCCTTGGCTACATAGTGAGTTTGGGACCAGTCTGGGCTACATGAGACCCTGTCTTCAACAACACAAACTAGAACAAAGGAGATTGTTATGCACCCTACCTCCTCCATAAAATCCAATTCTGTGGCTCACAAATCACCAAGATGACAGGAGACAGATGGTAAAACCCCCCTTGATGTTGAGATCATTTGGTTCTATCTCTTTTGCCCCTGAACAGATGACGGTGATGAAGAGCTGAGTGACGCTGTTCAGGAGGAAGACAAGCCCGTTTGATGAAGATAGTCCACTGTCAATGGGTCTTGCAAGTTCATTCCGTTTTGACTGCCCTCTCTGTGCCACCTGGGAGCTTGCATTGTGACCGCTGGGCTTTCCCAGCACAGGCTGCCATCTCTCCTCCCGTCTTCTCCCACTGACTTCATTTGATGTGAAATGCACTGGAAGGAGCAGCTCATGAAGGGCAAAGCTACAGTGGTGTCTAAGGTGCCCCTTTGCTGTGACACCTGGCTCTACCCATGTTAATTTACTGGGACAGACACGGATGGGGGGGGGCACTCACTTGGTATCTGTGCACCATGCCACTATTCAAGGTGTGCAACCAGCTTGCCCAACACAAAGGGGAACGTGGTGGCGGGGCTTTTTTTTTAAGTCACTCTTGAGGTGAGGAGCCAGGCCCTTTCCAGAGAGAGAGGAGGCAGCTGAATTAGACATAGGGGGTCACACAATGAGGCTTCTTCCTTGTTGCTTCCCCATCTAGAACAACCATGAAACAGTACCACTTTTGAAGCTCCTGAGAACAAAGGAGGTAGTAGTATAGGGTGTAAAGGTGTTTGGGGGATGCTCAGTAGAGTTGCTGTTGGGGCCAGCTCTGCCCACCCCAGCTATTCTTTTTGTCCTAGAGAGGGACACACACCGTTCCTTCTAGCCTTCTGTGTCACGGAAGTGGGAATGTGTGTTCTCTCCTACTTACTAGGATGATGCGCTGATAGAGGACAGTAAATTTCAAAAGAAAATAGTGGATGATGAGTTTAGCTCGGGACAGCTAAGTTCTGGGGATTTTTTTTTTAAATATCATCTAAATATTCTGAAGTCAGGGATCTTCTAAAGGTGCAATAGGTGTGTGCTAGCCATGAGAAATCTGACTTGGAATTTGCACTCTATACTTGTGCACATCCTGCCAGACAGGACAAGGTCTAGGGCTTTAAGGACTCCTGGGGCCCAGGAGTCCTGAGGAGCTGCTTAGCAGAAATACCTGCAAGGTGCAGGAGGGGCTGGCTGCTCTGAACTGAAGCCACTGCATGCGTGGCCAATCTGAGCTCTGGGAAGTTCAGCTGGTTCTGAATTTGACTCCTTGGGAATGGCGGTGAAGTGCAGTTCTCTTGCTTCGTGGTACCTCATGCACTGGGTCACTCCAGTCTGTCATTTCACAATGGGATACTCAGGTTGCCTTCAGTCCTAGAAGCTGGCCTCTCCTTTGTGGTCTGATGATAGAACTCCTGAGTTTCTGTGACTCAGAGGCAACTTTAAAAGAGGAGACCCTAGCTAGAGGGGAAGTTGTAGCTGGGAACATGGTGAATGTTTTGCGAGATTCCCCGGGTGCTTCCCACAGCTTCCTCTTCTGCACACACCTGGCAGCAGGAAATATTTGAGGGTTTTCCACCAGCAAATGGGAGCTTCAAGGGCTTGGTGCCAAATGCTGTTATGAAGCCCTGACCAGTTATCATTGTCACTTTTATTATCAGCCTGTGTGCACATTTATAAAATGGCAAATCAATTAACAGCCAGGCACTAAAGGGCTTCATGTTTGAAGGATTTGTGAAAAATTGGAGACCTCACCCCCTTCTTCCTTAACACAATCCATACCCAGATCTCAAGGCATATGGACAATGGGTTACAGACTTTGTATGGGGAAGTCCATTTTGTGCATTGACCTTAAAAAACAAACAAACGTATCTGCAAGTATCAGTTAACTCAGGAGATCCATTTGAACCAGGAAGAACACCCCTTCAGGGTTGCTGAAATCACACTGATCCCCCTCAACCCCAGCAGACATGGTGAGGGCTCTGCAGCCCTGTGCTTCAGCATTGGCTCCACTCCTCACAGTTGAAGGAGCATGGGACTGTCATCCTTGGTGGGTACAACTTTGTATTCTTAAGTGCCAATCAAATCTCTCAACACAGGACTTGCCAGCTGAAAACAAAAAAACAAACTGCAGGTGGCTTTGTGTGGTTGATCTTACCATTCAATAGGGGAAATTTGAAAAGAAATCAGTTTTAAGGTCATGAATTTTAAAGGATTTTGGAATAAAGTTATTTTTTAAACATATACTTCAGTGATCTTGATTTACACCTGACAAGTAAAGGATTGGGGGTTAGTTGTGCCCGTAATCCCTGCACTTGGGAAACTGAGGCAGGTTTGCTATGAGCTTGTGTCCAGTTTGGGCTACAGAAAGAGACTTTGTCTCAAAAAAAAAAAATTAGGGTTCAACACATAAAGGCATTTTACTTGCAAGCCTGACAGACCTATATTCAGTCTCAGAGAAAACCTAGTCCTCTGATGTTCCCATGCACACCATGGCTTCCCTCACCTAGCTGCATACAAACACAAAATAAAGGAAAACCAAGGAAGAGCAAAAATGACCTGGAAAAGAGCCAGGAAAGGTTGTTTCATTTTTGTCGTTCTTCCCACTTGACTTTCCATGACTTGTACACAGTGAATGCTAAGTACAGGAAAGGGTGTGGCTCGCTGACAGAATGTTTACATGGGGGAGGTCCTGGGTTCAGTCTCCAGCACCTCAAAGACAACAAAAACATTAAAAATGAGAACCTAAAGACACCAAGAAATGGACATTTGAATGGAGAGATGGCTTAGTTTACTGAGAACTGGCTGCTCTTTGAGAGGATCTGGGTTCAATTCCCAGTACCCAAGTCACAGCTCATAATGTGTGTCAATCAGTTCCTGGGAATCCAAGGTCCTCTTCTGGTCTCCTTGGACACCAGGCACGCATGTGCAGACACAGGCAGGCAAAACACGACACAAACACATAATAAAATAACCAACTGGGAACAGTACCTTTGGCCTCCACAAGGATGTGTATTCTCACACGCAAGAATGAGAAGGAAATGGTAGAACTGGAGGAAACAAGGCAGGTTAAAGAGAACTGGAAGAGTAGTGGAAACGAGTCTGGAGAGTAGAACCGGGATTTAAGGAGATGGAAGGACATCAGGGACAAAGAAAAAATGCCTTAGGGTGGAAGGGGGGCTGGTAAGAAAAAAAGAGGATGAGAGGGACAGGCAGTAGAAAACAAAAGGGAGGATAGATGGATGTGTGGGTGGTGGTTGTGGTCCTCAAACAGACCACTGGTAAACGGCGGGTTATTCCAGGAGACTGAGGAGAAATGGGTCATAGATGACAGTGTGCCCCGACTAAAAGGTAAGTCAAAGAGAAGCTTACAAAGGAAGAAGGTAGACAAGGTTTCGGACTCACAAAGCGTGTTAAGTAACTTCTAAACTCACCATTTTTCCTTCTCCGGCTCCACATTAAAAGAACCACGTGACTCAAATGGAAAGGAAATCGGGAGATTGAACTTTGAGAAAAGTCCAGTCTGGGAACAGGAAAAGGGATTTGAGCGACCCTGAGAGTGGGGGTGGTGACAGGGCACTACCTGGGACAACAAAAGAGTCCAAATGAGAAAACCCAAGGCCAGCTAACTGCAGGAACTAAAGCAACTACTAACCTACACCCCCGTACTCTTGCTTTTTTTCCTGGCTCCAAGTTAAAGAAATTGGGCTAATCAGGAAATAACCAGGACCCGAGGGTGTCAGGACATGCAGAAAATCTGAGGGGGCTTCGGAAAGATGGGGGTGCCTTGGCCAACAGTGTGGCTAAGCCTTGACTCTAACTTCACCTCCCCAGGTGTCCGTCCCCCCCCCACCCCCGACTTCCCCAAGCCAGGCTCTCCAGCATCCCTCCCTCGGGAACGTTGCCAAGGCGGCACTCCACCTCCGTCATGATCCCCAGCTCCTTCAGCAGGGTAGATCCCATGATCAACACCCCGCATCATGAAGCCAGCAGCTTCCCTGAGCCTCGGGCCGTCCCCTAGGTCTCCCCGCTTCATACCCGATCCTCGCCCATCTTAATATCTGCTCGTATTCTGGGCTTTCACTTTAGATCTTTTCACACACACACACCCTCAGTCAGACCTAGGGTTTTAGTTGGACAAATTTCCATATTGGACGCTTTCCTGTTGGATCCCCCCTTCTCCCTTTCCCTCTACCCCTAATCTCACTTTCCTCTCAGCCCAGTCAAGTTCGCGCCTGCTCCCTACCCTCCCAACCCGGCCGCTCAGGCCTTTGCCCTGGCCAGGGCTCCTTTAGCACTACGTCCCCGTCCCCCCTCCACATATACCCCGTATCCGTCCGCCCTGCCACCGCCCCCGGTCTCGGGTCCCTTCACCCCGCCTTCCCGCCTGCCTAACGTTCCCACAGTCCCGGGTCCCTTTAGCTCGACGCTCCCCCACACCTACCCCCACCCCCGTCTCCGCCGCATTCTTTTCAGCTCTGCGTCAGTCCCTTGTCCCTGCGTTCCCTCCCGGCTTCACGCCTCCCCCACCCCACCCCCGCCTCGAGTTCCTCAGCCCGGTGGTTCCCTAGCCCCGCGTCCCCTACGCTCTGTGTTCCCCCTGCCCGCGTCCCCTGCGCTCAGCGTTCCCCCCTGCCCCGCGTCCCCTGCGCTCAGCGTTCCCCCAGCCTCGCGTTCCCCCTCAGTCCCCCCCGTCCCCCCCAGGTCCGAGTTCTCCCCCATCCCCGCCGGCCCACCCGACGCCCCCGCAGCCTTGCGTTCCCCTGCGCGCTCCCGGCCCCGCCCCCGCCGGCCGCCATGTGACGGGAAGCAGCTGATGGCCTCTGCGGGCAGCAGCGGCGGCGGCGGGGAGGGGGCGGGCGGCGCGGGCGCGGAATGAAGGCCCGCAGCCCTGGGGGCTGAGGCTCCCGCCGCCGCCTGGCGCGGCCCGCGCGTCCTCATGGAGGCCGGAGGTGAGTACCGCGGCGGCGGGAGCGGCGGCAGGGCGGGGACCGAGGCGGGAGCTCAGCTTTGTTTCACTTTCGCTGTCAGCGGCGCCCGCCGTCCCCGTCCCCGCTCGGCCGCAGGGACCGGAGAGGGCGGCCGACTGGCTGACCGGGTTCCCGAGCTCCTGCCGAGGGTGCTGGGCCCGGGTCGCCTGCGGCCATGGCCTCTCCGTCCGCCACGGCTCGGGAGGTGGCAGCAGCCGCTGGGTGGGTGCCTGGGAACGGGGTGGGGCCCCGGACGCTGCCCCGCGGTGACACGTAGGACCCGACACCCTGGTGGGTGAGGTTCAGTCCTGGCTCTGCCTTGGTCCACAGCTGTCACCACGAGAGCTGGAAAAGAGAGAGCTTCGGATGAACTTCCTGACCACCTGGAGAGCGCCGAGTGGCTCAGGAACGCGCTAGACCTACAGTCCCCGGGGCTTCTCCCTAAAGTGGCATGCATTTTTTTGGGGGGGGTCTATTACCAGACCCCAGGGTCCCCAAATACCCGAGTTTAAAGGCAGCTTCGGTAGGGCAGTCCTAGGAGTCAAGGCCTAGGGCTCAGGCTTGCTCCAGCGAAGTTCAAGCTTCACCTAGGTCTGCAGGACTCCGTTGCGCTCCAGGGCTTGCACTGCTGGGTGGGATGTTTGATAGGCGGGTATTCCCTGGGGTGGTGTCCCCTTTGCTTTTAGGAAATGACATTTCTTTGTTTGCAGTAGCCAGGCTTTCAGGGATAGGTATCGCCTGTGTAGCTCTTCTCCCGGTTTCTATCTAAATAGATAAAGCCTTTGAGTTATCTTCCTCACAGAATTCTGTTTAAAGGGCCTCTACTGTTTTCTTCTTGAATCTTTTTATAGCTTCCGCTCTCGTTTCCATTGATGCCTTCTAGTTAAATCTCAAAGCAATCTGTGACCAGACTCCCTCTTCTTAACAGGAATCTGTTCTGGAGCAGTTTTCCCCTGAGTGATTGACAGCTGTGTCGTAGGGGTGTGGGCAGAGCTCTTGAGAGCTGCCAAGCTACTACTAAAATGGCCAGACACTGGGCCTGAGTTTTACCCTCTTTTCAAACTGAATAAGGCTATTGTAAAGGGATTACAATAGAAAACAGTGGAGTAGTGGTTAGAATTACTCTATTAATTCAACAAATATTTGTGGACTATCTCCTATGTGCTGGGCACACTCTAGTTCATTGCTGGCTCATAGAAATAGAATAGCAATATGTAATTTAAATGTAGTAGCCATCACTTCCACTAAGTTCTTACAATCTGGTGTGTATTTTACTCTTTTTAAAAACTATTCTTAGCTGGAAGGTGGTGGTGGCGCACGCCTTTAATCCCAGCACTGGGAGGCAGAGGCAGGCGGATCTCTGTGAGTTTGAGGCCATCCTGGTCTACAAGAGCTAGTTCCAGGGCTGGAGAGATGGCTCAGAGGTTAAGAGCATTGCCTGCTCTTCCAAAGGTCCTGAGTTCAATTCCCAGCAACCACATGGTGGCTCACAACCATCTGTAATGGGGTCTGGTGCCCTCTTCTGGCCTGCAGGTATACACATGGACAGAATATTGTATACATAATAAATAAATATTTAAAAAAAAAACAAAAAAAAAACAAAAAAAAAAACTAGTTCCAGGACAGGGTCTAAAGCTACAGAGCAACCCTGTCTTGAAAAACAAAAATAACAACAATAAAAAACTAATTCTTAGATTTATTCATCTTATATTTTATGTATATGAGTGTTTTGCCTGCATGTATGTCTGTCTACCATGCATGTTCCTGGTGCCTAAAGAGGCCAGAAGAGGAAATCAGATCCCCTGGAATAGGAGTTACAGACAATTGTAAGCCACCATGTGGGTGCTGGAAGTCGAACCCAGGTCCTCTGCTAGAGTATAACAAGTGCCCTTAACTGCTGAGCCATCTCTCCAGCTCTATTCTTAACAGCCCTGCTAGCCGGGCGGTGGTGGCGCACGCCTTTAATCCCAGCACTTGGGAGGCAGAGGCAGGCGGATCTCTGGGAGTTCGAGACCAGCCTGGTCTACAAGAGCTAGTTCCAGGCCAGGCTCCAAAACCACAGAGAAACCCTGTCTCGAAAAACCAAAAAGAAAAAAAAACAAAAAACAAAAAACCAGCCCTTCTACACTTCA
This sequence comes from Chionomys nivalis, assembly GCF_950005125.1. Lineage (NCBI taxonomy): Eukaryota > Metazoa > Chordata > Mammalia > Rodentia > Cricetidae > Chionomys > Chionomys nivalis. The sequence continues at coordinate 116,174,297 of NC_080088.1, forward strand.
TTGGTCAGTAACTGCTTGTGACTAGGGACTAGTGACAGATAGGCAAGGAGGATTGAGGAGAGATCAGTCACAAATACTACCCAGAAAACCCTAGTGTACAGAAAACTAAATGACTAACATTAAAGAAAGGTGATTTAGTCACCTTGGTGAGTCAGGAATGTCACCAAGAAGGTGATGTGGACACAGCCCTGCTTATTATGAGGGAGCAGCCTAGTAATGCAAAGTTCCCAAGGCAGGAAGTAGCACAAAGCTTGCTGCCAGCTGGGTTCCTGGCTCCGCCTCAGTTAAAGCAAGGCTCCTTATGCCGTGCCAAGAAGCTGATGAGAGGTGTCTTTCCATTCTGCCTGTCTGCACATCCCCCGTGTTTGGTTGGAAAGCCTGGAAGGGGGTGGGGTAAGGTAACGCTGGTTAAAGGTTACTGAACTTTGGTTCCCTAGGATGGTGACTACAGTTAATAACACTGCTAGGGGTTTGGAAATTGCTGACAGGTCTATGAAAGAAATGCTAAGAATATGAAGGTGTGCATATGCTCATTAGCTTGACAGACCCCTCCCCCACTACCCGTGTCTCTGAGTTTATCTGTCACATGATATCCAGTAAGTATGTATTGCATATCAGTCGGATAACCCCCCCCACACACACACACACATCCAACCAAAGAGGGTCAAGAGAGTCATGCAGGTATAATCTCAGATGGAGCTGGATCTTTCCAGTCTGTTTCGTTTGTTTTGAAATTCTACGCTAATTATGGTTTTGTTTTCCAGTAGCCAAGTTTAGGCTGGGCCCAGACTCGAAGACACAGTTACCGGTTTCTTCTTTTAGATTCTAGATTCCTGACCTGAAATAGCAAGAGATGAAACCCCCAAATCCCAGAAATAGAGTATGAATTCTGGGCAGGGCTAGGGTTTAGGAAGAATTTCAAGCGAATAATGGCACAATTGTCTTGATAGTCTAAGGGGTCTCATTTCCTCTATATTTAAAGTGGTCTGACTTGTCTGTCTGTCACCGAATGTCTCCTGGTAGCCTGACTGTGGCTTCAGGAACAAGCACACGAGGTTGCTGCTGCGAGCAGACCTCCTAGTGATGAGGACGTAGTGAGGTTGGGGGTCAAAGTGTAGGTGAGGTGCAGCCATGGAGTGGCATTCCTGTGGAGGGAAAGGTTGGTGTAGAGTCCTGAGGTTGGGACTTACCAGAGAGGCGGGACCTGGGACCTGAGGGCAGTATATTTGGTTTGGTTGATTATAAGGGTAACTGAAACCAGAAGCTAAGAAGCAAGGAGAATGGACGAGTAGGAGCCAGAGAGCAGTTAGAAGACTGCCTGTAAGCCAGACAACAGGCGGTCCTGCAGAGTCCAGTAGTAGCCATGAGATGGGAAGCAAGATTGAATGAGGCTTTTGGAGACAGACTTGATTGAATTTAACAGTGAATTTGGTCCAGGCAGAGAGAAGTCAAGGCTGGGCCCTTCTATGTTGTGTGGTGCACCAGCATATAGAAGAGTGGAAGCTGTGTGTCCGGGAGGGTGAAGCAAGCGTGAATAGTATAGGATGGCGGCGGGCTCCCCGGCTCATCACTGTTCATTTCCTGAAGATAATGCTCATGTGGACATGTTGCATATGCCAGAGGATTCCGGACACAAACCCATACAGCTTTCTAAGAGGAATAATCTGAGTTTGTATATAGAGCGGTTTAGACCCAATGTATTAAAACCTACATCTTCACATAGAACCTCAGCAATGAGTTTTTTCTTCAGAAAGCTAAGATACAATGCATTAAAATTCTATCAGAAGACTGAATTTTCAGCAACATCCGTATTTTATAAAACAAGATGCATCTTTGGGTTCAGCGAGATGGCTCAGTGGGATTTTAAAAGTACTTGCCACAAATATCAGTTTAAGCCCTCAAACCCATGATGGAAGGAGAGAGAACTGGCTTCCGAGAGTTGTTGTCTGACCTCCTGCACACGCCCTATGGCCTTCCTGTGTGAGTGCCACACATGTACAAAGATTCTTAAAGAGATACATTTATGTATTTCCTATTGTACACATAGCAGAAAATGCTTGTTTTTTTATGTGAATTATTATTGCCTCTGTTTCACTGATACCACCATGCTAACCATGGACCGACTGTATTAGCACTGTGTGTCACTAAGGAAAGAGACAGCCCCTCATTCTAGCAAAGTTTCTCTTGTAAGGTGTATGCCAGCTGCTTTGAGGCCCAAATGTAAAAAAACATGTAAAAGCAGGTTTTTAAATATATAAAATACAGCTTGCTTAAATTAGTTTGTTTTTTTTGTTGTTGTTGTTTTTGTTTTTTGTTTTTTGAGACAGGGTTTCTCTGTGGCTTTGGAGCCTGTCCTGGAATTAGCTCTGTAGACCAGGCTGGTCTCGAACTCACAGAGATCCGCCTGCCTCTGCCTCCCGAGTGCTGGGATTAAAGGCGTGCGCCACCACCACCCAGCTTAAATTAGTTTCTATGGAGTCTGGAGAGGTAGCACAGTGGTTATGAGCGCTGGCTCATTTGGGCAGTGGTAGCACACACCTTCAGTCCCGACGCTCAGGAGATCCAGGCGGATCTCTGAGTTTTTGGACAGAGTGGTACAGAGTGAGTTCCAGGACAGCCAAGGGCTACACAGAGAAACCCTGTCTCAAAAAAACAAAACCCAAACTGTTCTGGCAGAAGCCCCGCCCCAGTCCCTGGTATCCACATACTCAAAGAGTCTGGAATGTTCCTGTGGAAGCTCCACCCTAACCCCCCTCTTCCCTGTCTCTCTCCCCAAACACAACTCCTCCCCCAGAGATGCTCAAGACCACTCCCATAGGGCATTTAAAATACCTCCTCCCCAAAAAACAGACACAAGTGTTTTTTGTTTTTTTTTTTTTTTGGTCTCTTTCCCTGTCTCCTCTCTGAGGGGCCGGAAAATCATCAGGGAGCCTTTTACCCATTAAACCTGAGCTTTTTCGAATTGGGTTTGATTTGGTCTGATTTGGATTGCTGCGTTGGCGGAGAGGCTTATGGGGCGCAGAAGCTTTTCACAAACAAAACAAAAACAAAACACTGGCTGCTCTTTTAGAGAGAGGATCCAGGTTTGATTCCCAGCACCCGCAATGTGGCTTACAACTATCCGTAACTACAATTCCAGGGCATCAAACTTCCTTTTCTGACCTTTGCGGGCATTGCATACATATGACACCCGCATCCACACAGCTAAAACATTTATACACATAAGTGACTTATAAAAATTAAGTTACTGTTTATCTAATAACACCCACAAAAGCGTCAAATCCCAGAACTTTTGAAGTGGAATGAGCACAAAGGTAGTCATTGTGTTGAAACCTCTTCCGGCCTCAGACTTAGAAGTCAGCCTTGGAGTTTCTTCACTGGTTCACTCTGAAGAGAACAACAGGAGGTGGGGTTGGGTTGAACAAACACTGCCCACTTTGAGGAGACGCAGCAGCCCCTGGAGAGGGGGTGCAGTCATCTCATTGTGGGAAATGCTCAGGTGCTGGTATACAAGGGATTAAAATAGGTTTGGCTAGGGGTGAGTCTTTGAAGTGGAAAATGAACAGGATGTGAATGGAAAGGGCTTGTACTCTGCAGGGCAAGGAACAACATAGGAAGTAGCTTGATAGAGGGCTTAGTGCAGGAGTGTGGTGGCAGACCTCCATGGCAGACCTTGGAATATGTCGGCTGTGTTTTCATAGGGTGTTTGGCAGGGTGCCTGGGGGCACAAGAATGAATTAGTAGTAATTTGGAGCAGGTTAAGCTAGGACTAAGGACACAGGAGAAGTGGGAAGTGGATCCAGTAAGTCTGCCCTAAAGGAGGTGAGGAGGATGCTTGGGAGTGGGAAGTAACCCTTGAACTGAAGGCTCCTGGTTCCTTCTGAAGGGGACCTTAAAGGCATTCATTGGCTGGAGTCAGGCACAGTTGCCTCTCATTTTCTTCCTGCTTAGGCACTCACAGGAAAATGAGGCCTCATTCACCAGGTCCACCTCACCAGGTTACAATGAGTCACGCAATGGGGAGGGTTGCCACTGAGTAACAACAGTGGAATGCAGCCTGCGGCTACTGTTACTGCCCTAGGTCATTTGAACAACTACTCTCTCCCACCAAGTCTTGGGCAGACAACAGCTTCCCTAGTCTGGTAGTGAGGCTGAAGTATGACGTCTCCTTCTCCAGAGGAACCGCTGCTGCTGGCTGAACTCAAGCCTGGACGTCCCCATCAGTTTGACTGGAAGTCAAGCTGTGAGACCTGGAGTGTGGCCTTCTCCCCAGATGGTTCCTGGTTCGCCTGGTCTCAAGGACACTGCGTGGTCAAGCTGGTCCCCTGGCCCTTAGAAGAGCAGTTGTAAGTCCTCTTTGTACCCTGGGGAATGAGGGAGGTCCATGGCAAGTCATCGGGTGCTTTCCCAAGTTGGTTCCTGCTCTTTGGGGTCTTTTCCAAAAATAGGTGAGCAAAGAAAGGCTAAACAGTTGAGGACTTGATCAGGGAGCCCAAAGCCCCACATTCTGTTGGTACAGAAGCCAGGTCTCTAGAGTGTGTTGGCCTTACACTGACTTTTTTGGCAGTTTTATTGAGGTAGAGGTGACACCCATCCAGTTTGTACATTTGAAGTACACAGCGCTGCTGTGCTCTGTGATGTGTGTACTCTTGTAATTGCAGTGCTCGGGAGAGGGAGGCCAGGGCTCTCAGTCGAAGGATGTCTTGCACGAGGCGGGGAGACGGTCTCAAAAGAAAAACTAAAAATAAGTGGAGTGCACAGTGCAGCGGCTTTAGCGTTCGCACTGAGGTGTGTGCCTGTCACCATAGTCAACTCTTGAGCATTGTCATTTCCTCAGGAAGACACCTCTGCCCTTCCTCTTGGGCTCTGGCCGGGCGGCCACTGTGGATTCACCTGTCATGAGTGCTTCTTCCTGGGATCTTTGTGCATGTGTGTGTGAACACAGCTCCCGCATAGTGCCTCATGGTTCATGCTGTGTGCCACTGCTCATGTTGGATGTTAGATTTTGTCTCACTCTCGGACTTTTGTGAACAGTTTTGCTCTAAATGTTTCTGGACACATTGTATGGCTGTGTACGTCCAGGGTCGGACTGAGAGAGTGGCCGGCTGTTTTCCAAAGAGGTGGTAAGTGGTTTCCATTTCCCCAGCAGTGTCTTCGGGTTTGAAATTCTCTACATCCTTGGTACACTTAACACTTGTCCTCGTTTTCTCTTTTTTTTTTTTTTTTTTTTTTTGGTTTTTCGAGACAGGGTTTCTCTGTGGTTTTGTTTTTTTTTTTTTGTTTTTTTTTTTTTTTTTTGGTTTTTCGAGACAGGGTTTCTCTGTGGTTTTGGAGCCTGTCCTGGAACTAGCTCTTGTAGACCAGGCTGGTCTCGAACTCACAGAGATCCGCCTGCCTCTGCCTCCCAAGTGCTGGGATTAAAGGCGTGCGCCACCACCGCCCGGCTCTTGGAACTAGCTCTTGTAGACCAGGCTGGTCTCGAACTCACAGAGATCCGCCTGCCTCTGCCTCCCAAGTGCTGGGATTAAAGGCGTGCGCCACCACCGCCCGGCACTTGTCCTCGTTTTGTTCCAGCCTGGCACTCCTGGTGTGAGGTGGGGTCTGGTTTGCATTTCCTTCCTGGCTGCTGCTGTTGAGCGTTTTTTTTTCTTTGCTAATGAATCTCTGAGTCCTTCCTTCTCAGGAATGCCTCCTCAGATCTTTGGCCGGTTTCTAACTGGGTCTTTGTTTCCTTTTTGTTTGTTTGTTGCTTTGTTTTCTTTTTTTTTTTTTCTTTTTTCTGTTTTTCTTTGTTATTTGGTTTTGTTTTTTGGGTTTTTTTTTTTTTTTTTTTTTTTTTTTGCTGTTGTGGTTGTTTTGGGACGTGGTTTCTCTGTGTGTCTTTGGAGTCTGTCCTTGAACTCCCTTTGTTAGACCAGACTGGCCTTGAGCTCACAGAGATCCGCCTGCCTCTGCCTCCTGAGTATTAGGATTAAAGGCGTGCGCCAGCACCTTAGTTTATGGTTTCCTATGCAGAGGTTTCTCTTGGGATAGACAGTTCCCGAGTCTTAAGTGTCCTGAGCTCCTAGCTGATTTAATTCCCATCTGTCCTGGGGTCACTGCACCTCTGCATTTCTTTATTCACCCAGCATGTATGTGTGTGTGTGTGTGTATGTATGTATGTACGTACGTACGTACATCTTGCAGATCTTCACTGGGCACTGAGCTAGAGGTGGAGGACACTGACTAAGGCTATCAGAGTTTGTTTTGGGGGCTCTCGGTGTCTCATAAGTAATGGGCTAGATTTCAGCTTGAATACCTTTGTGGGAAATACGCTGCCTCAATAATGGTAATGCCACCAAGAGTCCTTGTCCTATGCCGCCTGTACTGCTGGGGAGGAAGGTGTGATTTACCCAATTCTCAAGAATCCTTGGAATGTTCAGAGTGGGGCCTCTGAAGTGACTCTGAGTGGTGGTAGGCTGCCTCTGTGTGGCTTCAGGAAGGGGACTGGTGGCCCTGAGTGATTTCCAGTTCCTGCCTTCTGTCTAGGTGGGGAAGGTCAAGGTCATTCACTGCTCTGAAGAAAGTGTTCTATTTCTAAGGAAACCACAAGAGAGACTCTTTGTATCTAACTCTGAGTCTAGGGTCAGCTGCTGTCTGAAAGTCTTTGTTGTTTTCCTCCAGAGCACTCTTTCTCAGGTATGTACATTGTTGTAAGTAAATACCAGTCCGGAAGAGGTGTTCCAATGTCAGTCCTTTTCCTTGTCATTTACCAAAGCAAGAAAAGGATTTACTAGTGTGCTAAGTGAGAGAGTACTTATTTGTGGGAAACCACAGATTTTGAGGAATGATAATCTGGTGCAGTACAAGCAGATGGCTTCTTTTTAAAACAGCAGGCAGGGCAGCAGGGCAGTGGACTGTGTCATCACAAGTGCTTGTGAAGCCGAGGCAGGAAAGCAGCCCAAGCAGCTTAGCAAGGGTGAAGCTCAGCAGTGAGGCTTCTTTCTGAATGTGAGGCTCTGGGTTCCATCCCTTCTGGAAACAATACAGACAGCAAAACCACACAGATGGCGGTGCAGTGCATGTGCAGTCATGGTGTGCAGTGGCGTGTGTAGAAGAACAGTGGTGTGACATGACACATGTGACTTAGTTAGAAGTGAACACACAGCCATTTGTGTGCTGTGTTTACTGTGCTTAAAATGTGCTTGGACTGTGAGTCGTTTGGTCATTGCTGGACCTTGGACCAGGCCTTTGGTGTAAGTGTCCTTACACAGAGCTATGTGCCTAGTCTGAGTAACATTCATTATTTGTTTCATTTCTGGATCGCCATTGTTTCTTACATTTTATAAGTTAAAATAATTGTTACTGGTAGTATTTGTATTCTTATTAGGGGGTTTTTGACCTTTGTCTACTTATTTATTCATTCTTTGGCAGAGTTGGTGATATAAGATAAGACCGTGCCCGTGTGAGAAAAGTGCTCTGTAACTGAGCTACATGCCCAGCCCAGAACAGGCTCTCTGTGTAGCCCTGGCCGTCCTGGAACTTGCTATACAAACCAGGCAGGCCTTGAACTCCCAGAGATCCCAAAAGCATAAGCTGTTACTCATTTTTTCCCTTAAATCCTGTTAGCTGGGCATAGTGAAGCACTCTTTTCTTTTTTAGATTTGTTTATTATGTATGCAGTGTTGTGCCTGATAAGGCCAGACAAGGGCACCAGATCTCATTATGGATGGTTGTGAGCCACCATGTGCATGATGGGAATTGAACTTGGGACCTTTGGAAGAGCAGCCAGTACTCTTAACCACTGAGCCATCTCTTCAGCCAGTGAAATACTCCTTTAGTCCCAGCACTGGGTAGGCAGAGGCAAGTGGTCTACATAGTGACTTCCAGGACAGCCAGAGCTATAAAATAGAGAGATCCTGTCTAAAAGAAATGCTTTTATTATTGAGTGACTACCTGGTCAACCATTAATCATAGGCACCACTCTCAAGAATAAAGATCTTAGAAATTGTTTAAACAGTTAGGTGTGTGCATGTGTGCGTGTGCGTCTGCACACGTGTGGAAGCCACGAGACAGTTTGTAGGCATCAGTTCTCTCCTTCCGCCATGTGGGCCCCAGGCACCTAGCTAGGACTGTCAGTGCCTGTCCTGCTGAGCCATCCCACCTGCCCAGATCTCAGAAACTTTCATTCAGGAAGCCAGGTTCTGCTAGAGTTCACTCAGCCCCTCTTCTCAGTGTGTGTTCTACCGCCCCTCCCCTTCCAGAGTGTTTGTCTCTCTTCTGGGGGTCGCCCAGAGCAGTTTTTCACCACTGGGCTAGGATACCCGTGGTGTGGACTTGAATTCCAGCTCTACTCCCCTCTTGTGACCCAGTGAGATTCATTCCTCTGAAGTCTCACTGTGTTCCCATGCCACTCCTCCATGCTTTGCTCAGTGAAGAAAGAGCGTGTGTGTGTGTGTGTCAGTGAGACTGTACTGCTGCTGATGTTGTGACTCTTCTAGTTTATGCGGGATACTTTAGGGTCCCCAAGGAGAAACTGCGAAGTTCTCAAGGGCATAATCAGCATAACCCTATTGTTGAGCCATACATGACTTTCCCTTTCCAGAAAAGTCCAACATATTAAATGAAATGAAATAACACGTAGTTTTCTTATCCCTTTGAGTGAAGGGGCACAGAGGTGCCCTTTATTCAGATATAAAAATAAGAGTTGTGCTTTTGAAAAACTGGAGGTTCTAAGCTGTTTCATTCCTCCTGTGCCTTGTTCATTTTCCTCTTTAGAGACAAGGTCTCCCTGTGTGGTCCACACTGGTCTCGAACTTCTGATCCTCCTCCATGTACCTCCTAAATGCTAGGCTCACAGGTGCAGGACCACCCACCTAGCACTGTGGCTTCTTTTCTTTCTCTTGTTTTTTGTTCTTCAGACAGGGTTTCTCTATGTGGCCCTGGCTATCCTGTAGACCAGGCTGGCCTTGAATTCAGAGCTCTGTCTGCCTCTGCCTCCTAAATGCTGAGATTAAAGGTGTGCGCCACTATGCATGGCTTTTGTGGCCTGTTTTTAATTCTACCCCAAGATGACAACCTGGTCCCTGTGTCAGGCTCAGGCAGGTGTGAAAAGTATAGACAGTACAGCGAGCAGGAGTGTGTGCGTTGATCAGGACCAGTAGAGATGACATTCGGCCATTTGGATCAGAGGTAACAGGCACTTTGATTTTGGTGTCTGCATCCCAGGATGATAAGATGCTTCACATCTGGGAGCTGAAAAGCACGGTGGGGAGGTGCCTGATCATTTAACAGCACCAGAATCCTACATTGCCTTTTCCTTCATCTTACCAATGTTGTTTTTATCTGGAACAGCAGCATTCTTTCTCCAGATAATGACTGGTTGGGCTCTGTGGGTCAGGTCTGTCCTGACTGGCTCCTTCAGTATTGTGCTCCACACAGAAATGAAGGAGCCAAGGTTCCAACAAAACCTCTATTTTTTTTAATTGATTTTATTGAGCTCTACATTCTTCTCTTCTCCCCTCCCTGCCTCTCCTCTCCCTTTCAGCCCTTTTCCAAGGTCCCCACGCTCCCAATTTACTCAGGAGATGTCTTTTTCTACTTCCCCTGTAGATTAGATCCATGTATGTCTTTTTTTTAGAGTCGTCATTGTTGTCTAGGTTCTCTGGGATTGTGATTTGTAGGCTGGTTTTCTTTGCTTTATGTTTAAAAACCACTTATGAGGGCTGGAGAGATGGCTCAGTGGTTAAGAGCTTTGCTTGCTCTTCCAAAGGTCCTGAGTTCAATTCCTGGCAACCACATGTACTCACAACCATCTGTAATGAGATTTAGTGCCCTCTTCTGGCCTGCAGGGATACATGCAGGCAGAACACTGAATACATAATAAATTAAATCTTTTTTAAAAACCACTTATAAGTGAGTACATATGACAATGTACTTTCTGGGTCTGGGTTACCTCACTCAATATGATGTTTTCTAGCTCCATTCATTTGCCTGCAAATTTCAAGATGGCATTTTTTTCTGCTGTGTAGTACTCCATTGTGTAAATATACCACATTTTTCTTATCCAGTCTGCAGTCGAGGGGCATTAAGGTTGTTTCCAGGTTCTGGCCATGACAAACAAAGCTGCTATGAACATAGTTGAGCCTCCTTTGGATATATACCCAAAAGTGGTATTGCTGGGTCTTGAGGAAGGTTGTTTCCTAATTTTCTGAGAAATTGTCATACTGAAATTCAAAGCAGCTGTACCAGCAATGCAGGAGTGTTCCCTTTTCCCCACATCCTCTCCAGCATAAATTGTCATCAGTGTTTTTGATCTTGGCCATTCTTACAGGTGTAAGATGGAAAATCAGAATTGTTTTGATTTGCATTTCTCTGATGACTAAGGATCAAAACCTCTATTTTTAAACCCTGTCATTTGACTGGGAATGAACTAGCCTCACCTCTTAGGATGCAGAGACAGGCATATCTCTCTGAGCTCCAGCCCAGCCAAGGCTATATAGGAAGACCGTGTCTCAAGAAGCAAACAAGTCCTGTCATTTTGTACAATGTCGGTAAACCTAGAAGACATCATAAAAAGTAAAATAAGCCGCAGGCCTTCATGTGTGGAATCTAGAGAAGAATCGCCTGCTAGAGGGCAGGAGTACAGTGCTGGCTACCAAGGGTGAGAGTGGTTTGTGGCTGGATGTTGGCAAGGCTGCAGAGCCCCTGGGTGAGGGGGGAGTGTGTGAGAGGCTCACCCTTGTCTCTATACATTACAAATGCACACCACCGTGTTGTACATTGTAAATATATACAGTTTTGTCAACATACTGTTACATTTTTTAAAACAAATGACAAAAGAATTGTTGAGCAAAAGCAGACAGTGCTGCCCTGGGTGTATTCTGCTGCCCTCCGATTTGGGCTGGAGAGCCTCAATTTCTCCAAATGAGCTTGATACAATTTTTAACATTGCACTACACAATTGACAGAACTGTGGTTTAATGGACCTTTTCAGGGCACATGAGAATATAGCAATTCACTCACATGTGTTGTTAGGTATAGAATTCCTCATGAAATACATCTGAGCTTGCCTTGGGATCTGGGGTCCTCATCTGGTTTCCCCAGTTGAGTGTACAAAAACTGTCAACATTGCTCAGAAGAGTGGGTCTTCCTGCTGGTCACGTACACTGTGGAATAGTAAACACGCTTTCAGACCATACCTTAGAGCGTCTACTTCACCTATGCCATTGTGACAGTATTGGGTCCAGTGTGGACAGGACCTTGTGTCTGGGGCCTGAGCTTCACTTTCCTGGACTTGTTTCCCAGTAGAATGTGAAAGGTCATGGCTGGGCTGGGCTGAGAGGTCCCAGGGCAGTGCCATCTGTGCAGTGCTGTGGCTGACTATTCTACTGATGGGTCACAGCTAGATGTGCTGCCAGGGAAGTAGGTGGAAGAGCCTCTTCGTCACCAGGAGTGCAGTGAGGGCAGACATGGGTATGCACCACATGGGCTATAATGGCAAAAGAGGGTTCACTCCTGGGGATTTCTGAGTTGTAGATGGGGCCTTGTTGAGCAGGAAAGCGGCAGATGGAGAGTCTCCATGTTCTAATTCTGTCTGTCCTGGTTCTAACCCCTCGCTGTGCCTTGCATATTTTCTCAGGGGGAAAAGTGTTTGTTTCTCTCCAGGACCCAAACCCAAGAGAACTTGCTGAGCAGCGTGTGCTTGCGGAGCCTCTGTGGTCTACTTATTCCACAAGGCAGGGCGTCCCATTGCAGGGAGCTGCAAGTTGAATGGGCCAAAGCAATGAAGCCTGTGTCCCATGAATTTCAAAAGGAAGTAAACCATACCAGAATTCACCGAATGCCAGAAGTGGCTTCTAGGAATTGAGTCTCAATGGCATGTTGGTTGACATGGTTACAATTGTAGATTCATTCAGAAAATGTCTGCTTTGCCCAGCATCCCTAAAGGATTCGAAGCCAAAAGCCGGAGCAGCAAAAATGATTCAAAAGGACGAGGCAGCCTGAAGGAGAAGACCCTGGACTGTGGTCAGATTGTGTGGGGGTTGGCCTTCAGCCCGTGGCCCTCACCACCCAGCAGGAAACTCTGGGCACGCCACCATCCCCAGGTGCCAGATGTTTCTTGCCTGATCCTGGCCACGGGTCTCAATGATGGACAGATCAAGATTTGGGAGGTGCAGACAGGTAGGTGTTTCTGGTTAGTAAGGTCCAGGGCGGTGTGCTCATGACGTGTGGTGAGGCCCATAGGCTCCATCGACCACCGGGCTGAGGAGTGGGCAGTGACTGCCAAGTCTGCTTCGCCTTACACTGACCAAGGGCTTCTGCTCCCTCCAGGGCTCCTGCTTCTGAATCTTTCTGGCCACCAAGATGTTGTGAGAGATCTGAGTTTCACACCCAGTGGAAGTTTGATTTTGGTCTCTGCATCCCGGGATAAGACTCTTCGAATCTGGGACCTGAATAAACATGGTAGGAGAGGCGCCTGAGGCACTTGCTTCCCTCATCTCGCCAATGCCATTTTATTTAGAGTTGTGTTCCTTCTCCTCTTACCCGACAAGTCTTTCTAAGATGCTCTTTTTGTCACCCAGTACCCCTAAAGTACTGAGTTAAAGATATCTTAGCACCAAAAGTTACTGTATGTCCTGTAGGGGCAGGTTCTAGACCCCCAGGACACCAACACCAGAGAGCACTTGTGCCTCTTATATAAACTGCCGTAGACTGTGCCCAGAACCCACACATACGCCCTACTTAAGCCATCTCTAGAGGACTCCTAATCCCTAATGTGGGCAGTGCTCCGAAAACAGAGCACCGTTACACTGTCTTGTTTAGGCAGCACTGACAAGAAGATTTTATCCTCAATACAGATAGTCTTTCTTAAAATTCTAATTTATTATTGTCCTTGGGGAACATAACACACGCCACAGCATGGAGGTCAGACTGCAGGAGTGAGTTCTCTCCTTCTAGCCATATGTGGGGAAATGATGGCAATAAAGTCTTCTTCCCTCTGTCACCATTCAGGGGTCAACACCAGAGCTGTATGGAACTGTCCCCTGTACACAGCTATCTCAAATAGAATGCCATAAAAACTGACCACCTTCAGAGAGACAAATACTCTAAGCTGAGATCCTACTTCACAAAGATACCTTTTCTTTCAGGAAGCCCCCCAACTGGACTCCAGACCAGGGCCTCCCAGACAGAGGAGGCGTTATACTCCAGGGAGTACTGACAATGTCTGAAGAAGTTAAAAAATGGCCGCTGGGGGCTGGAAAGAGCTCAGATGTTAAGAGCCCGGACTGTTCTAGAGGTTCTTAGTTCAATTCCCAGCAACAACATGGTCTCACAACCATCTGTAATGAGATCTGGTGTCCTCCTCTGGTACCCAGACAGAACACGGTATACATAATAAATAAATAAATCTTAAAAAAAAAAAAAAAAAGGCCTCTTAAAAAGACAGCACGGTGGGCCGGGCGGTGGTGGTGCACGCCTTTAATCCCAGCACTCGGGAGGCAGAGGCGGGCGGATCTCTGTGAGTTCGAGACCAGCCTGGTCTACAAGAGCTAGTTCCAGGACAGGCTCCAAAACCACAGAGAAACCCTGTCTCGAAAAACCAAACAACAAAAAACAAAACAACAAAAAAAAGACAGCATGGCATGCTGGTTGACAGCCTGGAATGCACAGGCTAGCTCATACCAAAAACCTGTCCTGGATCTCACATCCTTAGGGGCAGCAGCACTCGGGAATGTCTAATATGCTGTCTTGTAATAGAGCACAGACGCACTTTAGAACATTAATATGCAGCTAGTCCACATACCCAGGAACACACATATGGATTTATTGTAACTGAACATGGGTTGAAATGCCTTTAAAAAAAAAAAGGATATCTGGGCAGGCAAAATGGCTTGGTGCTAAATGAACTTGCTGCCAAGTATGAACCTACATGGTAGAAAGAAATGGCAAAGGAGGCAGTCGTAGAAGAGGCCAATAACCCCGCGTGAGAAGGGTCAGAACTTAGCTCTGGTGGCTGTTCTGCCTGCCATTATGTAACATTTCTCCTACTTCTCAGAAATGAGAATGGTACCTTTAATTACAGCACTTGGGAGGCAGAGGCAGGTAGATCTCTGTGAGTGTGAGGCCAGCCTGGTCTACAGAGCAAGTTTCAGGATAGCTAGGGCTACACAGAGAAACCTCGTCTCAAAAAAACAACAAACAAAACAAAGAAATGAGAATGGTAATTATTGCCTTAGTTTGGGCTTGCATAGTACATACTATAGCAGTGGTTCTCAGCCTGCTTAATGCTACAACCCTTCAATATGTTTCTTAGGTTGTGACCCCCAACCATAACATTATTTTCATTGCTACTTTATAACTGTTATGAGTCATAATGTAAACATCTGTGTTTTCCTGGATTCACGAGTTGGACCACCCCAAAGGGGTTGAGAACCATTGTACTGCTGCTTGGAGGCTTTGTCACTAAGCATCTGCCTCTCTTTCTGAAGGCCGCTGAAGTCTAAGGGTGCGGCACATGGCTGATGACAGGGAGTTCACTCCAGTCCATAGATGTCTATTTCACAAGACAAAAAGGGCAGGAAAGCTCTCTAGGCTTGCTTGCTTTCATAAAGCACTAAATCCCCCTCATGACCAATTTAATTTCCCAAAGACCCCATTCCAAATGCCTTCACCTTGGAGGTTATGTTTGTAGCCAAGAATGTTGGGGTCTCCACAGTCCGTAGCAGCTTGTAGCTGAACAGTTACGGAGGTGTTTGGAGTGTCCTCATCCACACCACCCGCTCACTACTGGAACCCTGGTGGCTTCTGTCTGTGCCTGGAGCTTGAAAACAAGCAGTCTAAAATGGGCTTCTGCCCATCAGCCTGAGCCATCGTGTGCTCTTCTCTCTGTAGCCCTGACTGTCCTGGAGCTCTCTACATAGACCAAGCTGACCTCTCTGCCTTCCAAGTGCTAGAACTAAAGGCTTACACCTCTATACCCAGCTCTCATATTTTTCATGCTATGTGTGTAGAGCTTGCTCACCATGTAGCTTAGCCTAGCCTGGCCCTGGACTTCATTGGCGATTGTGTTTCCTCCTTCCCAGTGCTGAGCACACCTGATGGCAAGGTTTGAGGGGAGGCTCAGTAAATCCCTTGCTGATGGAGAGAATGGATCAGGTGACAGTGACTCAGAGTGGGTGGGACAAAGTGGATTTTGGGGAGTACTTTTTTTTAAAGTTTATTTTATGTGTATGGATGTATGCACACAGTGAGTGTGTCTGCTACTCACAGAGGTCAGGGCCTGTCAGATCCCTTGGAGTTGGAGTTAAGGACGGTTGTGATCTATTATGTAGATGCTGGGAACCAAACCCGGTCCTCTGCAAGGGCAGCAAGTGCTCTAACCACTGAACAATCTCTCCAGTCCCAAGTAGGGTTTCCAAGAAAAGGGACAAGGTGTGTTACCAGGTGCCAGGCATTGTCTTACTAGCCCAATTTGCCATACTACATTCAGTTATGACGGCTAAATTGCTATAGAAGAGACCATGGTTGAGTTCCACAGCTTATCATTTATAGCCACATGTGCACATGAACTTGGTGAATTCTTGTGTGTTTCTTTTTTTTTTTTTTTGGTTTTTCGAGACAGGGTTTCTCTGTGGTTTTGGAGCCTGTCCTGGAACTAGCTCTTGTAGACCAGGCTGGTCTCGAACTCACAGAGATCCGCCTGCCTCTGCCTCCCAAGTGCTGGGATTAAAGGCGTGCGCCACCACCGCCCGGCTCTTGTGTGTTTCTTGCTTAGCTCTTTATGTCCCCATTGTTCCTACCCTCCCTCTTCTGTATTCTACACTTCCCTTACAATTGGTAGCATATGTCACAAACCTCTGTCCATACTGTCTGTACTTGTGAACACACACATAGGGTTTCGAGGTCATTTCACAAAAACAGAATCTTATTCCTCATCTTTTCTCCTGTATATTGCAGTTTTCCTTAAGCAATACCCCACATGGGAAAATCTCTTTCTATTCCTTCTGGTCTGATGGGCTAAGTATACTCCCTATTAACTCGCCTCGAGAAAGCACAGCACGTGTGATACTGTAAGTGCACAGTGCCGGGTTCATGAAAAGACTGTCCTCTGTGCTGTGCAGCTTTGCCCTGCTCCTCTGTAGAGGACGCCACAGGGCGTGAGCTCCTTGGCTCTCTGGCTGCTGCATTCACAGACTGTAGGTATTGACTTTTTCCTAGTGTTTAAAATGCCAGGTCTTGTCCTGCACTAGAATTGGGTTTGGGCTCTGGCTGAGAACTAGATGGTTACACTGGGTCTCTCATGTTCTGAGGGCTTGATTCTCCCTCTGCTCTTCTCTGGCAGGTAAGCAGATCCAGGTGTTGTCTGGCCACCTGCAGTGGGTTTACTGCTGCTCTATCTCCCCTGACTGCAGCATGTTATGTTCCGCAGCTGGTGAGAAGTCGGTAAGCATCCAGTGTGTGAATGTGCACAGCACTCTGCCTGTGTGCGAGTGTGCACGGCATGTGTGAGCCTGTATGTGAGTGTACATACACAGCATGTGTGTGCCTGAGCCCTACACAACTCTCTGGAAGCTGACACTTGAACATGACGATGGGAGAGGATTTGGAAATGAACATGTCATCTTTGGGAGCGTTTCCTTTTCCAGAATGGCCAAGTGCAGTATTTTTAAATTATTTTTTTCTCCTTTGGAGTCCAGGATTTTAACAGGAGTGTTTTGTTTTTTTTTTTAATTTTTTAATTTTTGGTTTTTCGAGACAGGGTCTCTCTGTGTAGCTTTGGTGCCTGTCCTGGAGCTAGCTCTTGTAGACTAGGTTGGCCTCGAACTCACAGAGACCCGCCTGCCTCTACTTCCTGAGTGCTGGGATTAAAGGCATGCACCACCACTGCCAGCCAGGATTTTAGAATCTACAGCCCACATCCAGACCTATTTCCTGTGAGTTGGAATCTCTCCAGTTTGACGCTTTCTGATTAGGATTTGCAGTTGAAACCCTGATAGCAGCAGTCCTGGCCTGTTGTTTAAAGGTGCTAAAGCCCAGGGACAGTCTGGAGAGGGGTTTCTGTTCTGTTTGTGCAACTTGGCTGACCTTAGATGTGATAGGATGGGACAATTTAGAAGGGGTGACTGTTAGCATAGCTCAGGAACTTGATCATGTAATGTTTGGAATGAGCAATGAACAAGTGAGGCATTTTCTTTTTTTCTTGAGACAGGATCTTAGGTAATTGAGGCTGGCCTCAAACTCATTGTAGCTGAAGATGACCCTGAACTGACCCTCCAAGCTGCACCTTCAGGCCCATTTTATGCAGTGCTGGGGATGGAACCCAGGGTTTTGGGGAGAGTTAGGCAAGCTCTCTATTGAGCTACATCTCCAGCCTTGAGAATTACGAAGATAAAAAGGAAAAATGGAGCCAGGCGGTGGTGGCGCATGCCTTTAATCCTAGCACTTGGGAGGCAGAGGCAGGTGGATCTCTGTGAGTTCGAGGCCAGCCTGGTCTACAGAGTGAGTTCCAAAGCTATAGAGAAACCCTGTCTAAAAAAAACAAAAAAAGGGGGGGTGGGGAAGGAACCCCCGTTTTGACGAGTCTCAGCAATGTTTAAAGTTAGGAGCTAGGTCAGATGCAGTCATGGGTGTGATTCCCAGGGGAGGGTGCAAGTGTGTGTCGTCTGGTTTTTTGAGACAGGGTTTCTCTTCTTAGTTCTACCTGCCTCTGCCTCCAAAGTGCTGGGATTGAAGGTGTGTGCCACCACAGCCCCGCTTGCTAAGGTTTTTTTTTTTTTTTTTTTGGATTTTTCGAGACAGGGTTTCTCTGTAGCTTTTGGTTCCTGTCCTGGAACTAGCTCTTCTAGACCAGGCTGGCCTCGAACTCACGGAGATCCGCCTGCCTCTGCCTCCCGAGTGCTGGGATTAAAGGCGTGCACCACCACCGCCCGGCTTTGCTAAGGTTCTTAAACCAGGTAAACGTTAAGTGTCTGGGAAGGGTGCTGCTGCTTGGTCTGTGGGGCCCACTCCTCACCTCATATCTGATGCTATGCTTGGTTTCAAGTGGAACAAGCTATTTGATAGAGAGGCACAAGGAGGGCTCAGAAAGCCATGAGAATGTTGAGTGGGCAACCTTCTGCTGTCTAGCCTGGCCTATGCTCTTAAAATGTAGTGTACCTTGTAAGTGCTTAAACCTGCATGGTGGGTCCTAGGAAGGCTGTAGAAAAGAAAATTATACTTTCCCTGGTTGAGGGGCAGGATGGGGATTGCTGTGGTTGTTATTGCTCTGGTGTCTGTGTGAGCACTTTCTGTCTTGTTGCAGGTCTTTCTGTGGAGCATGCGGTCCTACACACTAATCCGGAAGCTGGAAGGCCACCAGAGCAGTGTTGTCTCCTGTGACTTCTCTCCTGACTCTGCCTTGCTCGTCACAGCTTCTTACGACACCAGCGTGATTATGTGGGACCCCTATACTGGCGAGAGGCTGAGGTCACTTCAGTAAGGACCTTGTGGGGTGATACATACTACCTTGGAGTCTGGGACAGGGAGGAACAGCTTGGGTGGAAGAACGCAGCTGGCTCAGTGCTTCAGTTCAGAATGTGAAACCAGTGACTCTTCCTTTTTTTTTTTTTTTTTTTTTCGAGACAGGGTTTCTCTGTGGTTTTGGAGCCTGTCCTGTTTATATATTATGTATACAATGTTCTGTCTGTGTGTATGCCTGCAGGCCAGAAGAGGGCACCAGACCTCATTACAGATGGTTGTGAGCCACCATGTGGTTGCTGGGA
The DNA here is from genome assembly GCF_950005125.1 of Chionomys nivalis. NCBI lineage: Eukaryota > Metazoa > Chordata > Mammalia > Rodentia > Cricetidae > Chionomys > Chionomys nivalis. Next base: position 116,193,040 of record NC_080088.1, read on the forward strand.
ATTGAACTCAGGACCTTTGGAAGAGCAGGCAATGCTCTTAACCGCTGAGCCATCTCTCCGGCCCCCCAGTGACTCTTCCTGTTAACTGTAGTACCAGGTTCAGAGTGACTCTTATCAGAACTGTCACCTCCTGTTTAAATTTCTGTCCTCGCAAGCTTGCTCTACTTTTTCCTTACTTTCTGTTGCTTCCAAAGCAAATGATAGTAATCCTATAATTATCACAGACAGCCTAGAAAGGACTCTGTGTTTTCACTGTGGCATTTAAGTGGGGCTGACCTACTTCGCATAAGGAAATTAGCACAAGTGTTGGTAACCCCTGACACCTTAAAACACTCGGGGCTTTCAGTGGGCCTTGTTTTCCAGTCTGCAGATGCTATGGTTTTACAGGAGCACACCAGAGCTCTTGGTGTACTACCTGCAGGTGAGGATGCTGGGGGAGGGTAACCATCGGTCCAGACCTGGTGCTGTTTCTTTGTAGTCACACCCAGCTCGAACCTGTCATGGATGACAGTGATGTCCACATGAGCTCCCTGCGGTCTGTGTGCTTCTCTCCTGAAGGCCTGTACCTCGCTACAGTGGCAGATGACAGGTAAGGAGGGATGCGGGAGGCTGCCTTAGAGCTGATACTTGCAAGTAATGGCAGGCATTCCTCGCTGGCATCCAACTCAGCATACATGTAACCTCTCTCCCACCCAGGCTCCTCAGGATCTGGGCTCTGGAACTGAAGGCTCCAGTTGCCTTTGCTCCCATGACCAATGGTCTTTGCTGCACATTCTTCCCACACGGTGGAGTTATCGCCACAGGGTATGTATCTGTGTTGAACAGATGGGCAGTAGTATCTCTTGCCTATACTGTGACATTTTTTTAAGAGAACAAAGTGTCTAGAATAGTCTTGCCTAAGAAAATCTAAGGTTACATAAAATATTCTCTCCTGCCACTGTGTAATTTACAGATGTTAATAATTAACCTAAATGCAGCAAAAGATACATATATGGCTCATATTACCCTGAATGGCCAATTCCACAAGGAGGCTTCAGATAAGGTGATGTGGCCACCTTACAGATGACGTCAGTAATTGATAGTGGCATTGTCTATTATGTGTGAGCCCAGGGCCTTCTTGTGCTAGGCAAGTACTTTGCTATATCCCCTTTTCTTTTTGAGTTAGTATGTAGAGGGGCTGTGATGACAGACGGCTCTTGTCATCAAAGACATCTGTTTTGTGGACAGTGTCACTGTATTGCCCAGGCCAGCCTTGAACATCTGGGCTTGCATCCCGCTTTAATCTTATACAACAGTTGGGACCACTGGCATGGGCCATATCCTGGGCTCTCGTAATTCTATCAAACAGTCGTTTTTATGTAGCCCATCCCAGTCAAGAGTGCACTTCAGTTTCTGGAGCCCCCTATTTCAGGTGGCCTGCTAAGGATTGGTTTCTGTTGTTTCAGGACAAGAGATGGCCATGTCCAGTTCTGGACGGCTCCCCGCGTCCTGTCCTCACTGAAGCATTTATGCAGGAAAGCCCTTCGAAGTTTCCTCACAACATACCAAGTCCTAGCACTGCCAATCCCTAAGAAGATGAAAGAGTTCCTCACATACAGGACTTTGTAGTAGCACCAGCCATCCTGACTCCTGAAGAGAAGCAATGCAAGGGACTGGCTCGGATGGAGCCAGCTGACGACACTGGACCCGCTGTGGACCTTTCTCCCCATTGGCATGTGCAAGTAGGGCTGAGGGACCCCACTTCCGTGGTGCCAGCCTTACCTCGTCTTCGTCCGTCGTGAGCGGCCTTCGTCAGTCTAGTTGTCTTGAAGCCAAGTGCAGTTGTGGATGTTGTTTGGGTATAGAAGCAAGCAGGCTCCAGAGCCTGTCTGGTGATGGCCAAGTCCACACTCCCTTCACTGGGACGTGCCTGCCATGTAGCATAGTATAGCATAGCACCTGCTGCCTGTGTCCAGTCAGTGCTGCATGGTCTGAGGTTCCTATGCTCTGGTCAAAGGAATGCTCATGTTTGGCAGGTGGTCTGGGCTGTGCCCCTCACCAATACACTAGTACTGGCTTTTACTTTTCTTTAAACAGTGGTGTGCATGTGTAGGAAATGACAAACAAGTACATCAGATCATATGAGGAGGTGCTCCTCAACTGCATGACGGTCAGATGGCCATTTATCAGCATCATATTTATTTGTATTTTCTCAGCAGATATTAAGGTACAACTATGTTTTCTCAGTGGTCTTTAAAAGCCAGGAGTTCTTACGTGGCCCAGTTGTGAAGCCATGTCTAGTTGTGTGGAGTCAGTGTTGTCACTGGCTCATGCTGTCACGTGCGTGCGTTTGTCTCTGCTGCTTGACCTCATGGGACTCACCCTCTTCAACTGCCCTAAACATAGCCCCTCCCAAGCACCGCTCTTCACCAGCGGCAGAGCTACCTGTTCGAGATGCCTCACTCACACAAGATCTGCCTTGAGAAAGTTAATATATTTTAAATTATTTTAAAAGAAATGCAACACCTTATTCTTGGACTCTTCTTAATTGATGCTTTATGGAGGCAGTGTTAACATTGTACAGTGTGTGTATAGAGGACTTTCCTCTATTATCTGAAGAGAAACATTGCAAAATGAGGCTTTCATTGAAGGGAGAAAAGAGAGGAAAAAAAAACCTGTCTCTGTCCCTTTTTTTCCATTAAGAAAAAAAATCTTTTAAAACAAGCACAAAGGGAGAGTTGGACTCCAGTGGGCAGTTCAGGTTCAGCCATGTGACTGAGACCCTGCCTCTGGCCCTGACCACTTGGCTGCAGCTTCAAACTCCACTGGAAGACTTGGGAAGCAAGCTCTCCATGGACAAGCAGATTTCTCCTTTAGACAGCACATGTTCAACTTCAGGGTCCATGGTGCTGAAAATGCCTCCACCTCAGATGCACCTCACACGGCACACCATGTGAGTAGCAAGCACAGCCCCTCTCTAGCCCAGGGGAAGTTTGGTCCCAAGGGAATGCACACACTTTTCTACCTTGTACATAAGCCTGCCAGAACAGCTTTATTAGGAATAACCTCCAAGGAGAGCTTATCCTTGACACTAGAGACAGCAGGCACAGGGCGCTGAGCAGGCACCACTCCTACCGTGGAGGACTGGTCTAAGTGCAGCCTGGCCGTGCAGGCGGGGACAGTCACAGCATCCCCTCCCTCCCCGACAAGTGAGGCCCAGAAAGGCAGTCTGAAGGCTAGCTGTATTTTTACAGTTTCTCTGCTACTGCCACAAGAGAGTTCGGAGCCTGCTGGGAAGCCTTCTGAAAAAGGAAAAGACAGTTGTTTTGTTTCTGATAGGGCTTATCTCAGCAGGCTGGCCTACAATTGGCTGGTAATTCTGCCTCAGCCTCTTGAGTCCTGAGGTTATAGGCATGTTACACACTGGGCAAAAGACCGATTTAAAACTGTAACAAAACAGTTTTGATCAGAAACCCACTAGCACCCATTTAAAGTATATACAAAAGTGAGAAAGTTTAAATTCAGGGATGCAGACCCTAAGTTGGAAGCATCTGAAGGGTTGTTCAATTAGAACATCACACTGCAGACATGAGGTAAGGCCAATTTTGTCAACCCAGCAACTGACAGTGAAGATTTATAGCAATTCTCCCCCCACCCCCAAAAAGATTTATTTTTCCCTACAAAAGACAAGCAGTGTGGATAGTTATGAATTAAAGTTGCTTGGTAGGTCCCGCTCCCAACAGCCACAGATAGCACTGCCCAAATGCCTGGGGAGAGACTTCTGTGACTCTTTATCAGTCCAGGGCAGTACTTCACCAGTAAGCAAGTCCTCTGTTCTCTGTCACTGTTGGGCCTGAGGCAGGGCCAGCAGGCCTTGGAGTGGCTAGGCCTCTGAGACTATCAGGTCTCTGGTGACTTGAAAAGCAGCAATGAGGGAGCTCAGCTGTATCTTCTCATTGGTGCCAACGGAAAGTCTATACCTGTAGACACCAACCCCAAGTTGAGAATAAAGTACACCTAGGCCCTGCCTGTGAGTGGGAGAACGTGAGAGCTGCTGTGGCTTGCCAGGGGGCGCCAGAGCTGATAAACCCACCCTGCAGAGGGCTGCTGTCCATGTCCTCCAACAGTCGCTCAGTGAGCACCCCAATGCTCGCTCACTCACCAGCTGGTTGACACTGCCAAGGACGGACTGAAAAGCTAGCACCGGGAGGCTCTGGATTCTACCCACTCCACCCTGCAGACGGCAGGGGGCATGTGATGGGGGTTACAGACTGGTACAACTTTTGCAGAAGGGAGCTGGAGGTCTGTGGTTTGGGCAGCAAAGCAGGCACTGGCTGTTCATCTTGTCACTTTAAATGCCTAGCCACCGACAGCAGAATCACTCCCAGTGCCGTGATAGAAGAGAAAATGACCCAATCTGTCTATACGAGCCAGTGACAGCTGCTGAGCTGGTGATACTGGCATTTGATCGAGGCCCAGTGTGCTGTCCACTTAAATGACAGCTACCAGTGTCACTAGGGACTAATGACAGTGTTTACTGAACTGGGCAAAGTGGAAAATTGAGTTTGTTTGCTTTTCCTCCAGTGTGCTCCTGTATGCCACAATGTCTTAATAAGAGGATAGCTGGGCACCCCCAAACAGCCTGCGTACCCGATCTGTGGTAGAGCCAAAGGCTAGAGCTCTGAGGACTGAAGTGACCCTCTGCTTAGCCCTGGACTGGGCTGTGCTTGCCCTGTGCACTATGCTCTGCAGGCAGCTCCTGTCCTCCAACACATTCCACTTGACACTACCCAGGCCAGGTCGCCCATGTCTGAGGAGCATACAAGCTGAAACTAAGAAGCTTACAGCAGGAGAGGGGACAGGCGTAGGATTGAAATTGGGAAAACACTCACTCAATGTCTGCCATCTTGGTCAGTAAATGTATCCGAACTGAAGATGGAAAGTCAACTGTGGAAAAAGAAAAATCAAACGAGTAAGACGTGTCACTTCCTAATACAAAACACAAAACCACAGCCTTCACCCATGGGACTTCTGACAGGGCCGAGCCTCAGGCCCATGACAGCCACCAGACCAGGAAACTGAGGATGGTACAGGCCCTGTGGGTCGTTATCAGCTGTTTTGTGATTTTTGTTTGTCGTGTGGCTATGAAAATATCCAGGCTGGAATGTAGTTCAGGAAGAGTGCTTGGCTAGCAGGCATAAGAAGATTAATCCCATCACCTGTATCACCAGAGCACAGAACACTGAATCATCTGGGAGCTTCTTAGAAAAGCTGGCACCTGGCTCTCCCTATACCCCCACCCTGCTGACTGAATCATCTGGGGTGACTCCCAGGTATGGCCCAAGCTGAGATGATCCCAACAGAAGACAGGAAGCAGATCCTAAAGGCTGCTGTTCACACAATCTCCTCTTCGAGGGAGCTGATCCTAGAAATGCGACTCATGGGCCGGAGAGCAGCTTAGGATGCCACAGTCCTGGGCTCTGTGGAAACAGCCGAGAGGTGAGCCACATGCATGTGCAGGGCCCTGGATTCAGTCCCTACCCTAGAGTGGGGAACATACAAGTGAAGAGTAAAATATCCTCCTACTGCTCCAAGACGTTCCCTTGAGGAAGTACAGCTTGCTGCTCGGGGTTATTTCTGCTCACCCCGGCAGCCCAGAGACTAGGAAGGGTTTGGACAAAGCTTTAACAGCAGTTCAGAACTGTTCCTGTCTGGGGGTGAAGTCCTCACACCCTGGGAGCCACCCCAAAGCTATGCCTCCACCTCACTCCACACCCGGCCACCAGTTACCTCTGTGCACAAACAGGTGAACCTCGGTCAGGATGTCATGCAGAGCCAAGCCCTTCAGAGTCTTCAGCTCCATGATGTCTGCGAGGAGCAGTTAAGGGATGGGCAGCCATTCCAGAACATGCTGCAGGGAGACTTCAAAGTGAGGCTTTTCACCCCAGCACAGACAGATGCCTCTCCACTTGGAGCTACACGCAGGCCTAACTCTAAGTTGTCCCACTTTATATTCAATAAGGCTTCTCTTAGAGCGCAGAGCAAGTGGCTGCTTAGACCACATCCCGTTATCTGCAGCTTTTCATCTCAGTGCAGACGGAGAACCTCCTTTCCGCCTCTCACAGGCCAGTGCCATCAGGAAGAGAAGGGTTCTCTCCACCTGAGGACACCTGGTTCCCATCAGCTGACACCCTTCACCTGGCTGGCTGCAGCCTGGGCCTCTGGGCCCCCCCAGGCCTGAACCTGGCAGCAGTCACCAGAAAGGATACTTCTGTAGGCAGTGGTGAAGTCTTGATTTAACATCCAATCCAGAATGTTGGCAATGTCTGTTTTAAGGGGATGCCCGGTGCAGGTGTAGACAGTCTCTTCTGTCACCTTCCCAAAGGCCATATTGGTACTCTGCAGACAGGAGGACCCAGGGGCTGTCAACAACTGCCCTGCCACAGTGACAGGCACAGTCAAGGACAGCGTGGATCCTGTACTCTCTACACAGGAAGCCGCTCTCCGCTGCCAATGCTGCTGCTTGCTGTAGAGTCAGCATCCTCCCCCAGCTTCTCATAGCAGCTCCGAATCTCCATTAGAACACCCAGGCAAGAGAACTGGTTCCTGACAAGGTGTATCTTATCAGATCTAGGCTTCTGAATGAATGTATGGATTGTCTGTCTGTCTGTCTGTCTTGTAAAGCTATTCAAAGCAATGGTTTAATATGCCTGGAGTAGGTTCATACCTGCAGAATGTTCAAAGCCCTTCGCATATCCCCACTGGACAGAGTGACAAGGGCCTTCATTCCATCTTCACTTATATCAACACTAAAAGGAAACAGGAAAAGGAGTTATAAAGTCGTCTCCCTCCCCAAGAGCACAAACACCCTCAACCATGGGGAACAAGATGGCCTCAAATGATTAGAGCTTAAAAAAAAAAAAAAAAAAAAAAAGCAACAGAATGGTGGTGACAGCACTTTCCTGACCTATGGCATCTAGAAGCTGACACAGTGCTTAGGGGCGTATCATGCCAGTAGCCATGCCCCACCCAGAGTCGTAACTGAACTAAGGCCCTAAGGAAGCTGCTGCCATGAGAGACTTTCTCTGGGAAGAAGAGGCCACAGCCCTGCATCTGATTGCCCAGAATGGATGTCTCAGAACCTCCCCTTCAACCAGTAGGCAGTTATCTCCAAAGATGGACCCAGCAATAGTCAGTTCCCATGACAGGGAAAGCTTTCAGGAAAGCAGGTGAGGGGTCAAGAAAAATCAAAAGGGCTCATGAGGTAGAATGTCCAGGGCCCACAGAAAATGACAGCAGCCAGTGGTCCTCAAGGCTTCCCCTTGGACTGGGCGCTCTGCCCAACTTGCCTCCATGCCATTCAATGCCCAAGACCCTCCCGCTTCCTTCTTTTTTTTTTTTTTTTGGTTTTTCGAGACAGGGTTTCTCTGTGGTTTTGGAGCCTGTCCTGGAACTAGCTCTTGTAGACCAGGCTGGTCTCGAACTCACAGAGATCCGCCTGCCTCTGCCTCCCAAGTGCTGGGATTAAAGGCGTGCGCCACCACCGCCCGGCTCCCGCTTCCTTCTTATAAAGCAACTCACTTCTCCTGTTCTATTACATGCTCCAGGCGAGGAACCATGAGTTCAGGCGTCAGAGGGCCAAATCGGAACCTTGTGCACCTTGACTGCAAGGCAGGGATGATCTTGGACAGGTAGTTACAGATGAGGCAAAACCTGGTGTTCTCTGTGAACTTCTCGATCACTGGGAGACAACCAAACACCTCACATCAGAGTCCACTCTGACCGTTCAGAAGGTTTAACGACACTAAGAGTGGGGACGCTAGCTGCCCGCAAGGGCAGAGGGTAATAAGGGGTGTTCAGCAACCTGTCCAGCTCAGCCACCTTCCTGTGTAGATCTCTGTGGTTCAGGCTGGCCTCAAACTCCAGGCGATCCACCCGTTTCAGCCCCTGGAATGCTAGGATTATTGGCCTGAGTCACCACCCCCAGCTGCCACTATACTTTCAGAGCTAACAAACATATCATCAGGATGCACACAATGCTTCTTCTTATGATCTGCCACAATCCTAGCACTCGAGCCCAGTCTGTCCATGACTCCCATCCCTTCGTGTGAGATGCCATCTGAAAGGCTGCCAAGGTCACCTTCTCGAGGCAGGGGGATGGCTCTGTGCACACTTCACTGCAGCCATGCCTGGAATCTAGGAGCATCCAGGGAGCAACAGCCAGTGCTGAGAGATGCACAGGACACCAGTGTCACTCTGCAGGGACCCAGTGTCCCCAGAGATCTGCCCACACTGACAGTCACTTGGCAGAACAAGATGCTGAAGGAAGGATGCCAACACTCTAAGACCAGAAGCAATTCTGTTTGTGTCCCTCCTCTATGCTATGAGTGCTGTCGTTCCTTCCCTCCCAGGTGTCATCTCCACAGGCTCCCGAAGCTGCTCTCTCACAGCAGATTTCCCTGGGAGTGTGAGTGGGAGCTGCTCACAGAAGGGTCTTTAACAGGAGTGGCACTAGCCCCATTCCACAGGAAAATATGGCTCAGACTGCACTGTAGCCACTCCGACAGAGTCTTGCTATTTGGGTTTTTTTTGCCCAATGGTGGAGGGTCTGCCGGTAGATTAGGAAATTAGCCTTATCCCCACTAAATGACACAGACTCCAAATCTAGAACAGAAGCCATCAGTAGAGGAGGACGAGATGACAGAGACTAGCCATACTCAGGTGATGAAGGAGACCTGGCTACAGGACAGTCCTGTCTGAATCACCGGGACTAAGAGGTGCCTCCTATGGGGTAAATAATTTCACCCACAATTCCTGGCTTTCAGTATGCTCCTGGCCAACATGTCAGGTGGGGCAGCAAGTCTTACCTCGTCTCAAGGCATTCTGGGCATCTTGAGTCATGGCATCAGCTTCATCCAGGATCACAAGCTTAAATCCTTTCCTAGGAGAACAAACACATGCTGAGGTTTCCTTAGCTCCCCTCCCACACACAGGCCGAGCCTGCATCTTCACACCTGGGTACCTCAAGACCATCTAGTCTGAGAAAAGACCTTGAGGAAGGCTGACACCCGTGTTCACGCCTGTCACGCCTTCACTCGTAGCCAGAAGTGAGGGCTAATTTCTTCTTGAATCGTCCTTCATTGTTCATAGTATTCTTTTGCCTGCTGCTTTTTGTGGGGCTGGAACCCAGGGCCATGAGTAGTAGGCCAAGCAGCTACACACACCCAAGCCCATTTATTACAGTGTGTGTGTGTGCGTGTGCACGCACCAAGTGCCACAGCACAAACGAGGTCACAGGATGACTCGTGGAAGTCAGTTCTCTCCTTTTACCATGTGGGTCCCAGGGATGGAACTTGTCATCAGGCTTGGTGGCAAATATTTTAACCCACTGAGCCATCTTAACAGTTCCTTCCTTTTCTTATTTTGACCACTATGCCAGTCATCCTTCCTGACCTCAATTATCCCTGTTTAAATTCAGACCAGCTCATCCAGTCTTGCCCAGTTAACGACCACACGGAGCTGATGTTCCCAAGGGTTGCTTCTGATGTAGGCTCAGGTAGTACCCTGCCCTAGCACCCCCACATCTCCTGGATCATCCCTGACTTGTCTGTCCACTTCTAACTAAGCCATTCCTTCTTCCCTTTAGACATTGGTCAAAGGGAAGACCAAACAGTGAGGCTTATGTCCTGACGTCATGTGCTGAGACCTCTAGGGAGAGAAATACATAGAATTCTTACTTGAAGATTGTCCTTGTGCTGGCAAAGCTGAGGATTGGCCCCCGAACGATATCTATTCCTCGGTCATCGGAAGCATTCAGCTACACTCGGAAGAGAGGCTGCAGTGAGAATCACACCCTATGCCAGCTATAAAGTCCTGTCTTCTCGGCACCCCAGTAGTGCCAGCTAGTTCTCTAGATCTGAGAGCTAAGATACTCCAGTAGTGCCAGCTAGTTCTCCAGATCCAGTGACAGCTAAGATACTCCAGTAGTGCCAGCTAATTCTCTAGATCTGAGAGCTAAGATACTCCAGTAGTGCCAGCTAGTTCTCTAGATTTGACAGCTAAGATACTCCAGTAGTGCCAGCTAGTTCTCTAGATCCAATGACAGCTAAGATACTCCACTAGTATCAGCCAGTTCTCCAGACCTAATGACAGCTAAGATACCATCGTTCAGAATGAATCCCCTGTACTCAACCTCACTGCACCACACCCACATAAACTTATGGAATAAACACCAGGCCTGGTGATCCTGAGCTAGTACCTCTACCATGAGAAAATGATACTAATTTTAGTTCTTACCCCCTGGAGGCCATCAGGTGTGGAATAAGCTAAAGCAAGAACACTGAACATTTAGGGCTGAGCCTCATGTCTACTATGTAAGTCAAACACTTTTATTTGAGTGAGGGTCTTTTGTCTTCAAGTTGGTCTTGAGCTCACATAGCCTAAGATGACCATGAACGTCTGATCCTCCTGCCTCCACCTCCTGAGTGCTGGGATTATACGTGTGCATCTGTTATTCTATGCTCAGATCAAACCCAGGATTGCAGGTATGGTGGCAGGTACTCTAACAGTGGAGCTACACCCCTAGTCCATCAAATGCTTTTCTTTCAAACACAACATTTAGATTTTTATAATCTAAGGGTATTATCAGTCAAGGTCCCACCAGCCTCAGATGGCATATCTCCGTGCAGTAATCTAAGAAGATCCAGATGGGGCTGGAGAGATGGCTCAGTGGTTAAGAGCACTGACTGCTCTTCCAGAGGTCATAAGTTCAATTCCCAGCAACCACATGATGGCTCACAACCATCTGTAATGAGATCTGGTGCCCTCTTCTGGTGTGTGGGTATACATGGAAGCAGAATGTTGTATACATAATAAATAAATAAATCTTTAAAAAAAAAAAAAGAAGATCCAGATAAAGAAAAGGACATTTCAAAGGTGTTTGTGAGTCTAAAGCAATGGTTCTCAACCTGTGGGTCGTGACCCCTTTTAGAGGGGCATCTATCTAATGGACCCTTTCACAGATGTCACCTAAGGCCACTGGAAAACACAAATATTTACATTACAATTCACAACTAGCAAAATTACAGTTATGAAGTAGCAATGAAAATCATTTTATGGCTGGGGTTCCCCATAGCGGGAAGAACTATATTAACGTCGCAGCATTAGGAAGGTTGAAAACCACAGCTGTACAGAGGCTGTCATTACCACCCCTAAATCTGAAGGGGGTTCAACAAGAGCTATGGGCAGGTGGAGCAGGCTGTGGGGAGGGCATGACCTCTGAGTTGGGCCCTGCAGGAAGTGGAGGCTGCCCAGTGTTAACTCCCTGGTGGTCCAAACAGCATCCCCATTTGACACCACCCCAACCCCACTCAGATCTCGCTGTCCAAATCCAACCAGGACCCGGAAGGCCAGGGAGGAAAAGAGAAGTAGCAGAACTAAAAGTAAGAGCCTGAACTCTCTCTAGAGCGAGACTGTCCTGTTCACCTCCAAGACCATGGAGCCAAATTCCTTATCTTTGTACAGCTGCTTGGCACAGGCCAGGATGGTGGACGTCTTTCCTGTCCCCGGAGGGCCATAGAGAAGCAGGTGTGGCAGACGGTCTTCACTGATGAACTTCTGAACTGAGGCAGGAGGAAGGAGACACCGTCAGTCCCTGGGACCCTCACATTCACGGAAGTCCTCCAGTCCCAGTCAGAGGCAGATGTGGGGAGGGTAAGTCCGAAGTCACATCAACATCATGGTTTGGCTGTGTCTTCTGTGGACTTACACTAGCTACCTTGGGATGTTCTAGAAAAGTGAGAGGCACAGCCTCGTTGGAGGAAGCAGGTCACTGGAGACATGCCTTTGAGGGTCGTACTTGACCCCTTCCTAGCTCTCTACTTCCTGTACACCATGGAGAGATCAGTGCTCCCCAGGCCATGAAGTTGTGCTCACCAAGGGCCTATAGTTAATGGATCCAGAGACTGTGGGCCAAAACCTCTGAACCCATGAAGGAAAATCAATCTTCCCTCCTCTAAATTGTCTTCTCAGGGGGTGGGGAATTGGAGAGATGGTTCAGCAGTCAAGTGAGGGCTTGCTGTCCTTACAGAGGACAGGGTTTGGCTCCTAGCACCCACACTATGGCTCACAGTTGCCTTCCAGAGGACCCAATTACCTCTTCTGGCCTCTGGAGGCACCAGGCACACATGGTGCACAGGCATAAATGTGTAAACAAAACACCTAAACAATAAAAATAAATACACCTTTCACATTTTGTCCTTGTAGGTATTTTGGTGCACATATGGAAAAAGAACGAACACACCCCCTCCTATAAAGTCCAGGTCATCCTTTACACTGTCACCCAGTAAAGACAGCATCATCACCAGATGTAACCAAGCCCTCCCACAAGGACAAGAGCAACTGACAGGGATACTCACTGGTACTCAGAACGTCCTGATGAGAAATGAGATCGCCTAGGGTCTGTGGCCGGTACTTTTCAACCCTGGAACAGGATTCAGCACGAGTCACGGCATATACAGCCACGTTCTGTCACACGCAAACAAGCCCCTTCACATCCCAACACAGCCAATAGCTCTCACAACCAGTGGTGGGGTCTGTCCCCAAGGGGGCATCTGTCAGGTCATTAGCTATAAGATGTGGGCAGTGGGCAGAGGGTGGTAGTGGCGTCTGGTGAACATCCCACAGTGGGCAGGAGCTCCCTGTTGCCCCACCCCCACAGGAGGCCTCCAAGTCAACAGCACTGAACCTCAACAATTTGAACTGGCACGTGAATTTGCGAAGGAAGTCACACTCAGATTTCCACAAGCAAGTTAGGATTTGGCCGAGCCATGCTACAGCATGGGACAACTTGAGTTGGAGAAGCCAGACTCAAAATGCCACAGTCTGTGACTCCAGTCCTGTGACTTTAACGTGTGGCCCAAGATAATTCTTCCTCTTCGGGCATAGACCAGAAAAGTAAAAAGAATGGTCAGGCTTGCTTAAAATATCGCTAGGTGCTGTGGGACTGTTCAGAATACAAGCCCTGGAGCCTGAGATGGCTCAGCAAGTAACGGCACTTGACGCTAAGTCTGAGGACCTGGGTTCGATCCCGGGAATCCTCGTTGGCGGAAGGAACCAGGTTCTACAAGTTGTCCTCTACCCTCTACGCAGGTGTGCTGCTACGCTCCCCTCCCCCGCAAATAAATAAATGGTAATATGAAAGAAAAAAAGAAAGCAAGCGCTGAATTCGGACACCTAAGTTCGAATCCAAGCCTACCCACTCCCCCAGTCTCTGAGCCTTTCTAAAGAAAGCCAGGATCGATCTCTTAGAGTCATCAAAGCGCAATGGCGATGCTCGAGGCACCCGAGGATGGCTAAACTGCGCTCAGGCCTCAGTAGCGGGGTTGTTTGGTGTGGACGCGGGCGAGCGGACGGCTGCAGGCAAGGCAAGGCTGCGGCGCCAGGGCCGGGTGTCTGCAGCGCCGATCCGGGCCGCAGGTCGGGAGAGGGAAAAGGATTGCAAAGCTTCTAGAAAGAAGGACGGGAAGCAGTATGCGGGGCCGCTCCTACCAGGGCAAGTTCCGGGCCCGGGCCTCGGCGGGCCGCTGCTGCGGAGGCGCCACCGCCATGAGTGACAGATGCTACGGGACCAGGCCACCGACAGGCCGCACTCGGAGTCCGCGCGCAAACCAACCCTCGCGAGGCTTCGCCTCTCGCTTCCGGCTTCCTCCCTCCAGCCCGCCTCCTCCCTGTTGCTAAGGCGCTAGTTGCTTGGTAACCCGAGGCGCGGATCCGCAGCCTCGCTACAGCTGGCCGTTCCAGCAGGAGCGGGCTGTCTCAGCCACGCAGGAGGTCCAGGGAGACCGCGCGCTGCAGCTAGTGCCACCGAGGGCCTCGCCAGAGTCAGACCCTGCCAGCTCAAGGGCAAGCCGCAAAGGAGCAGCAGATTCCACAGCCAGAAACAATTCCGCGCCCTGGGTTCCATAACCAACAACACATAAACACGCGCGCGCACACACACACATACACGCGTACGGCCATATACACGCGAGAACACAGTTACATATGCAAACATACATCTATTCATACGTATACACAACAGCCACATACATTTACACTCACACACATACATGTAAATACATACACTTGCACTCACACATACACGTACATACATATGCACAGGAATACAGTTACATAAACATACATACATCATACATAGATTTCCACTTTCATATACATGTACGCTTACACACATAAACACATACACTCACACATACCTAAACATACACATACATACACACATAAATTTTCCCCTACATCAAGAGAATTCCAGATCAATTTTATTTTCATCTTTAAAATTTATTTTGAGCCAGACATGGTGGCACACGCCTTCAATCTCAGCCCTTGGGAGGCAGAGGTAGGCGTATCTCTGAGTTCAAGGTCTACAGAATGAGTTCCAGGACAGCCAGAGCTATATGGTGAGACCCTGTCTTGAAAAAAAAAAATCTGTGTTCATCTGCAACTTGGCTGCAGGTCCCTTTCTCCACTGGGCCATCTCAACAGCTCAACTTTCACTTTTTTGTTGCTCTGAATTTTCCATAAAAAGTGTGCATAGCATCCACAATAAAACCTTTATTAGTTACTTGCTTTCATTTTAAGACAGGGTCTCTATAGCCTCAACTGACCTAGGGTTTACTCTGTGGATTAGAACTCCCTGGTTCCAGTCTCCCAACTCCTGTGAAAGACACTGCCACAATGGACAAGATGAAGACCCAAGGCTGGAGTCGGGGAGCAATACTGGGAGGGAGATATTAGCGACTGTCACCAACGTGGGGCGGGAGGGGGGGGGGAGGAAGGACAGACCTCAAACACAGGGGCAGCTGTTGCTGCAGCCTAACCCCTGCCTGGAACCCAGGGGAAGGGGTGAGGGGATGGGGAGTGGCTCAGTTGTCATAGAGCCCTGGGCTTGGTTCTCAGCACCACAGAAACCAGGCATGATATTGTGTGCCTGTTCTGCCAAGTTTGTGAGGTGCAGACTGGAGCATTGGAATTGCAAGGTCATCCTTAGCTGTGTATCCAGTTCATGGCCAGCCTGGGGTTGTGTGTAGCTGTCCTGGGAGTCAAGCAACCGCCATCTTGGGGAGTTCAGCTGTGTCCACTTATAAAAGAATTACACCAGCTGTACTTTTTGACTCTTTACTTCCCCTGAGGAGGACTTCACCTGCATACACAGCGGCTCCCGGCATTCTGGTGCCATCTCTGGAGAAGGAGCACCCACACCCTTGTAAGTAATTCTCACCTGTGCTCTGTAAGGAAGTCTCCTCAGTTTGTCACTGGAACCTGGGGAGGAGAGTTAGACATTGCTTATGTCTTCCCCGGGAGAAATTTTTATCAACACCGGGTTACATGAGACCCTGTTCCAAAAGCAAAACAAAACACATCACAGAAGAAGGGGGCTCTAGAGATGACAGCACCCCAACCCTTTGCTTCCTCCATAGGCCAACTTGAACACTGGTTCTTCAGGTCACTAGCTACTTGACTCAGGGAAGCTTAGAATGATACCTTCTCTCTAGCAAGCACAGGGCCCAGTGCCTCAGCCTACTGCAGTAGTATCTGCTCGGAGATGGCTGTGAGGGTTAGACCCAGCGGCACAGCCAGGGCACCGAGGACAATGCCACTCTCTCTCCCTTCTACCGTTCTCTGCCTGTCTTATTCTTCTTTCATATTTTTTCATCTCAAACAAAACTTCAAAGGTTGGTAGGATGGTTTGAATAAGATATGGTCCCCATAGGCTCATCTTTTTAAATATTTTGTACCCAGTTGGTGGAACTGTTTGGAAAGGATTAGAAGGTATGGCTCTCTTCATTGCTTTTCCTTTACTGTGAAGAGACACCATAACCAAGGCAACTTACATAATCATTTTTTTTCTTTCTTTTTTGGTTATTTTTTTTTCTTGTTTTTTTTTCAAGGCAGGGTTTCTCTGTCCTGGAACTCACTCTGCAGACCAGGTTGGCCCATAGACTCACAGAGGCCCCTGCCTCTGTCTCCTGAGTGCTAGGATTAAAGGTATGTGCCACCACGCCTGGCATAAGAAAGCATTTAACTGAGGGCTTGTTTACAGTTTCAGAAGGTGACTCCAGGACTATCATGGTGGAGAGCACTGCAGCAGGCAGACATGACAATTGAGATTTATTTGGGAAGGAGGAGTCCAGGAGAAAGGCTAACTCTGCCAGGGAGGGATAAATGGCGGCCCTTAACTGAACAGGTGGAGAGGCTTATATAGGGCTTCTTAGAGGCGGAGTTTTCCCAAGGAGAAGAGGGATTGGTTAGTATTTCCCAGTTTAGCTGGTCATGGGCAGAGATGGCTGTGACTTCATGGCCAAACTGTTTCTTTCACTGGTCCTTTTTACCCTTTGACTCTAATCTTAGGACCAGGGCATATTTCTTTCACTGCCTCTGATTCTGGGGACAAAGTGGGTTTCTTTGACACTAGTTTCAGAGTCAGGGCACATTTCTTTGGTCCTGGGATCAAGGATAAAGATGTTTTTCTCCCTGGCCCAGGTCTCAGATCCAGGGTGTGTTTCTTTCTCTGACTCTGGGTTCAGAGTTGGGGTGCTCAGTGATTGGTCAGTTTCCTGCTCCAGCTGTCCCTTTTGCCCTACGTACAATGTCACACGTCTGCAGCCATTTGGAACCAGAACATTGTGATTTCCTCTGGCCCGGTTGTCCTGCAAACCATAAGAGATAAAAGATTTAGAATCATGTCTGTGTTTATCTGATTCTAGGAACGCACCCAGCTTTGATTTTTCTTAAGAAAAATGAGGAAGCTGGGCAGTGGTGGCACTCAGCTTTGATCCCAGCACTCGGAAGGCAGAGTTAAATGGATCTCCGTGAGTTTGAGGCCACCCTGTTGTACAGAGTGAATCCCAGGACTACAAAGTTTTGAAAAATCCAAAACTAAGATAAACTAGTAACATTCTAGCTAGGATGAATCATCTTTGTCCTAATCTGTAACCATGACTCCCTTTCTGGTTCAAGGAATAGTGGTTCTCTGCCTCGCTACTCTGTCCAGAAGCAAACTGGGATTAAAGGTGTGTGCCACCATGCTAGGGTTGCGTGCTTGGCATGCAGAATTTGTTTGGATGATATTGTATTCGGCACTGAGGACATATCTGCGTGTGTCTGGAGGTGGACCGCGTCTCCAGGAGAGGAGATGCTTTATTGCTGACCACCACGTACAGACCAGATGGCTGTAACACTGGCTCAGAGGAGGCCTGTAACAACAGTTGAATGAACAAATGATGTCAGGTGATCTCCACTAGGCTGTTACTGTGCTCTCTCCAGGGCTCAGAGTGTTTGGTGTTTACTGTACATGTGGCCCCCATCTGACTGTGGTTCAACTTACAAGTATTCATCTTTAAGATGGATTTGGAGGAGTATGTTCATTTTGCGTGACATTGGGATGTAACTCCCCTCCTAAGCCAAGGAGCGTCTGCACAGAGCATCAGGGCACACGCAATTGTTGCAAGAAACCCAAGTGACCATTTTGGCCTCTTGTCGCACCTGCGAAGTAGTTACTCACTTGGCATCAGGGGCAGAATGAGATCTTACCAAGAGTCTATTTCTCAAGTTCTAGCTCTTAGCTGTGACACCAGTGAACTCTGGGTCAGCAACAGTCACGGCAGCAATGTCCCCTGGGACATTGTTAGAAATAAATGATAATTACCTTCCCCTATCCCAAACTCATCAATTCTGAAACTTGGGGTGGGGGTGGGGTGCCCCCTACCTGTGGTGTAATAAGCTCTCCAAGGTATTGTAATTCACTTAACTGTGAGACTCGTTTACTTTACTGTGGGACAATGGTCTTGTACCCTGTAAAGAAATGTCACCTTATTGGTTTAATAAAATATTGATTGGCCAGTAGCCAGGCAGGAATTATAGGCGGAATGAGCAGAATAGGAGAATTCTGGGAACAGGAAAGGCTCAGTCTGCAATCATCACCCAGATGCAGAGGAAGCAACATGAGAACGCCTCACTGCTAAAAGGTACCAAGCCACGTGGCTAGCACAGATAAGAATTATGGTTTAATTTAAGATGTAAGACTAAGTTAATAAGAAACCTGCGGTAATAGGTCAACCAGTTCATAATTACTGTAGACCTCCGTGTGTTTCTTTGGGACTGAATGGCTGGGGGACGGGCCGGACAGAAACCTCTGTCAACAGACTGTCAGCCCTTCATTATATCCCCTTCAGACACAAAGGTCAGAGAGTCAAGTGGTTATTTTACAGTTGTGTCTATGGTAATTACTGTCTCATTGCTGTAACAAAACACCATGCAAAAGCGTCTGAAGGGAGAGAGGTGTCTGTTTTGGCTCCTGGTTTAAGGGTGTGACGTCCCACAATGGTGGAAAGGCATGGCAGTGAGCAAGAGAGGCAGCTGGCCATGTTGCATCTGCAGTCAAGAGTCAGAAGGAGATGAATGCTGATGCATAACACACTTTCACCTTTTTTCCCCTTGCTTTTTTGAGACAGGGTTTCTCTGGGTGACAGTCTTGGCTCTCCTAGAACCTGCTTTGTAGACCAGGCTGGCCTTGAACTCACTGAGATCCACCTGCCTCTAGGATTAAAGGCAAATGCACCACCACCACCAGGCCTGCCTTCTCCTTTTTATAGTTCTGGACCCCAGACCAAGGACTGGCATTGCCCATGTTTAGGGTGGGTTTTCCCATCTTTATTAAATGTGGTTTCCTACGAAGGGCTGGTATCTTCTCGCACAGGAGACTAAGTATTATTTTGTGGTGATATGACAAAGAAGCCAGACTTCTGATTATCTCTGGCTTTTTCTGCCACTGTGATGCCATCCCCATTTGTCCTCACCAGTAGTCCAATGGATGGCACCAATTATAGACTCATCGTCATCATCATCATTATTATTTTGAGATGAGGTTTTTTTTGTGTAACACCTCTGGCTGTCATGGAACTTGCTCTGTAGACCAGGCAGGCCTCACACTCACAGAGATCCCCTGCCTCTGCCTCCCAAGTGCTGGGATTAAAGGTGTGTGCCACCATGCCCAGTCCAATTATGGATTCTTAGCTTCAAAAACCGTGAGCGAAATAAACCTTTTTGCATCATACATGACCCAGGTATTTCATTATACTCACAGAACACAGAATAATAGAAATGATTAAAGTGACAGGACATTCTTACTGTGCCTACTTCAGTCAGCTGGGCCCGCTTGGCCACCTGTTCCCATATTGTCTGTTTTTGGAAAACTGGTTCATCTTAAAGTTCCATTTGATGACATGTGTCCTGGTATGGTAATTCCATCTTGTTTGGTCAGATGTATTGGATCTAACTTAAAAATTTAGTCCTAACCAGTGCCCTGCCCCATCAAGTCTGACTTAGCAGTATTCACTGGGACATTGTGTAAAAACTGAGATATTCTCTTAATGCCCTGTGTGTACATGAGGGGGCTGCATATTTCCACTTTGGCCATTATCTGAAGATAGAGTCCTGTTGGTAAGCTACTTAGCATGGCTTTTGATCTCAATACTGGCATCTGAAAAATGGGTATGGATGGTTTAGAATTAAAACTACTTGGGCATGGGCTGGAAGGATGTGAGCTCCTACTGATCCTGCAGTGGAGTAGAGTTCAGTTCCTAGTACCCATCTCAGGTGGCTCACAACCACCTGTTAACTCCAACTGTAGAGGGATCTGGCGCCCTCTTCTGGCCTCTAAGAGCACCTACACTTACCTGTGTACACACACACACACACACACACACACACAAAGTAAAATGGTTTTTAAAGAGTACCGGGGAGGCTTTAAACCTCCCCCCAACAAAAGTGTTGTTGCCCCCCCCCCACACACACACACTGCCACCTTCCCTTCCTCTCTTCCTTTTAGGTGATGTAGCACAGCTGGCTTTAGACTCAAGGCAATGCCCCTGCTTCAGCCCTTCAAATACTGGAAGTAAAGGCACAAGCTATTGCGCTCAGCTCAAGTTTCCAGTATAAGATTTGAGCAGGAAACCTGAGATAGTGTCTCATGTGTGTCATCAGTAGGGAGGCTGGAGGACTCCACTGGGAGACAGAGCAGAGACAAACTGTGTTCAAAATAAAGGCCGAAGTACCTCCAGCAAATCAAGTCAGGGGGAGCTCACCACTTCTGGGAGTCCATGCCTCAACCCATAGCAGGGAGCACTCTGGCCCCCCACGTTGTCATTTAGGAGGGCACTGGATTCAGGTGCAAGCAGCTACAGATAGAAACAGTTTGTTTAAGTTTATTTTGTTTTTGTTTTTTTGAGTGTGTGTATGTGTAAGGGTGGGTGTGAGTGTATGCATGCATGCAGGCTTTCTCACCCATGAATGAACATGGGCCAAGGCCAGAGGTGACCAGTGGGACTGAGAGCCCAGTTTCCCCCTTCTTTCCCTTGAAGTTGTTGAAGAAGCTGTAGAGAAACTGACCCGAATGTTGGAAGAGGGCCACCAGTCCATTAGTGCTTTCCTCAGCCTGTTGAGAGAGGTGCCCTTTGTTGGTTGGTTTAGATCTACCAGGGTCACAAGGAGGGTCACAAGGCCTGTGTGTTTGCTTCGTACTATCAAGAGGTGATAGAATGTCTCAGAAGTGGTACCTGGTAGGAGGTCTTTAGGTCATAAATAGGCGTGCCCTTGATGGGGGATAACCGGAATCCAGGATCGTCCTATCTCTCTTCACTTCCCGTCTACCATGAAATGAATACTTTCTCCACCATGTGCTCCAGCCATGATGTTCTGCCTCACCACAGGCTTAAAAGCAGAGGTACCAGCCTACCACAGATGGATGCCATAAGACTGTGAGCCAAGGAAACTTCTGTGTGTAAATTCATTATCTCAGGTGTCACATTAAGGTAACATAAAGCTGATTCACACAGACAAACATACACAGAGATGCATAGACACACACACAGGCACACACACACACACACAGAGACGCACCTCTCTGAATACTGACAGCTCTATTGGTTTTTTTCTCAGCTTGTGACAGACTTGTGACAATCCTGAACTTTTATCATCGCTCCAAAACCACACAATTAGTTTAAAGTCCTCTGAGAGCTAAGTGGAGACAGAACGTGAGCTCCAGCGCCTGGGGGCTTGTTAGACGTGGGGGCCCAGCATCTGTCTGTGAATAGGGTCTCTGGGCAAATCACCTGCTCGTGTCAGTTGGTAAGACCCTGGCTACAGGCAGCGCTTCTCTCGCCCCCTGTGCTGCCCTTCCTGGCTGTTCAGCGGCTCTGTGGAGAAACGAAGAGTTCTCCCTCTCATCCTCCGCTCCCACCTCTTCCCTCTAGGGCCCTTTGGGGGTTTAACAGTTCAGCTGTGTCCCCTGTTCTGAGGCTTTCCTGCTCCCTTGGGTTGGGCAATCCTGACACCCCAGAACTCTAAGACTTAATTGCTTGGGGGAGAGGGAAATTCCCTCTCGTGATGAATCTGCCCGGAAAATGCAGTCCTTAATCTTCCAACCTGCTATTTTGTCACCCTAATAAAAGACCCCGCCAGCTTGGGGAATTAAAAACAAACAAACAAAAAACAAAACCCTTTTTTGGAGTCGTTCCTTATTCTTCCTACTTTGATTTCAGCCTCATCACCTTGGGCTACAATCTCTGGGGTCATTATGATTAAGAAAGGGTGTTAAGAAGCCTGGCTTGTCTCAGGCTGCTTCGGATCTGTGAACATGAAAAGCCACTGGTGACAAAGGTTGGGTGTGGACCCGTCGTACTGACTGTGTGCACAGTGAGCATGGTCACGGCGCCTTTCTCCTCACACTGGGGCCCAAGGGTATGAAGAAGAGAAAAATAAACCTTAAGCCAGGCGTAGCACATGGGAGGCTGAAGCAGGAGGATTGCTGTGAGTTTGAAGCTAGCCTGGGCTACATAGTGAATTCTGGAGCTATAGAGTAAGACATTATCTCAAGACAAAACAAAGTGTGTGTGTGCATGTGTGTATTTATCTGTCTGTGTGTCTGTGGGTGTTTATGTGTGTGTATGTGGTATGTGGGTGTGTCTGTTTTATGTGTGTGTGTGTCTGTGTGTGTATGTGTCTGTATTTAGTGTGTGTGTCTGTATGTGTGTATATGTGTGTGTCTGTCTGTGTGTGTCTGTGTGTATTTATGTGTGTGTGTCTGTGTGTGTATGTGTGCGTATTTATGTGTGTGTCTGTGTGTTTGTGTGTGTATTTAGTGTGCATGTCTGTATATGTGTGTGTCTGTGTATATTTATGTGTGTGTCTGTATGTGTGTATATGTGTGTGTCTGTGTGCATATTTATGTGTGTGTCTGTGTATGTGTGTGTCTGTGTGTGTATTTATGTGTGTGTATGTGTGTGGGTGTATGTGTATGACTGTGGTATGTGTGTGTGTGTATGTGTGTGTATGTGTCTATGTGTGTTTTTATGTGTGTGTTTGTATGTGTGTATATGTGTGTGTCTGTGTATGTATGTGTGTGTATTTATGTGTGTGTGTCTGTGTATGAGTGTGTGTGTGTATTTGTCTGTGTGTGTTTATGTGTGTGTGTGTGAGTGTATTTATGTGTGTGTGTCTGTGTATGTGTGTGTGTATTTGTCTCTGTGTGTGTCTGTGTGTGTTTATGTGTGTGTATGTGGGTGTGGGTGTATGTGGGTGTGTCTGGGGTATATGTGTGTGTGTCTGTGTGTCTGTGTCTGTGTGTATTTATGTGTGTGTGTCTGTGTGTATTTATGTGTGTGTGTCTGTATGTATGTATATGTGTGCCTGTGTGTGTGTCTGTGTGTGTATTTATGTGTGTGTCTGTATGTATGTATATGTGTGTCTGTGTGTGTATTTATGTGTGTGTTTCTGTCTGTATGTATATGTGTGTGTCTGTGTGTGTATTTATGTGTGTGTGTCTGTCTGTATGTATATGTGTGTGTCTGTATGTATATGTGTGTGTATGTGTGTGTACATGCATGTTACAGTGATTGGACATGTGAAGGTCAGAGGATAACTGTGTGGAGTCAGTTTTCTCCTTCCACAGTGAGTTCTGGGGTTCAACCTTAGGTCATCAGGCTTGCGTAAACTATAAACTATCTTGCTGGTCCCCAAACTTTCATCAAAGGCCATATCCCCCAAGCAAGGACACACAGTGATGGAAAGATACAAATTCTGCCACGTGTCATCACACTTCATAATGCAGTGGGCAGCACGACACAAAGAATGGCCATCTGAGATGTCACCCCAATCCTCTCATTCCCCTAAACTGGCTCCTTCGAAGCATTTAACCGAAGTTCGGCAGATGTGCTTTTAGATGTATGCTTTAAAAACACCGTGCTCCCTAACACGTGAGTAAGCTGCAAAAACTGAGAAAGAAGGCTGCTTCCAGTCAACGTGAAGAGCTTTAAACCTGAAGATACCTTTGTGTTTCAAGTAGAAACAGTCAAAATACGTTTTTTGTATTCTTTCAAAATCTGGCTGGGGAGGCAGCTTAGTTGGTAAAGTACTTGTTATGTAAGAGTGAGGATCTGAGTTTGATCCCCAGCACCATGTGGAAAAAAAAAGTGTGTGAGGTCATGGGTGCTTATAACCTCAGCACTGGGGAAGCAGAGGCAGGAGGATCCCGGGGCCGGCCTGCCAGGCTAGCCTGCTGAGGGGGGCCTGGTGCCAGCGAGAGCCGTGCCTCACAAACAGTGAGAGAGGAGGACATGGCAGCACACACCTTTAGTCCCAGTACTAAGGGGGGAGAGGC
This sequence comes from Chionomys nivalis, assembly GCF_950005125.1. Classification (NCBI taxonomy): domain Eukaryota; kingdom Metazoa; phylum Chordata; class Mammalia; order Rodentia; family Cricetidae; genus Chionomys; species Chionomys nivalis. Next base: position 116,216,732 of record NC_080088.1, read on the forward strand.
AGGTGGGTATTTCTGTGAGCTCAAGGCCACCCTGGTCTACATTGTGAGTTCCAGGGCAGCCAGGGCTATGTAGAAAGACCCTATGTAAAAACAAACAAACACACAAGCGAGTTTGGGGCTGGAGGAGGGCTCCTGTGACGTTGACATCTGTTCTCTTCTCACAGCCAAACACACCTGTGGATACCCTCTCTGCAGGCTAGTTTTGTGTCAGCTTGAGACCAAGTCTGACCATTAGAGAGGAGGAAACCTCAACTGAAAAGATGCCTCCTGACTGGGCGGTGGTGGCACACGCCTATAATCCCAGCACTTGGGAGGCAGAGGCAGGTGGATCTCTGTGAGTTTGAGGCCGGCCTGGTCTTTAAGAGCTAGTTCCAGGACAGGCTCCAAAGCTACAGAGAAACTCTGTCTTGAACCCCACCTTCTTCCCTCCCCCCAAAAAAACATGCGAGAGGAAAAAAAATGCCTCTTTAGGATCCACTGTAGGCGAGCCAGTAGGGCATTTTCTCAATTAGTTATTAAAAGGGGAGGGCTCAGCCCATTACGGGTGGTGCCACCCCTGGGCTGGTGGTCCTGGGTTCTATAAGAAAGCGGCTGAGCAAGCCATGAGGAGCAAGTCAGTAAGTAACACCCTCCATGGCCTCTGCATTGGCTCCTGCCTCCAGGTTCCTGCCCTGTTTGAGTTCCTGTCCTGACTTCCTTCAGTGATGAACTGTGATGTGGATGGAGAAGACAAATAAAGCCTTTCCCTCTTCCCTTCCCAACTTGCTTTTGGTCATCCTGTCTCATTGTAGCAATAGTAATCCTAGCTAAGACTTCATCCCTTCCCCCCCCCACACACATAAATTCTTTCAACCCAGAAAGTTCATATATATAATATGTATATAGATTTTCCTCTTTCAGAATTTCATACATGTATTTAATCTGTTTTGATCATATCTACCCATACCCCCTCCACCCAACTCTTAGTATTTTACTCCGTCTTCCTTCCTACTTCGTGCCTTCTTTTTTTTTTAACCTATCAAGTCCTGCAGTGAGATAACAGACACTTCCTCTGTATGCTGTGAATATGCATTCCTCTCATTGGTTAATAAAGAAGCTGTTTCAGCCTATAGCAAGGCAGAATAAAGCGGGGCGGGAAAGTCAAACTGAAGGGTAGAGTTGGGGCGGGGGACAGAAAACACCAGCCAGCTGCCCAAGAAACAAGTTGCCAGTAGGCTGGTAATGCCATGGCCATGTGGCAATACATAGATTAATAGAAATGGGCCAATTTAAAATTCAAGAGCTAGTTAGTAGTAAGCCTGAACTATAGTCCAGACTGTTTTTATCTAGAAGCACCTGTGGGGACGGGGTGGGACAGAGAAACCTCCATTTACAGAGTTGAACTAGCGCCTCCCACTAGTACACAGATGCCAGCCATCCCTGGCGCATGGGCAGTCTACCAGTGGCCAATATTCCAGACCCCAGCTCCCCGTCCCTTCCTCCCTTTCTCTCATCCTCTTTCCTTCTTTCCATTCCCCATCCACTCCTCGGAGGGGGTAAGGCCTTCCTTGGGGAGTCATACCAACTTGAGGCAGGACCAAGCCCCCACCCACCACCACGCATCAAGGCTGAGCAAGATATCCCACCATAGGGAATGGGCTCCAGAAAGTTCTTTTTAAAACTTTAAAAATTTACTTACTTTTATTTTATGCACGTGAGTGTTTTGCCTGCACATACGTATGTGTGTGCCTATGTCCGTGGAGGTTAGAACGGGGCATCAGATTCCTTGGAACTGGAGTAACAGATGTTTGTGAGCCGCCTGCGTGTGCTGGGAATTGAACCTGGGTCCTTTGCAAGAGCAGCTGCTGCTCTTGACCTGAGTCCCCTCTCCAGCCCCTTAAAAAAAAAAAAAAAAGAAACATTTAAAGGGGAAACAAATGGAAGTGGATGGTTTCCAAATCTGAGAGATGCGGCAGACCGCGGGAAATTCATAATTCACTCATTTCTTACGATGTTTGTTACATTTGTTATTATTATTGGACAATAATGTTTTGGGAAAGTTCTGAAATTTAAAGATTACTCCAAGTACATAATTTAACAAAACTGAAAAAAGTAATTTCTTCCTGAGGGGTAGCTCGTGTTTCTGAACCACACGACAGTGAGGCATGCTAATCTTTGCTTTAGGCTTAGTGTTTTGTTTTGCTTGATTTCTTGAGAACAGGGTTTCTCTGTGTGACAATCCTAGCTGTCCTGGAACTCACTTTGTAGATCAGATTGGCCTCGAACTCACAGAGATCCTCCTGCCTCTGCCTCCCAAGTGCTGGGATTAAAGGCATGTGCTACCATCACCCGGCACGTTTTGTTTTATTAAGGAGCATTGGACAAAAACAACTAATTCAGGATGTCATAGTCTGGCAAACGTTGGCCTGAGTAGGATCACAGGTTATCTTTAGTCTGTGCTGATTAATTAATTGTCTTCTTAATGCTAAATAAATTCTAAGCTTCTAGTTTTGATGCACAACTTCTCATTTTTTTCTGTTGCTCAGGTGGTTTGAAATTCTAATTGTGGATTAATTTTGCAAAATTAACACCTAAAAGGGCAACATTGAAAACATTTCCTATTGCGTAACTCCAGAGTGCTGGGGAGGTGATGTGGCAGATTGGAAAGTCACAGAACTTAGACCTCCATATATGCTTATTTCAAAATGATTCATCTGCTTAAACAGCAGGGAGGCCCGCAGTGGTTAGAGCTGGCTGTACTCAAATGTAGAGAACGCAACATGATCGTCTTGGCAAAATCAAGGTCATGTTAATTCTTTAAAAACCCCAAGTAGGGTGAGAATGGACCCCAAGGCAACATCGGACCCAAGCAAATCACCCAGTTGTGCTCTGTTTCATGGGTTTTTGAACCCGACAATAGGTTTCTCCACCGACACAGGAAGCCAGATCAAGCCAAATTCAAAAGACCAGGCTTTTCTGGGCCAAGTCATTCGAGAGTGACTTTCTGTGAGGGGGCTTGGCAGTCGATCTGAAGGGGAAGGGTCTGGAGAAGGAGGAGCTGGAGACTCCAGCAGAGCCTTGTTCCCCCCCCTCCACACAAACCGCAAAATTACCGCGCCAGGAGAAAGTGCTCCCAGGGACAGAAGAGAGAGAGGTAGCCATTAAAGCCCCACTACGGACTCCTAGAGATCACTAACTGTAGCTAGCAGGCTTTCTCTTTGCTGGGGAGCAACTTCATTGTGCTCCTTATGCGGATAAGGCTCTCTGGTTTCTTTCTACAATGGTGAAAGTGTAGTCTACAATGCCACAATGCCAAGTAGTCACCTCAACGAGCCCCTCCTTTCCACCCACTAGCGTGGGGATGAGCCACACCTCCTGAGGTGTAAGCACAGCTCCCTGCTGTGATGTTCCAGCGCACCAGGGTGGCAGCTTTCCATTGCTCTGACAAGATACCTGAAGAGAGGACACATCCCTTCTGGTTCCTGCTTTTAGAGTTTGAGTCCACGGCTATTCATTTCCATGGACTGGGGTCGATTGGGAGGTGTATGACATCATGATAGAAGGGGAAGGAGGAATCAAGTGGAACAAAACTTAACAAAAGTCACCCCTCTACTGGCTAGCTTCCACAGGGCTGGCAGCTTATGTGTGATCCCAGAGGAGAAAAGTGTTTGTCTTACCCAGCTGTGCACCCTGTGGGTTGCCCTTGGGAGTGTCCTGGCAAGACAGCCCTAATAGAACCATTGAAGGGTATGGGCGAGTCAGACAGAGTTCAGGAGGACGATCAAGCTCTCCTCCTTTTCTTTTGAGACAGGTTTTCATTTTGTAGCGATGTTTGTGTTTGAAGACGGGAGTCAGTGTTGCTGCTGTCTTCTCAGTTACTCTCCATTAAATCTTTTGAGACAGGGTCTCTCGCTTACCCTGGAGCTTATGGATTAGGCTAGACTGGCTGGCCAGAGGACTTCGGGGTCCCCCTTACCTTCACCTCCTCACTCCTGGGATTACAAGGGGACAACATCCTCACCTAGCACATACTTCCATGACAAACCTGTTAGAACTCCAGCCCCAGCTGAGAATAGTGGTGTCTGCCTTTAATCCCAGTGAGGCACAGGCAGGCAGATCTTTGTGAGTTCAAAGCTAGCCTGGTCTACAGAGTGAGACCCTGTCTCAAAAGCAAGAACAAACCAAACGACAAAGCCTTCCAGTACGGGTAGACATGCATGCTGGGTGTCACATTGTTTCCTAGATACAATGATTCCCAGCAACTAGATACAGATGGGGTAAGCGGGGTCTTTGAGACACTTTTGATATGAAGCCACTGTCTCTTCCCCCAATATTTATTTATTTATTTATTTATTTATTTATTTATTTATTTATTTATTATTGTTTTTTCGAGACAGGGTTTCTCTGTAGCTTTGGAGCCTGTCCTGGAACTCGATCTGTAGCCCAGGCTGACCTCCAGCTCACAGAGATCCGCCTGCCTCTGCCTTCCAAGTGATCTGGGTTCGATTCTCAGCATACACACGGAGTCTCACAAGGCTCCAAACTTCAGTTCCAGGATGCACATGATAAGACAGACAGGCAGAATATACTCGTAAACGTAAATTAAAATAAGTAAATCTGGGGAAAAATGAGAAAAGTGACATTTTAGTCAAAACTGAAAGAGTCTTAACCGGTGCATGCTTTGGTCTCTGGTATCTAAGGGGAGGGGCGCACTTCAAAAACACCTTGAAACCCACATATCCATCAGATCAAAAGAAAAGTAGAATGTCAAGGGCGGGGAACCCAGGCTCTGCAAGTCTGGAAACTTCCCAGGTATTTCCCACTTCAGACAAGGTGACTATCTACTTAAAAGGGACATTTCCTTACCTGCTCAGAAGAGGTATGGGGTATGGAAATCACTGTATATTTTATGCCGTTATAACCTGCTTTTGTTCTCATTGTTCTGCGCAAACATTGACTATTCTGCATATTAGGAGGCGCCCAGGGAGCTCTAAGCAATGAGGGAGGGGGTCGCGTGTATACTAGCTAGGGCTGGCCTGTGGCGTGCAGCAGGCAGGTTTAGGTGTGTGAACACTGGGTCACCAGATGGTGGCGCTGTTCTGCGCAGTTATGGCGCCTTTATGTACCCCTGCGGAGGGCAGTGGGTTGTTGATGCCAGGCATTGAAGGTGATCGCTCTGCTTGGTGACTGTGCTGTAACTCTACACCCCTGCTGCTGCCCAACCTCTCGAAGCTCCTGCCTGCCCCACCTGGATGGTTTGCATCTTCTCAAGTCGTGAGCCAAAATGAAGCAACCCCTTTCAGGTAGTTCATCACACGAGATGAGTCACTAATTCAATCCCAGGGGAGGAGGGAGGAAACTCAGCGTGGCCAGGGTGAGACTTAGCTCACCCCAAGCCGGTTTACAAAGTCAGTGGGTGATCAGATGTTTTTATTGTAAAGTGTCCAGTTTCATAATGTTTGAAACAAATTTAGATTCTTTTTATAAACTTTGTATTCCGTTTAGTAATCTAGTGTGAGTGCGCATGTGGGCTAGCGAGCCCACATGTTTGTGAGGAGGAGCTCAGAGGACACCTTTCCTAAGTCAGGCTCTCATTTCACTGTGTGGTCCCGGGGATTGAACGCAGGTCCTCAGCTCAAGCTTGGCGGTAAATTCCTCACCTGCTGAACTATCTCGCGTGCCCCAAATTCAACTTCTTGGGTTTGTTTTTGTTTTTTTGAAGACATAGTTTCTCTGTATAGCTTTGGAGCCTGTCCTGGAACTTGCAACTTGTTGTTTTATTAAAAAAGATTTTTTTTGAGATTTATTTTTATTTTATGTGTATGAATGTTTGTCTGAGTCTATGTCTGTGAATCACGCTTTTAATCCCAGCACTTGGCAGGCAGAGACAGGTGGATCTTTGTGAGTTCCAAGCCAGCCTGGTCTACAGAGCAAGTTCTAGAACAGCCAGGGCTACACAGAGAAACCCTGTCTTGAAAACCAAAACAAAACAACAAATGAATGAAATGATTACAGGCCTAACGATGAAGGCCTGTGATATTCAGAGACTTGGGAGGCTGAGGCAGGAGGATCTCAAATTCAGGACTGCCTGGGCTGTAGCGTGAGTAGGGCCAACCTGAGAGATTTAGTGAATCCGTGAATCCGTGTCTTAGCACTGGGCAGTAGCTCAGTGGGTAGAATCCTTGTTTAACATGTGTGAGGCCCTGGGTTCAATCCTTAGCATCACATTAAAAAAAAAAAAAAAAAGAAAGGAAGGAAGGAAGAAAAAAATAGTTCGATTCAAGATAAGTTATGAGCTGAGGTATGAAGGCATTGGGCTCTCGGAGTTGCAGGCTGGGGATGTGAAATGGAGCATCCTGTGAGATAGGTCAACACTATCTCAAGAAGCTAAACACAGACTTTTCATTTAACTCCAAACCCTTCTCCTGAAATACACTGAGAAGAATTAACAGTGGGGGTGGAGCCTGGTGGTGGTGGTGCAGCCTTTAATCCCAGCACTCGGGAGGCAGAGGCAGGTGGATCTCTGTGGGTTCAAGGCCAGCCTGGTCTACAAAGCGAATCCCACCCAGGACAGCCAGGGCTACACAGAGAAACCCTGTCTCTAAAAACTAATAAAAATTTTAAAAAAGGAGTGGATGCTTGCAGAAGACAAGACATTAAATGAAAAACCTCAGTGCCAGAAATGGGTTAACCCCCTACAAGTTGTGGGCTGTGGAGTCCCCGAAAACCAGAGAATCCCCCTATCCCACAATACAGGTTGTGCCGTTGTTCTTGGCTTCCCACTCAAACTAGATGACAAGACCCGTAGCTGAATAGATCACACACTCTGGTGGCAGACACAGAGACATCAAGCTGGACCTGAACTGGAGGCTTCCTCCCTGCTGGCTAGCTTTCATAGTGTTGAAAGAGTTGGGTAGGTCTGCTGGGAAGGAAAGTCAGCACAGCCTTACCCGGCTGTGAACGCTGTACGCTGTTGCTGTCCCAGTGGCACCATTGTTTTGCGGGTAGACAACTGCTTTCTGGTTGAACCTGAGGTCTGCCCCACATGAAGAAATTCAGACCTGGCACCGTGAACCTGGTCAAAAACCCATTGCTAGGGAAGTTATAAGCCCTAGGCAGACTGTTGTTTTGCTAAATGGACATGCTATATAACTGACTTCAAATATTTCTATCTATAGGTTAGCGCTCTCTCCAGTCTTGGTCAGAGAGACATCTATAGTGGGCGGTAGTTAATAGGGACTCGCTGCTAGCCAATATCCTGAGAACAGGTTGTGACATCCGCGTCACTGCCTCCAAGGCTCAAGGAACATGGATTGAAGAGGGGGTAGGAAAAGCATAAGAGCCCGAAGACGGCCAGGGGTGCAGGTATGAGATGATGGCCCTGTACGCATGAACCCATAGCAGCTGTGGTTAACTGCTTAAGACCTGTCCAAGACTGGGCCTATTGTGGGTAGAGGAGTGCACAGCAGACCTTCTCACCAACCAGAGATGCTATTGGCAGCTGACTGCTGCTGGGGAGGAAGAGTGTTTTCTAAAGTGGTAACTGGTAGGTTGCCCTTGGTCCAGAAAGTACCCCCACCCCCATGCTCACGCAAACAACCCTTTCCGTGTGGGTTACACACATAAAGATTTGGAAGTAGAAGGGAAGTATATTGGGAAAAGAAAGGGTTTAGTAAGAGTGGAGTGGAATGAAGATAAGGGACAGTAGTGGGTGAGTGATCGTGATCAAATACGTAATATGTATAAAATTATCCAAGAATAAATCAATTAGAAAGGAAAAAAACTTGTGCTGCTGGAGAGATGGACCAGCAGTTAGGACTACTGGCTCCTCTTCCAGAGGACCCAGATTCAACTCCCAGCACCCACATGGTGGCTTGCATCTGCTTGTGATCAGCTCTAGGGGCTCCAGTGCCCTCTTCTGGTCTTCCTGGGCACTGCGTGCACGCGGTGCCCATGGACAGAGAGGTGGAAGTAGGTTGTGTCTCTGATACTGCTGACAAGGAAGTCTTTTCACTGTGTGTCTACGGGGGCCAGGAGGGCACCTCTTTTGTCCTGAGTGCTGTAACTGAAAACACACATGGCATACTACAGAGTAATAATTTACTCAGAAAGCCAGCATAAATCCCCGGGCCAAATGGCCCATTCCCGTGAGCCCAGACGATCCTGACATGGACAGAGTGACCCACTTGCTCCGGAAGTGAAGATGTAGAAACGAAGGACCCTCAAAGGTGGACTCTAGAAAAGTGGTTTTCCTCGATGTCAGAGAAACCTTATAAGATTAAAGAGAGGAGCATTTGGTTTGCTCTTATCAAAGCGATTTTTAAAGTCATTTATATTTGAGGAGTTCTATGTGTTAGAACAGGATTACAGTCCCCATGCAGCTGCGAGATATTTGGTTGTATCTCGGGCGCTGCTGTTCTGATGCTATTACCTCTGAAAAACTGGTAGGAAGAAAAAAAAAGAAAAACTACCAAGAGGAACAGCCTGGGAAGATTAGCACAGGCGTTTAAGAGGAGGCTGGGGTCTGGCTCTGACCTCGATCCCCCAGCACTGTATAAACCACCCCCGGTGACACAGGCCTATCCTCCTGTTACTTGGGAAGTGGAGGCAAGGGGACCAAGAAGTTCAAGGTCATCCTTGGCTGCACAGTGTTTCCGAAGTCAAAGTTGCTCCTGTGTAGCTCCACACAGATGGCCCTTAGCCTCCTAATCTACCATTCCCCAGTTTCTGAGCCCAGGGCGATCTGGAAAACCTTGAGGCCATCACCAATCAAGCAGGGGTAGAGAGCGTCACTCTTTCTGGTGCCCTAGAATTTCAGCTAAACCGTAAAGGTGATGGGAAGGGTAAGCCTCCTCACTCGGGGAGAGGTGGTCAGGCTTGTCCCTTGACCATCTGTAACTCTCAACCTCCAGCCTATACGTGATAAGGTCAAGATCTTATCTAGAAGTTTCTCTGACAAGCTGATCCTGTTCCGCAGAGGTCAGGTGACAATTTCAAAGCATGCTTAGGCTTGAACCACCCTGAAAAGACTGAACTGAGGGGCCCTGGGAGCTGGAGAGTGTGCTTCCTAGAGCAAGAATGGAGGCAGGGACGTGGGAGGTCATCCCTGCCTGCCTTAACCCTGATAGGGTTCCTAGGTCTTTAAGGCGCTAACGAGTCCCTGTGTGCTCCACAGGTTACCAGGCCGCAGCAAGGCAGCTGATACTCTGTGCCCATCACTTCTCAGCTAGGATGGCCCCTTTCCTGCTCAGTTCTGCAGGGGATGGGGAGCAGGCAGGGAAGGAGACATCCACTCTTACCTGGAGCCCACTGCAGACTCCTGGACCATCTCAGGTTACATCTCAGCACTGAAAGGGAAGAGGGGGCAGGGTCATAAATTCCAAATTATTCTCTGCTCTGTAGTAAATTCCAGGCTATCAGCTACAATAGACCCTGAAGGGGAGGGGGCAAGGAGGGAGATTTTGCTGAATCTACCCCACCCACTAGTAGACCAAGACGTGATTAGTAAAACTTCCCAGGAAGACTAGAGAGACAGCTTGACCTCTGAGGGCAGGGTGATGCCCAACACCACCTGTAAGGGCCGTCTGTGAACATGGCCTCAGGCCCCTCAGCATAGCCATCACAAGTCATGTGGGACTGGGCACCTGAGAGCAGGTGTGCCATCTCCCATCAGATTCCTCTCCATTGTCTGCTTTCCACTAAAACCTCCATGTGCTGTGTCTAATGGCAGAGTCGGATCATGTGGTACTCAATGGCCGGAAAGTTTCCAAAAGAGTACTTCAGGGTCTGCGAGACGGCTCGGGGTGAAGGGACTTGCAGCCAAGCTTAAGGACCTGAGTTGGAGCCCCGGGACCCACATGGTAGAAGGAGAGAATGAACTCCTAAAATGTGCCCACCCTGTCTTACATACACACATATATGCACACTTGTGCACACACACATAAATAAATACATATAATAAAGATTAATACAAATTTTAAAAAGTCAATTCTAAAAAAAGAGTGTTTCTTCTATAGAGAGGTTGTTTCCATAATGTGGGCTGTTTTCAAACAGGACAAAGATGCACTCGCTGCTGCTCTGGCAATTGATGACTTATGATTATTTTACTTGTCTAAGTTTCAGTAGAAACATCTTTGACAAACAGAAGCCATTTTGGAACAATATCAAAGCCTCTCCCGCCATTACTATCGATTCCTGCTAAATTCTCTTAAGAGATCTGTAGAAGACCCTGGGACCCAAGGGGCCCCATTTCAGGCTTCTGGAGACAGGAGAATTCTAAGTGGGTGAGCTGGTATGGGTGCCAGGAAAAAGGCTGAGAACATAAACTTTCACCAGTATATGGACTGTTGGCGTGACGCAGGGGTGGGGCAGAGAAACCTGAAGAACTTGTGCTCCTCTCAACAATCTATAGGGACAAAACAAGGGACTTTTAGGAGGTTGATATCCCAGAGTAGAAGAGAAAACGAGTCTGAAAATGGCATTTTCTAGCTTGGGATAACTGGCAGATCTGGATGCAGCACAGAGCAAAAGGCTGAGAAGCCGCGTAGAAAGTTCCAGAAAAAAAAAAACAAACCAGTTTTCCAAACTCTTGCCTTACTTAGGAGGTTAGGTCATAGGGGCAGGGAGAGGGGACCTTGAGAACAAGGATGATGGTGTCACATTGAAACAGAAACACACCCTTCACCCAGCTTGGCTGACAGAGCTGTGATCATTCCCCATCATGTCTCTTCAGGGCCAGACAGTCATTTAGAGACTCTCTATATATATGTCTCATACACAATATCTGCCACCAAACAAAAATTCAACAAGGCTCACTGATAGGACCAGATCATTAAAAACAAAGAGAAACATAGTAACCAGAAAGCTCCTCAAAGGTGGAGAGATGCTGGGGTCAGAGGAAAGTAACCGATGTTAATAAGTTCAAGGGAAACAAAGAACGGAGAAAATAGGAGGGAGACAACTTTGTGGTAGAACTGGACTCTGGAGACTTCATAGTGCTTAAAATTGGTTGTTTGGCCTCATTATGCATAGAGAGTGTTCTGCATGTGTGGTGCTGGGGATGGGGTCCAGGGTCGGGGCATGCTGGGTAAAACGGTCTGCCACTGAAGCACACACCCAGTCCACCAGACATTTGGAACATACGGATGCAACTCTGTGTGAGTTCTAAAGCCTCTGGCTCCAAGTCTACAAATCAATTTGATCCAACTTGGCCACTAGTGGTGTCCTCTCTCTTCATGCCACAGGTGGCTTGCTGGCTTGCTCTAGGGATGACCAACTTTAGCGTATGTTCTGAATCTCACACTGCTCTTGGCCGAGCCCTCTAGAATCCCAGAAACGGGAGAAAAGGATGCCTTTTGCTAATGTTTTCTCTCTCTCTCTGGAGGGAACGGTAATTGTTCTATGTTGCCAGGCTGACCCCAAACTCCTTTGTTCAAGCAGTCCTCCTGTCTCAGCCTCCCAAGGAGCTGGGACTTCAGGTACATACATGCCACACCAGGCTACTCATTATTGGAAACACAGCCCGTGGGCAGTTCATTAGGGATACAACTGGATCTGTCCGTCAGAGATGGGAGGCCTCCTTGAGACATTTGACTTCACCCTGAATGACAAGAAAAAAGTCAAAGAGAAGAGAATTAGGGTGAAGTGTGGTCTGGGCAGAGTGTGTATAGAGAACACCGATTTAATCAGGGGTTGGCATAGCTCCCTGAAATGAGCCACAGAGTAAATATTTTAGCTGCCATGAGCCATGCCATTTCTGCTGCAACCATTGGCTTTACAACAGGACAGAAGTAGCCATGCACCATTCATGAGTGGGTGGTAATTTTGAGGTTGCAGCCTCTCCAGCTGTCCATGTGCATGTGCTATCCTGATGGATGCTATTCTCCTAATAAAGAAACCTCCTGGGGGTAATTCATCTTCGTTCCTTTCTATCCAAACTATAATATAATCTTTTTTTTTTTTTTTTTTTTTTTTGAGACAGGGTCTCACTATGTAGCTCTGGCTGACCTGCAGCTAACTATATAGACGAGCCGGATGGACTCGAACTCCCAGAGATCCACCTGCCTCTGCCTTGCTAGTGCTGGCGTTAAAAGTGCACGCGCCATCATGTGCGGCTAAGAACAAAGGTGATATCTTTATTATTACTTTATAACAAACTGGTGGAGAGTACTCTGCGAGTATACGGATACCTAACTTCAATTCCTGGAACCCAAGGTGGAAGGAGAGACTTGACTTCACAAGCTGTGCTCTGGCTCGTAGGCACACTGCGGTGCACGTGTCGCCCCTCCCCCCATCAATTAATAAAAAGCGTATCTGTAACAGAGGCACTCCAGTAAAACTTCGTTAGCTGCATAGTGAAATGTGAATTTCTTGTATCTTCCCCTTTCTTGTCACAACGTATCTTTCCCTGCCCTCAACGTCTTTAAAATGTACAAGGGTGTTTTCTACTCCAGGACCCTAGGCGGCTGACAAAGGGTAGGGTTGGTAGCTGGAGTTACTCCAGAAAGGCCCTTGTGGGACAAGCTAGCAATCGGGAGCAAGACAACGCCTCCTGTCTCTCTGCAAATGGACCCTAGCTAGATCGGGCCCAGGTAGTCGTCGTCCCCATAACCGCCCCAACTCAAGGAAACCCATTAAGCCCTCCATCCCCACCCCTGTCCCCTGCCCAAGCCACAAGAAGACTCAGGCAAAGTCAGGCAAGGCGCACAGACTCGGAGCCCAGCAAGCCCGGCGCGCACCTGCTCCCGGGCCCCCGCGCACCTGCTGAGCCGCGCTCCGGCCTCGTCTCGCGAGATCAGGGCTGGCGTAGTGGCCCCCACCCCCACCCCGGCCACCGAGTACCTCTCCCCGCCCCCGGGCCGGGCCTCCCCGCCACCTAGGGGACCAGCCCGGCCCCCCTTTCCCACCCCCACCGCATCGTAGCGGCTGCGCTCCGCACGCGAGCCCCTCAGTCCCTAGGGACCCCGCCTCCCAGGCTGGAGGGTGGCCCGGTGGGCAGGTGCACGCGCCGCCTGCCGCCAGCGGGTCCCAGGCGCGCCCGGGGTGGGGGGACCCGGGGACCGGCTGCGCGCACGGCGCCTGTCGGCGCTGCATCCCTCGCTCCGCTCTCCACCCCGCCCTGTGATTGACAGGCAAGATGTCGGTGTGGAGCGAGGCAGGAGCCTTCACTCCTGGAGCCCAGCGGCGGCAGCAGCAGCGGCGACGTCGGCGGCAGCAGCAGCAGCAGCAGTGTTATCGCGGGGAGCAGACCGCAGCCAGCCGCAGTGGGCGCCGCAGCCGCGCCAGTCGTGCGCACAGCATCCTGAGAGTGCGCTGAGCGTGGAGACCCGCGGACCATGCCGTGTCACCGCGACCGGGAGGGGGGCAGGCGCGCTCCTTTTTGATATAAAATCCAGCCGGCCAAAAAGATTTATATACCTATAAGTCCGCCCTTCACGGAGCCGGTGTGCGAAGCGTGAGCTCTATTTCCCTCTGCCTCCTCCTTCCACTCCTCCTCCCCTTCCTCCTCCTCTCCCTCCTCCTCTTTCTCCTCCTCCTAAGTGTACAGACTGCACCCTACCACCTGGTTGGCTTCTGACAAACGGGCATCTCTCCCTTTTTAGGGACCAGAGACACAGAGAAAGAGAGAGGAGAGAGACAAGGGACATTCTAATGCAGACTGCCTGATACTCCCCCCCCAAAAATAATAATAAATTTTGGCTCTTGTCCCCTCCTCCAACCCCCACCCCCTCAAGCTTGTGTGAGATGTTGGGTTTCTTCAGGAGACACTGCTGAGAAGTCGCAGTGGTTGGAGAGGCGTAGGGGGGTGGACTCCCTCTACCTCCACTCCCTCCCTCCCCCTTTTTTCTTTCTGGGAGGAGGTGGAGGAGGAGGAGGAGGGGAAGGGGGGTTGCAGAGCAAGCGATGGATGAGGAAAACATGACGAAAAGCGAAGAACAGCAACCTCTGAGTTTGCAAAAAGCCTTGCAGCAGTGCGAGCTGGTTCAGAACATGATAGACCTGAGCATCTCCAATCTGGAAGGGCTTAGGACGAAGTGTGCAGCTTCCAACGACCTCACGCAGAAGGAGATCCGGACCCTGGAGGTAGGTGTTGCCTGGGATGGGGGGGGCAATCCTGCCTTCCTTTCCCCTTCTCCAGTCCTACCCCGTCCCTTTGGGGTTCTGTTTGCTGAGGGAGGGCCTGGGGAGGGGAAGGGTGAAGCAGGTGGGCACCAATGATGCGCTATGATTTATCACCTGGCAAAGCCAGCACGGATGTCCCTTCCCAGTGTGGCTGTTGTCTGTGCTCGGCCGGGTGGCGGTTATAGCAGTAATAATTGCTGTTCCGTATTTATTATTATGGGTTGTAGCTGTTGCCATGATTCTTCTTTCCCGTGGGAGGAGGGAGTTTTACTTTATTATTATTTTCTTGTCTTTTTTCTTTCTTTTTCTTTTCTTTTTTTTTCCTTTCTTTTTCTTTTTTTTGCGTTTGGGGATTTGTTTATATGCCACGGGGCGCGGAGGGGGGGGGGCTTGTGTGTTGAATGCACGGTAGGGGCTGCAGGGAACCCACGTGACCTTGTGCGTTCTGCAGGTGGTCAAAGGTGGTTTTGACTGGTTTGATGGGGCTGCCTGAAAGGAAAGACTCGACCCTTTGCTCTGTGTCTCACCCGTCACCCCCCATATACACAAGATGCATGACAAAAGTCCCCAGGGAACTACCCGTTTCTAACACAGTCATTTGATGTAAGGGGGTGAATGCAGGCCCAAATTGTGTACAAAGAAACAATATTATGGTTGCCTGGGTGGTTCTTGCACTAGGTGGTTTGGGGAAAATCCTCTTGAGTTGTCTTGGTGAGACTTTGTGGATGGGGGGCCAGGGGAAGGAGCTGTGTTTGGCTCTTAATAGCATCTCTCCAACAGAACTTGAGTGGAGTTGGAAGCAGTTTGCTGAGAGACAGTGACAGGGATGGCTACAAAGTCACCACAAAGAGGTGGAAGGAACTACTTTCTTTCGAAGGCCGTTTTCTCAGAGGAAACTTTCAGGGTTATGGGAAAGGCCTGGTGTTCTGAAATCCTTGGGTGTCCACCTTGTTCAAAATGTCAGACAGATGCAGCCCCCTCACCGTCCTTCCCACAAAACGGCCCAGCTGTCCACAGTTTTTGATTTAATTTGGGAATTCCCACTAGCTGGCATTTGTCAGGGGGTGGTGGCCATGGAGATCAGAGCAAAGGAGGGTTCCCCTTTTAGTGGTGTGGCCATGTATCATGGAGCTTGGTGGTTTGGTTGGTCTCTGGCTTGTGAGTTCTTAAAGCCTGAAGTCTTGAGTCTTGGCTGGTGGGTCATCTTAATGCACCTCTCTGATTCACTTTTATTTCTCCAGCGGGGTTTTAAATTTGGGGAGGTAATCAATATTCAGGAGGTTACCATTTGGAAAGAGGAGTTTGTGCGTATAGATTTTAATACAGCGCTTGCCACCCTCAGATATATGCCTGTGCTCACCTGTCAGGCGGTAACACGATCCCAGAGATGGAATCAGATAAATAGCCATGTGGCATGTGTGTTGGGAGGCACAGGCGTCGCCTTTCTCAGGGTTTTCAGAGCGAGAGAAGGCTTGGTTAACGTTTGTTGCTGGAAGAAAAAGTGTGGGATGTGTTAGCCCAGCCCTGGTCTCTGCATGGGGCCCACAGAAGATTGGTTCAGAGCTATACCTGGGAAAGCTTATATAGATAACCCCTGAAGGCCACCACCACGTCTCCTCTAAAAGAACCCACCATGCTGGGATCATTATTGCAGTTTAAGTTTCTCACAGGTTCCCTCCTATTCCGTCCTCTGATGATTCCCTGCAGAGTGGTGACCGACACAGCTGGGCATTCAGGCTGGGGTGTAGCTCAGTGGTCCAGTGCTTTTGTGGCATGCCAAGACCCTGGGTTCAATTCCCAACACTGTGCAAACACGCAAACCAAGAGTGGGTACTTGGTTCTGTGTTGTCTCTCTGCAAGGTGGTTTACATTTGAAACTGGAGGACAGGAGCACTGGTCAAGAAGTTGGAATCACAGGCGTCTTAGTCAGGGTTACTGCCGCTATGATAGTAACATGACCAAGGCAAGTTGGCTACGAAAGGGTTTATTCTACATATGCGTTCACATCATAGTTTATCAGCAAAGGAAGTCAGGGCAGGAACCTGGAGGCAGGAGCTGGTGCAGAGGCCATGGAGGGAGTTGCTTCCTGGTGTTCCTTCATGGTTTGCTCAGCCTGCTTTCACCAGCTGAGGGATGACACCACCCGTGACAGGCCAGGTCCTCCTGCATTGCTCAGTTATCAAGAAAATACCCAGCAGCTGGATGTAATGGAGGCATTTTCTCAGGTGAGGCTCCTGCCTTCCAGATGACTCTAGCTTGTGTCAAGCTGGCATAAAACCAGCCAGCACAATAGGGAACACATCTTTCTTCTGAGGGTACCGCAGGACACACCAGTCACTGGATCCATATTGCCCAGTGACTGTTTTGGAACAATTATGTCAGCTTTGACTTCCTAAGTCCCTAGGACCAGGGGGTAGGGAAGGAGCCCTGGGGAGGGTAAGCTCCTGCTGGACTTCATGTTTGCATTCACTGAGTTTTCCTCCCGAACTTTTTTGAAAGTCTCATAGGGGTGCTGGCTAACGTGTGGATGCCCAGCATCCGATGGCCACATTCTAATTTAGCTGAAATTGGAGAGAGGGCCCAGGAATGTGCATTTAGTAAGCAGTGTGCTTCTGTGTATAATTTTTCCTTGGTGGTGCCGGGAATTGATCCCAGTACCTTGTAAAAGCTAGACAAGGGCTCCACCACTGACTATAACCCCAAACCCCAGGTTTCTGATTCAGGTTTTGATAGGGTTACTTTATGAATTACTTATCCAAGCTGGGCATGGTGGTGCACACCTGTAATCCTAGTACTTGGGAAGCTGGGACAGGAGGAGGGAGAGTCCAAGGCTAGCCTGGGCCACATAGAGAGACTGTGCCTCAAATTAAAAAGGAAGAGAGGGCTGGGTTGTGATTCAGTGGTGGAGATCTTGCCTAATATAGCCTGTGCAACTCTGAAAAATATAAAAACAAAAGCAACAAATAACAACAGCAAAAATCAAACAACAACAAAACCCCTGATCCATTAGGACATAAATGTGTGCTCCAGCTATTTTCGTTTTAATATCACCTTGAACTTTGATTATTGTGCTTGTGAGTACAAGGACACACTCTGCTTTGGATCCAGGGATTGAACCCAGGTCCTCAGGTTTTCAAGGCAAGTGTTTGTCACCTTGCCAGCCCTTGTGTATGTGAGTGATTTAGTTGGCTCATGGCTGTCGAGGTTGATGATATCCATCTTTTGGGCAGAATCCCAAGGTGGCTCGAGGCATCACATGTTGAGAGACAAGTTCCCTGTTATTTCTGCCGTTTGAGGGTGACAACTCCCTGCTCACAAACACCAACCTGAACATATGGATGATAATCAGTACGCACTCCTCAAGAAATAAAAACACGCCACATGAACTTGGCCTTCACAAAGCCTTCTTCTTGGTAGGGAAGAGAGGTTTACTTCTCAGTAAAGTGACAATGAGAACCAAACCCGGAGGAAGTTCTGATGGCTTTTCTGTGACAGTTGGTTACAAGATGGCTCCATTGCTCCAGCTGTCACATCCGCATTTAAGGCAGAAAAGAGAAGGATTCTGTGAGTGTGGAGAGTTGAAAGCTTCACATTTTTGGTTTCAGGAAACAAAGACTTTCATGTGGTAACCTTCCTTCTCAACAGCAACGTTCAGTTATGTCTTCTTGGCCGTAGTAGGGTCAGATGTTCTAGCTGCAAGGGAGGCTGTACAGAGAGCAGTGGAAAAGCCATCATTTTCCTTGCCTGGGATGACCCCTGTGCCCACCATATAAAGTCAAGGTTCTGCTTTCATGGGGTAAGGTTCAATGGGTATTAGGTGAGACACCAGTGACACCAAGTCCACATTTTATCGGTGGATATTTTGATGGAGAAGAAAATCAGCGCTGTGGAGTTTGAGAGAGGTTGGCGTCCTAGCTGCTCTGCTTTTTGCTGGATACAAAGGGAAACATTTTAGCCAAACTGACAATCTTGAGTAATAAGTCAAGATTGAACCCAGGTCCTCAGGTTTTCAAGGCAAGTGTTTGTCACCTTGCCAGCCCTTGTGTATGTGAGTGATTTAGTTGGCTCATGGCTGTCGAGGTTGATGGGCGGAGGGGGGTCGTAGGGGTTGCCAATGGTGACACTTTCAAAGACACCAATGAACTAAAGTGTCATTAGGTACTAAGCAGACAATAGGGCATAGGCAGATTGTATTTATTACTTTATTACTCTTCCTTTCGTTGCTACTGAATACTATTGGAAAGTACTTTAAAAGAAGGTTTATTGCTGGGCGGTGGTGGTGCACACCTCTAATCCCAGCACTCGGGAGGCAGAGGCAGGGGGATCTCTGTGAGTTTGAGGCCAACCAGAGCTACATAATGAGTCTCTGTCTCCACAAACAAACAAATAAACAAACAAACAAAGTCACAGCCCATCAGGATGGGAAAGCGTGGTGGCGGAGTCATAAGGCAGCGGGTCTTGTTCAGTCAGTAGTCAGGAAGCAGAGAGCAGATATCAAACTTAAGACTCGCCCTTCAGTGACTCACTTCTATCAGCTAAGCAACAGTTTAAAAGCAATGGTTCTCAACCTCTGGGTTGTGACCCTTTTGGGGTTGAATATCAGATATTCTACATATCAGATATTTACATTACAATTCATAACAGTAGCAAAATTATGAAGTAGCACTGAAATAATGTTATGGTTGGCGGTCACCACAATATGTGGAACTGTATTTAAGGGTTACAGCATTAGGAAGGTTGGGAACCACTGGGCTAAAGGTTCAACAACATTCTAAAGCAATGACACAGGTTGGGGACCAAGTGCTCAAACACAGGAGCCTGTGGAACAGTGATGGTGGTCAGCAGGGGATGGTGTGGGATAAATGACAGGGGAGTGGCTGGGCACAGAGGAGCTTGAGTGATATTTCTGAGCATGTTAGGGAGCACGACGGCTATGTGGGATGTTAGCCCTGCGCCGGACGCGACCATGCAACATGTATTCTGTGGGCAAAACAAATTCTGTGCGGGCAGGGTTTGGAAACACGGAGTGCATGCCTTTTCAGAGCCTTTGCCCTGGCATCTGTGCACACTGTGCCTCCGAGAGGACAGTCTGGGCTGTTTGCCTTTCCCAAGGATTGCCCTGGGGGTGTTTATTCTGTAGAATCCACCTGGGGAAACTTAGCCAGGCAGTGAGGGAGGCCTGCCTGACTGGGGAGGTGGGGATTTAGAGTGGAAAGGCGGATGGGAAGGGTGGAGATTGTAGCAAAGGTGACCCTGTGGCCCGCTAGACTTCACAGTGCTGCACAGGGACTGGTCTGCTCAGGATGGAGGGCACCTGATGGAATGTCACGGGAAATGAACTCAAGTCCCTGATTCCTGGGGTCTTACTTAGCACAGGGGAGTCACACGCAACATTTGCATCCCTTTGTGGGAGGAGATAGACATCTTTAGAGGTGTTGGAGTGAATACTGTAAAAAGATGATTGACAGCAAGTCTGTTGACAGTCTATAGCAGGGGCTAGCCAGCCTTTTCTGTTAAGGGCTGAATAGTAAATACATTAGGCTTTGTGTATCCAAGTTTCACAGATGCTCACAGAGCTAACAGCCTGAAGTAGCCACAGTAGACAATGAGGTGTGGGGCGTGGGGGAGTTTCCCAGTAAAACTTTATTCGTGGCCCCTGAATTTTGAGTTTGATATTATTTTCATATACCACGATGTATTCTTTTTCTTTTGATTTGTTATATGTTAAAAAAAATATAAAAGAACTATTCTTAGTTTGGGACCTGACAAGACTGGCCACAGCTGAAACTTGGTTCATCCTTGCTCCGGAGGAGGAATGGGATTAGACAGGGGTTGGGGGCTGGAAGGCTCTGGCCGTGCACAGGGACATGGCTCTGAGCTGGCTCAGCGGTGGTCAGAGTGCAAGGAGAGGGAAGTGATGGCTTTGGGGGACAAGGGCAGATGCCATGACATCTCATGTGGCACAGGCTTCATGGCTGCACTTAGCCATAATTGCTTTCCACACATGCACCTCAGTTCTTGACTTCTTTGTCATGAGTCTTCCCTGGACTTAAGTTCATTTGGGAAAGTCTGTGTGCATGCACTCCATAGTACATGTATAAAAGTCATAGAACAACTTTGTGAATTTGGATTTTTTAAACCATCTTTATGTGGGTTCCAGGATTGAACTCAGGTCTCTGGGCTTGTTGGCAACACATTTAACCACTGAGAAATCTCGCAAACCCTAAAGTGTTTTTTTTTTATCTCTTTCCCTCCCTCCCTTTCTCCCTCCCTCCCTCCCTCCCTCCCTCCCTCCCTCCCTCCCTCCCTCCATGTGAGTGCTCTATCTGCATGTATACCTTTATGCTAGAAGAGGGCATCAGATCCCACTATAGATGGTTGTGAGCCACCATGTGGTTGCTGGGAATTGAACTCAGGACCTCTGGAAGAGCGGCGAGTGCTCTTAACCTCTGAGCCATCTCTCCAGTCCCCTGCCCCCCAGTGTTATTTTCAATGGCTGCATATTATTCTAGGCTGTTCCACATCCCTGACTAAAATTCTACAGATAGGTGCTTTTGTTGTGACTTCCCACTGTGATGAGCCTGGACACCCTATGGCTGGGGCTTGCCTGCTGGTCCCTAGAAGTGAAACTGCTAGGTCAAAGGTCACATTTCTGGACCTTTAATAAGTTTTATCAAATTATTCTCAATGAACAATGTGAGAAAAGGCCTGCTTCCCGTATCTTCAGCATGAATGCATATTTTATTTTCTAAGTTGTTGGTTTTGATCCAACCCCGTGCTCCCCTTCAGCCCCAACTCCACTGTAGAGATTCTCAGAATCCTGAGTGGCAAACCATGTCCGAGGGGTTCACTGCCCACCTCTGACTTTTGGAATGGCTTCTAACTGTGGAGTTTTCTAGTTTCTCTGCAATGAGCAATGGTTTTCTAGGTCCCCACTCAACTTTGGGGAAGAGAACAGACTAACTTTTCTATTCTCCTCTTTCCACCCAGTGTGGGTCTGGGACAGGGGAGATATTTCGAGACCAGAGGCAACTCAGGACTCTAGGTGGCTGGGATGGAGGCTGAAGCAGCTGAGGGGTGGGAAGAGACAGGGACACACATAGGAGAAGGAGAAGCAAAGTGAAGCCTGGAGTGATTTTTTTCCTTCAGGTTTCCTCCAGGCTGGAATGCCTCCCCAGTGGGTCATGACTGTAACTGTGGTCGATCCAGTTTTACAAGCGAATTTACAGAGGTTTAAAGCAATCAGTTCAACCCAAGCCATTGTGGCAAGGGAGCCACAGATAAGGAACAGGTCGTGGGTCGGTCACCCTGTATTCTCCAGGGGTGGCATTGCCCCGAAGAGAAAGAGGTGAGACCAGAGCAGATACGGGGCAGGGACTACTTCTGATGTGTTTGGAGGTGATGGCTATAGATTAATAATGGCCGTAATGATGGAATATTGTTCGACCACTGTCTTTTGGGTTGACGGTCCTTAAATTGAAATGGAAACAACCTAAGGTGGTCACAGAGACCCACGCTCACTGATGTGGTGGGTTTCTACCAGAGATCGGACTGCACGAGGGTTCTAATCTCTCAGAGCACAGCAACGAACAGAAAGAGGTTCAGTAATGTTTTATACGGGGTATGTAGAAATGACAATATTTTACATATACTGGCTTAACTCTCTCAAACTCAATTCACATGTATCTTGGTGCCTTTCTCCTTAAGGAGATGAGAAAGTTTCAAACAACGTTAGTGGCATAAGGGATATTTGTGTGAGGAATACTGGTGCCCCCCTCTCCTCTCATCCCCTTCTCCCCTCTTTCCCTACCCCTCTTCTTCCCCCTTCTCCTCTCCTCCGCTTCCTTCCCCTTGAGTTGGGTGCTGGGACTTAAACACAGACAGTCGAGCAGAAGACTCAGTGTGCTGGTTGTGAGGAGTCCCAGTGATGGGGAGGGAATGTTCACGGAATCCTGTTGGAGACACTGAACTCCTTTTGGGGCCGATGGTGGTGGTGGTTCCTCACCATTCCAGGGCACCTGGTGCCTCTGAGCTGCCAACTTAAAAATTATTAGAGCAGGAGGGCTGGAGAGATGGCTCAGCGGTTAAGAGCATTGCCTGCTCTTCCAAAGGTCCTGAGTTCAATTCCCGGCAACCACATGGTGGCTCACAACCATCTGGATTGAGGTCTGGTGCCCTCTTCTGGCCTGCAAACATACACACAGACAGAATATTGTATACATAATAAATAAATAAATATTTAAAGAATTATTAGAGCAGGAACTTTATGTGCATTTTTAACATAATAAAAAGCTGCTTTTAACATTTTAATTACATTTATGTTTTCATTGTGTATGTGTGATACACACACGCACACACATGTGTATGTATACATTGGTGCATGCCCTGCAGTGTGCGTTTGGAGGTCAGAGGACAGTTTGTGTTGTGGGGTTCAGTTCTGTTCTCCCACCATGCTGTGAGACCTGGGAAGTGAACTCAGACTTGGTGGCAATCGCCTTTACTCCCTGAGGTTTCCCATCCTCTTTTAAAGAATGTTCTATGCATGAAATAACTGGGTAGGTTGCTTTCAAGATTGGCTTTTTTTTTTTTTTTTTCACACACGATGTCTGTGAGATTCAAATCCACATGGTTGCACAGGGCAGTACTTCCTCTGTGTATAAATGTGTGTGTGTGTGTGGTGTGTGTGTGTGTATGTGTCTATGTGAGGGCACCATATCCCTGGATCTGGACTTATAGACAGATATGAGCTGCCATGTGGGTGCTGGGAATTGAACTGGGGTTCTCCAGAAGAGCAGCCAGTGCTGTTAACCACTGAGCCATCTCCCCAGCCCCACGAACTTGTTTTATGTGAACTCAACTTTAAATTTCTCTGGGATAAAAACATAGTTGTGGAGTGGCCAGATTATGGGGATTAATAACTGCTTTTCATAGGCCCCACCCTCTGCATCTGTATTGACATGTGTGGTTATTGGCATGAAGCTCCTCGGCTTCACCAGCTCCTGGGGTGGTCTCTATCTTAGCTACTGTTCTATTGCTGTGATGAGACACCATGGCCATGGCAACTCTTATAAAAGAAAGCATTGAACTGGGGCTGGCTTACAGTTTCTGAGGCTTAGTCCATTGTCATCATGGCACAGGAAGTATGGCGGCACATAGGCGGACATGGTGCTGGAGAAGTAGCTGAGAGTTCTACATCCAGATCCACAGGCAGCAGGAAGAGAGAGACACTGGGCCTGGCTTGGGCTTTTAAAAAACTTCACCCCCCCCCCCCCCGCAGTGACACACTTCCTCCAACAAGGGCACACCTCCTAATCCTTCTCAAGCATTGCCACTCCTGACGACTAAGCATTCAGATAGATGAGCCGTGGGGCCTTTCTTATTCAAGGCACCACAAGCACCGTTTATTTTTGTCTTAAAATTGTATTTACTCGTTTGTGTGTATCAGGGTGGGAAGTTTAGGTGCTGTGGCACATATGAAGGGAGGGCAGAGGACAACTCTTAGGTGTTCTTTCCTTATGCTTTGTGGGTGTGGGGCACCCTCAGATCTTCAGCTTGGCAACCGACACCCTGACCCTCAGTGTCATCTCACCAGCCCCCAGTACTTTCCCAGTCCCTTTCCTATCAGCGTGGTGCCCCTCTGATGTCTGAGGCAGAGGGGTTCTCTCTCCCCCGTAAATGCTGGTTGAGAACATGTAGGCTCAAGCCTGTGGTGGCCAATATGGGTTGTTCCCTTGACACACCCTCAGCAGAGGAAATACCTCCATCAGATGTTTCTGTGGTCAGACTGAGCAGAGGCAGAAAGCAAACTGGCAAGCAGCTTCCTCTGTGGCCTCTTCTCCAGTGCCTGCTTCCATTTTCCTTCAGTGAGTTCCTGTCTCGGCTTCCCTCAGTGATGGACTGTAAACTTTAGCCAAATGAACCTGTCCTCCTAATGCTACTTTTGGTCAAGACTTGAATCAGGGCATCAGAAAGCAAATGTGCAGAGACTTTTCTCCCACTTAGTTCTTTATAGGCCCGGAACAAGCTCTCTCTCCTGCTCTTCGTACTTTCTTTAAATCGTGTCTCTGACAGAGCAGAACTTTGGTTGGTTTGTTTTTTGAGACAGGGTTTTGCTTGTGTAACAGTCCAGGCTGTCCTAGAATTTGCTTTGTAGACCAGGCTGGCCTCAAACTCAGTGAGATTCACCTGCCTCCCAAGTGCTGGGATTAAAGGTGTGCGCCACCATGCCCTGTTCAGAGCAGAACTTATAAACTACGATGAAACAGAAATGATCAGTTGTGCCTTTTGTATATTGTAGCTTTTGCTGTTCTGGCTGAGAACGCCACCTGACCTCAAAGAATGCCTCCTGTCTTTGATTGTAAATGCCTTGCGTCTGCTAACCTGTGTTTAGACCCATGATGTATTGAGTCAATTTTTGCATACTCTTCTCCCTCTCCTCACTTTGGGTGTATGCTGTTCCAAAGACTGTTTCTTCCTCTGAAGACTTGTTTCTTGTATCTGGACTGTAGGATCAATTACCCATACCTATACCAATACCCACTTTTTCTTTTAGGAAAATTTAATTTTCATTGACACGTGTACCTAGATGCCTGTATAGGGTGTGGCGTGGTGTGCTGGTATGTAGTGTCTCTTTGTATGTGTGAGCGCAGTGTATGTGTACTTGTGTATGTGGATGCATGTTGAGGTCAGAGGTTGCTGCAGGTGTCTTCCTTATTCATGCTCCATCTTTTTTTTTTTTTTTTTTTTTCGAGACAGGGTTTCTCTGTAGCTTTGGTGCCTGTCCCGGAACTAGCTCTTGTAGACCAGGCTGGCCTCGAACTCCCAGAGATCCGCCTGCCTCTGCCTCCCGAGTGCTGGGATTAAAGGCGTGCGCCACCACCGCCTGGCTCCATCTTATTTTTTGAGGCAGGGTCTCTCGCTGAATGTAGAGCTCACTGATTTGGCTAAACCGACATTGAGCCACAGGGATCCTCCTGTCTCTTCTGCATGCTATACTTGGGTTTTTAATATGATTTCTGGGGATCTAAACTCAGGTCCTCAGGGTAGCAAGCACTTTGGTGGCTGAGCCATCTCCACAGCTCCTTGATGTCAAATTTCTTTCTTTTTTAAACTTTCTTTTTTTGTAGATTTCTTTATTTAATTTCATGTATGAGGGTTTTTTTTTTAGATTTATTTATTTATTATGTGTACAGTGTTCTCTCTGCGTGTACGCCTGCATGTCAGAAGAGGGCATCAGATCCCACTATAGATGGTTGTGAGCCACCATGTGGTTGCTGGGAATTGAACTGCAGACCTCTGGAAGAGCAGTCAGTGCTCTTAACCTCTGAGCCATCTCTCCAGCCCTGCTGGAGTGTTTTGCCTGCATAGATGTGTACACTACTTGTGTGCCTGGTGCCTGTGGAAGTCAGAAGAGGGCATCTGATCTCCTGGAACTGGAGGTATGGGCAGTTGTGGGTCATCATAGGGATGCTGGAAATCAAACCCAAGTCCTCTGGAAGAGCTCTCAGCCTTGGAGCCGTTTCTCTACCTCCATAACAGGGTTTTAAAAATAGGGATAAGCAAACTGATTCTAAAATGGAAAGAGAATGAATTAAGTAGCCAAAACAGTATTGAAGAAGCAGCAGGAGGAGAGAAGAAGGGAAGAGAAGAGAGGCAGAGGAGGAGGAAGAGGAGTTAGGAGGAACTGAAACCATCTGATTTAAGCATTAGTCTAACACTACGATAGTCAAGGCGGTGTGGTGTTGGCACAGGGTGTTCAGTGTGTGGGTCCTGCATGCCATTGCCCAAGTGTTTCATTTTAGTCTTGCATTCGTATTAAATGACATGACTTAGAGGTTTTTCATTTGCCTTTGTTGCTTTTTAGCATTAGAAATGCGAGTGAAATTTTTTTATGTTGACCTTACATCTTGTGATTTGAATAAACATACTAGGAATTTTTAAAAATATAGATGCTGTGGGAATTTTGTACATGGACAATTGTGCTGTCTGCAGATAGGGATAGTTGTATTTTTAAATATTTCATTTTACTGGCTAAGACTTTTACTGTGATGTTTAATAGGAG